>NW_028270181.1:17039028-17364028 GCF_037043375.1 Chiloscyllium plagiosum | reverse complement strand
AGCATTTGGCATTGGCATGCTGATTACAGCATCGACTTAAGGTTCCTTGGAAGCCCACATAGCTATAAGAAAACTAGAGGGAATGTTGGCCAACAGCCCTCGTGAGTGGGACCTGCAAAGGATTATCTGCTTACTGACATTCAACTTTGGGTTCCACCATGGCACCTGACCTTAGTACAGCCTTGGTCCAAACATTAGCAAAAGAACAGAACCTAAAGAGAAGGCGGGAGTGACTACCCTTGACAATAAGACAGTATTTGAGAGAGAATGGCATCACGAAGTCTGTTTGAAGCTTGAGTCAAAGCCCCGTTTCTGGTCAATTGGTACTATCATCAATCAGAACTGGACCAGCCATATTAGTAATGTGGCTTCAAGGTTAGAGGCTCACAATTCCGTGGTGAATAACTTCCAAAGCATTCCACCATCTATGATGCACAAGTCAGGAGTGTGATGGAAGCCTAGATGAATGCAGCTCTCAAGAAGCTTGACACCATCCAGGACAAAAGCAGCTCATTTGATTGGCATCAAATCCACCACGAATATTCATTCCCTTCACCACCAATGCACATTGGCAGCAGTGTGTACTGTTGTAATCCATTACACTAACTCACCAGACTCCATCGGCACCATCTTCCGAACTTGAGACCTCTATCACTTTAGAAGAACTATGTCAAGCTGAGATCTGGGAATCTCTTTCCTTATTCAGTCGCCTCACCATCATGACTTGGAAATCTATGTATGTCGACTTCGAATGTATGTTGCAATAGTCTTACCAGACCATACGGCTGCTCTCATTAGAGAGAGATGACTGGTGGTGATTTAACCTGAGTGCTACCATACCTCAGGCAAGGGAGAGAGGTTACAAAGGAGACTCCTTCATGGTCACCTCAATCCGTGTGGGGATTGAACCCCACTGTTAGCATTACACTGCTTTACAAACCAACCAGCAAACTGACCTAAACTGATCTGTGTCTTGGAAATATATCACCATTCCTTCAGTGTTACTGCGTCAAAATCCTGAAACTCCTTTAATGACAGCATTGTGCATGTCTCTACACCCTGTTGAGAAGGACTGTTGAAATTCAAGAAAGCAGCACACCACCTGAATGGGCAATTAGGGTTGGGCAGTACTTATTCATCATGACTGAATATTTAAGAAGGACCGACCCAGAATTGAGTGGAGAGCAAACCAAACCAGGGCTGTCTCTTTCACGGATCTGAGAAGGAAGATGAAGCGGGCTTAACTATAAAGCGAACATCTCTGGACAATTTTGAAAGTAGTGGTTTGTTTTTACTTTGTGTGGAATTATGTATCCAGGAATGTCAGAGGGTTGTAGTTCAGCCTCTCTCAGATGATTGTTAGCTTGCTAAATAGCAGCAGCAGCATCCTTGTTAGCAGATTTAATGACAAACAGAAACCCAACTCAATAAGAAATGCCTATTAAAGTAACTCATCACATTTCTAGTGATATGGGGCAAAACCTTTAATTTCTTCCAGTTAGACTGCCATGTCGTTCTGTGGTTTGGAGCCTCACTGGGAATTACCAGAACTAGGAAAGGCAGGAATTGTGACTTATTGCAAGTCTATAATGCCATTCCTCGTCCTCTTGGTAATTTAATAACATCTTACGTAGCTGCTTGTTGTAATACTGCATTTCTAAAAGAAATTCCAGATTAGATATCAGGCTGGGTGAAAAAAAATACTCCAATAGTTGCAATTGGATTAAATTACAATTTGTTTGAAGTAGGTCTGAGTGATGCTGACCTGTAGCTTATCATATTTCTCTCTCCTTTTGTATGCATAGCTTATACCAATAATTTTGTTCCTTAACATTAGTCTAAAAGCTAGAAATGTTATTTATTTGGTCCATTAGCAGTCTTGTAATTTTTTTTGTTTATGTTTGTGTGCATGTCGATATGAGTAAAGCAACAAGGAAAATTATTAATGAGTTATAAAAGGTTAACATTTTGGTTAGATGAATTATTTGTTATAGTGAAAAGCTTGTGAATAGATGCAAGTTCAGAAATTAGTTCAAATAGTGTTGTGAAGTAGGTTACTCGTCAAGTGGAAAATATAATGAGTATGGTGAAAAATTGAAAACATTACTGAAATGAGAATAAATCGATTGAGGGAAATCATGAGAAATTGTAATTCTGTATTTGTTCTCTTCAGGGAAAGCAATATTGTCTGGTTGAATTTAGTACCTTTTTCTCTTCCTAAATTGATTGCATCTTTCATTTTTCCCAACAGTTATTTAAGACAATAGTCCTTACCTTTAGAGATTTTTAGATTAAAACATTTTTGAATTTGAGGTAAAATAAGTTGGTCTTTAACGTCTTTGTAAATTTTAAGTCTAAAATGAAAATATGTTTTTAATCTCAGCTTCAGAGAAGATGTTGAAAGCATGGAAAGAAATGGAAGAAAAGGCAGAAGCTTGTAAACAAGTGAGTAAACCACAAGCTTTCTGTGTGCTTCAAATCATTTCATGCGAAAGAATAATTCCTAATTTTATACTTCAAAAATTGTGAAGTGATGTGATACATTAATAATACTGATATTCGGTACTTTGGAATGATTTAGCAGTATAAGAGGTGGTTTAATAGTATAAAGTGGAATGTCAGTTCCAGGATATGAATGATTGCTTGAATTTACATCTATTTCTTGTGGTCTTTTACACAACTGTTTTTCACTGTATTGGATTGATTCATTTTTTAAAGCTTAGCCTCCAGAAAGTTAATTCCTGTATTTGAGCGAAATAAGGAAGTATAAGTGAACAGATACATATGTGCACAAGTTAAACAAGAGGCCAGTTTATAATGCCTCTACATGTGATAGAATATACTGTTTCAGTCTCTTAATATTCCTCATTGTCTTACCCAAAGGACATGAAATCATCACAATGCTATAGTAATAATAGATACATAACAAAAGTGTGTTGTTTCTGTTGGTAAGTTGACTTGGGTCTTTTGGAGAATGAGCTGTGTTTTTGGGCCTCTGCGTATAGCTCTTAGGAAAAGAGTCATTTAATTAATATGTAGTTGAGTTGATATACTTGTATCTATTTAACAAGAAGCGTGACTTGCATTTATATCATGCTTTTAACAGGTCACATTGATCAATCCAGAGTGGAAGGGGTGAAATTAAATATATGCTGTTTAGTATGTGGACTAGTTTCAAGCTTGAATTCTTTTTTGGAATCTATCTCAACTGCAGCCCTTTTTATATGGCATATTGTTTGTAAAAGTTTGAACCACATTTTTTTCAGTCACACTGTAGTCCGAGTTGTAAAGTGACATGCAGTTTGGTTATTGGGATGACCATCTTTTTGCCACATTTGTTCAAGCTGGCAGAGGAGCAGTTGTGAAACACACATGTAATGAAGTGCATGTTGAAAATTTGTCCCATATCAATGGTGCAGACTATGTAAAATGTGTAGCAGCAGAGGCAATGTTAACTTAGAGGACACAGGGTACCTCAGTTGTTTTTTGGCCAGTGCGATATGGCAGGTCTTTTCGCTAAGGATGACATGCAAGTAACAGTGCAAGGCAATTGGAGGAATTTGGACTCTTTACCTATTTCTGTACAGGCATGGAGGGAGATTCACAACCTCACTGCTATTCTCTGTGTATCTCTTAGCAACTGAATTAGCTGTTATTTTTTTATATGTGAAGTTTGAGTAGATTTTTTTTCAGTTCAAGAATAGCAGCAGTAGTAAAACTGCAAGCTCACTTTGTTTACAGAAGCATTTCTTTGGACGTTTTCAGGCTGCTGAAATTGGTCATTTAGAAGAACAGATCGTGGGACTACACAGTGAAATAGTGGAACTGCAGAGGAGCCCATATGCAAGGCGTCAGGGAGATGTGATGGAAAACCTGTAAGAAACTTGATCAGTCGATCCCTTTATAATTTTCTGAAGGGATAACTTCCTAAAAAGAAGTCACTGAAATCGATGGATTAATGTCATGGTCAAAGTACCATTTTCAATTTCTCGACCCTCTGAACTAAAAGAACAAAATCAGGATTATTAGCTGAAATTCTTGACTTCTTGATGGCTATTATGCCTCAGCGTAAACTGAATTCAGTTCATTTCTATAATGTTTTTGCTTTATCTTTGTTCAGCTGTGTAACATAGAAAAATCCCCTCAAATTTGAGGACACAAATACAGGAAGTACTTTGCTTTTGAACAAGCAGGAGGGTAATAGCTCTTTGAACTTTATGGAAAGTATATTGTGCGATTGAGCAGAAAGCAGTTGTTTAGTTCTGAGCTTTCATTGGAACAAATGTTTTAACTCTGTGCTTAGATTAAATATAACCTAGTAAAATCCTTAAGTCTGCTTTCAGTGGACCAGTACAATCATCCCGTGTTTAGATTAATGTATGAAAGCAGCTACTTACAGAAAGTTGTGTTGCTCAATAGGCACAGCCATTCTTTTGATTGATTTACAACTGCATTGACATAATAAATTATTTTACTAATCATAACTTTCCTTTTCCAGAGAACAGAAAGCCATCGATTTATACAGGAAGCTCAAGGGAAAACCAAAAGGTACTGCATATACTTTTAATTCTGAACATTCAGCTTTATCTTTACAAGCATTGAACACTTTTACCAATTCACGATTAGATTTTATCCTAAGCAGTTTCTAATCAATTCATTAAACTGTGTAAGGTCATTTTTTTTAAGACAGGGAGTAACTAATTTTCATGTGTGACACTACAGTTTGTCTGAACTCAGCAAACCTTGGTTTGAGCATAAATTAACATTTTTGAAACTGTTGCAGAAAGCAAAAAGCATGTGAAGTTTGAGGGACGATGTTAAATAGAATAAAATATGAAGATGAGCCACACAGCTGAGAATACAGCTATACATTTTATGATCTTTTTCGTCCGAAGTATGGGCACACATTATGTCTTATCATCAATGATAGATTGAACCAATTGCTGGTGAGCAGTTTTACCAAAAACTGTCGAGTCAAGCTCAAGAATAGAGTTCAAAATATATCCCTGCATGTACATGGAACCAGATCTTCAGCAGTTCATTCATAAAATCATTGTACAAAATCTTAACTTTGAGTTCTTTCAGAAAGTAACACAAGGTGCACTTAAAGCCGAATCGTGGACCAATTGAATCACATCTGGAACTTAGTGCCTTACACTTGCCTTAAATAAGATAAAACACGATCACTTTGATCTCCTTTGAGTGGACTCTGGTCTGGTCTGAGTGATGGTGCAAATTTGCCATCTGGATTCCCTCTTTGCTGCAGAGAATCGTGGCAATCATCCTCACTGTACTGTCCTCTACTGCGATTACATTTCCTCTTACTCTCCTCTCTTGATTAGTTTCGTATGCCAAGGTCAGCTCAACCACCCTGCAGCCACCATTCCCTTTCAGACAGGCTGAGAACCTCAAATCAATGACAATTTCAGAAACTGACATTCCTGCACAGCTATCCTATGGATTTCTTTACCTGCCTCACGAAGAGTCTCACGTTCCTGATCCTGACCACTGATCAAATCAGAGGGCCTTATCGTAAGTGGTGTGATTGTCAACTCAAATAACAATGCAGCTAATGTTTCCCTTATTTGATACATCACATTGTCTGTCATTGAGCCACCAGCTCAAGAACATGGAGCTGAACCTGCTTGAAATGCAAACCCTTCCCGCGCACATGTTTACTGTGGACCAAACTGGCATTCAGGTCGCACATGCTGCAGTAGTGACACTCACTCGTAATGACATCTTTAATGTGTTATGAGGATCTACTAAACTATTTTATTCGATTTTATCTTTTTGTTTCTGTTTTTTAAACAACCTTGCCACCTGTTGCTACATTATCTTGAACCTCAGAAATTGTGTACAAATTGTATTAAATTACCAGATACTCACCAAATAACCAGCTTTTCCTGTCACTCCCTAAGAAATAATTTGTGAGGCTGAGAAAATTTAGGAAAAGCAAAAACAACAGAACACCTTTCCTTTCTATCGTCAATTCCTTTAATCACTGAACTCCAGCTTCCTGTTCTAAGTTGCAGTCAAGTATAAGGGGAGATCAAATTGAAGTATTCAAGATAATAAAAGGTGTGGATAAAATAGACGTGAAGCAGATGCTTCCTGTTGTGGGGCATTCTAGGATCAGAGGTCATTGTTGTAATATCAGAGGTAGCAAATTTAAAACTAGATTGAGGAGAAACTACTTCTTTCAAAATGTGAATCTGTCGAATTCGCGACCCCAATGTGGTGGATGCTGGGACAGTGACGAAATTTAAGGAGGAGTTAAACAGATTTTTCATTGGTAATGGGTTGAAGGGAGATGGAAAGAAGGCAGGAAAATAAGGATGCAGAGCATATCAGCTGTGATCGAATGATGGAACAGACTGGATGGGCCAAATGGCCTAATTCTGCCCCTATATCTTATGAACTATTAAGTATTTCTATGATTTTTGTCTTAAATGTGTTGTGGGTTTCTGCCTTTACCAAACAGTTAGGCTGAGTAGAAGGAATGAAAAAGCACACAGTTTTAGATAAATTCCAATTTAGCAAATCATATTTGTAACTTTTGGATTTGGTCTATCCCCAGTAGTCTGTGGAAAGCAAGCTTTGCTTGAGCCTCACTGAGTCTCCGTCAGCACTTAAGGTTTTTGAATGCTTGAGCAAGAACTTCGGTATTAGAAACGTAAACTTCAACATCTACTTATTATTGGAATTGGCCTGAATATCTCTGGAACAAACCGGTATCATCATCCTCCTCGGCACAGCACCAGTTTCATCCTCATTGAAGCATTTTCAAGACTTGTATCCACTCTAACCCTGGTGACAATGGAGTTGGTATATTGTTCACCTGTTAAGAGCCTGATTATGGGGCCGTTTAATTTTATTTTAGTTTATGTAAAGAAAATAGCTTAAGAATTGAGGATGACAAGCCCACGATTTGTCTGTTAACAGATTACATTAATCCCACTGATATCAATATTATTGAGTATATGTGCTCTGGTGCATCGTATGAGTGCTAGAAATAGTTATTTCAGAAAGTTATTAATAGGGCAGCTTCCCTTTATTGTTCTAAGTCCAGTGAATTCCCAAAATCCCTTAACAAGTGAAAACAGGTTTTTGTTCTGTTTTTAAGATTCACATCAATATGGAGACAGCACAGAAATGGTGAAGATCATTGTTCAAACTGTGCAGAATCAAGATCGGGTGCTAAAGGAGCTATATGCCCATCTCAGGTACAAATGTGAAAGTGTTTTGATTTATAAATAATTGAAAGATGTAACCTTTCAGTGCTGATAACAGTTTAGCTAATGGTGAATTAACATGTATTGTTTTAGAAGGTTACCATTAAAGTCATGTGTTAATTTTTTTAAAAATAGCAGATGTTATTTCTTGTTTTGCTTCCCACAGATGGTGCCAGGCCTGCTGAGTTCCCGCAGCAATTTGTTTTTATTTGAGGATACAGTTCATATGTTACATTTTAAGACTAGTTCATTTGGGCCAATTTTAAGGAAGTGGAAATGTGTTGCTGGAAAAGCGCAGCAGGTCAGGCAGCATCCAGGGAACAGGAATTCCCTGGATGCTGCCTGACCTGCTGCGCTTTTCCAGCAACACATTTCCAGCTCTGATCTCCAGCATCTGCAGACCTCACTTTCTCCCCAATTTTAAGGAGGACCCAGTTCACCTGAATTAGGGAAGAGCAAGATATTATATTTGCCTTGATTCCTGACTCTTAACCCCAATAGAGGATCAGCTTGAATCAGTATTGGATTAGAGTAAGGTTAGGCTTGGCTGAAGCAATGTGTGCTCTTTCCCTCCCCACTGGCCAATGTCAATATCAGATCTTCCAATTGAATAATCATAGCTTGATATGTACCTTTAATAGATCCTGGGAATAAAATGAGAGTGGCCAAGAAATTGGACATGAATTCATTGCTTTTAAAAACACATTTACAAAATAACCATACCAGATCAAGTGTCTATTTGTCACTTAAATTTTAATGGTATCATGGACCACTTCATTCCAAGAACTGACTTGAAAATTCTGTTTACAATTGAACAAATATTTTTCAACCAGCTCAGTGCTGAACAAGGACAAAATAATTAAAATATTTAGGCGTACCTTCAGCTTAATCATCATGTCATCCAGCATTTGTATTATTGAAACCTACATCTGCTTCACCTATAGCACGAACTAGATTTAAGTGCAATTTGTTACCGGTTTTCTTCCGTTCCCACCAGTTTCTTTTACAAGTATAACATAATTTGTTCAATGTTGACTGTAGACTGTGTAGTTTTGAAAGTTAGAGCACTGTTTATACTATTTCTAAATTATACTCTTAAAGCCAACCCTCAGCTCATTCAAAAGGAGCTTGGATATGCCCCCGAAATGCTGTAACCTACAAGGCTCTCAACCAGATGTTGGAAAGTAGAATTGAAATGGGCAGCTTCTGGCACAGAAAAATTGGTCCACACAGGTACTACAGACATCGGTAGGATAAGGGATGGGTATTTAAGGCAGAAATTCAGGGACTCGGGGTGAAAGCTTAGTGCTAGAACAAAGGGATAGGTGTATAATGCAGGGCAAGAGTTATTGCTGGGGAAAGGCAATTATGATGCGCTTAGGCAAGATTTAGGATATTTTCTCTGTTGTTTTCTCTGGTTTGTTGCCTGTGCCACGGGCTAGCGAGGCAAGGAATAGGGAGAGGGGGAGTTCAACTCGTGACTACAGGGATGGTGCAGAAGGGAGGGTTTTGGATATCTGGATAATTGGGGTACATTCTGGGGTAGGTGAGACCTTGAGAAACAGGATGGTCAACACCTGAACCAGAGGGATACAGTAACCTTGAGTGGCGGAGGGGAATTTGCTCATGCTCTTCGGGAGAGTTTAAACTAATTCAGCAGAGGGATGGGAACCTAAATTGTAGTTCCAACATCCAGGAGGTTGAGAGTAGTGAGGTCAGAAATGAGGTTTCAAGGTTGCAAGAGTTCAATGGCAAGCAGGAAGGTGGTTTGAAATGTTTCTACTTCAATGCCAGGAGCATCCGGAATAAGGTGGGTGAACTTGCAGCATGGGTTGGTACCTGGGAATTTAATGTTGTGACCATTTCAGAGACATGGACAGAGCAGGGACAGGAATGGTTATTGCAGGTTCTGCTATCTAGGTATTTCAGTAAGAACAGAGAAGATGGTAAAAGTCGGGGAGGTGTAGCATTGTTAATCAAGTACATTATTACAGTGGCAGAAAGGATGTTTGAGGACTTGTCTACTGAGGTAGTATAGGCTGAAGTTAGAAACAAGAAAGGAGAGGTCACCCTGTTGGGAGTTTTCTGTAGGCCTCTAAATGTTCCAGAGATATAAAGGGAAGGTTAACAAAGATATTTATGGATAGGAATGAGATTAAGAGGGTAGTTCTTATGGGGGGCCTCAACTTTCCAAATATTAACTGGAAATACTGTAGCTAGAGTACTTTTAGATTAGTCAGTTTTTGTCCATTGTGTGCAGGATGGTTTCCTGACACAGTATGTCAATAGGCCAACAAGGGGCAAGGCTACCTTGGATTTGGGACTGGGTATGAACTGGCCAGGTGTTAGATTTGGATGCTAATAGTGACCACAATTTGGTTATGTTTACTTTAGCGATGGAAAAGGATAAGTGTATAATGCAGGGCAAGAGTTATTGCTGGGGGAAAGGCAATTATGATGCAATTAGGTAAGATTTAGGATGCCTAGGATGGGGAAGGAAATTGTAGGGGATGGGCACAATTGAAATGTCGAGTTTATTTCAAGGAACACCTATGACACAGATCCTGCTCCACAACCACCTGATGAAGAAGCAACGCTTCAATAGCTCTAAATAAACCTGTTGGACTATAACCTGGCATTGTCCACCCTGGTCCAACACCATATCATGAACAACTTCAGTTAATATACTGAAGGCATTATCGCAGTGCGATAAGGAAGGATTAAGGTTTTTACTTTGTTGGTAAAGGAACAGCAATATGTTTCTAAATCAGGATGGTGGGCAATTTGGAGGTGGTGATGTTCCTGTATGCCACTGTGCTCATCCTTCCAGACAGTGGAGGTCAAACTTCTGAGTTGCTGCAATGTATCTTGTACATTGTGTAGTCATGGTACACCATTGTTATGGAAGGTGAACGTTTTGGTGGTGGTTGAATCTCTGATTTAGCAGACTGCTTTGTTGTGCAGAACATCATTGCTGCAGCTCTCCCCTTATAAGCAGAAGTGGGAAGAGGGTGGAGAGTGTTCCACATTGAACTCTGAGTAATGCTTTCTTTGTGGCCAAGAGGCATTGCAAAGTCAGGATTCGAGTCCTTGTCAGAAAATATCCAGTCTCTGAGCCTCTTCTTGTGGTCACAATATTTATGTGGAAGATCTAGTTCCTCGTCATCGCTATTCAACTATGTTGTTAACTGCCTTAACTATATAGAATATACATGTTTTAAAATGTTTTTTCTTTATTACATGTAAATTCCTCCACTTCTTGTAAGAGTTTATTTTATGACATTTGCTGCATGCTATATAAAATAGTTCAATTGGATTATTCTCCCTGTCTGAGGGTGACAATATTTGCTAGTTATTTCAACACAAAGGGCTGTAATCCCTTTTGCCATGTAATTGAGAATATTTTATGTTGTATAAAAACATTCCCTAAAATACCATACCACCATCTAAGAACAGATGATCTGGACTATCCACAGTCACTAACCTGTCATGAAAGCCCTAACATAACCATCAATTTATTTTGATTTGGGTTAATTCATCTTTGACATTGTATGCATTTTATGCTTTCTGCCTGATCAGGTTAAATTTTTCTTTGATTTTGGTTCTTTGTCTACTACCAGTACTTTGAAAGTACTTTTATTTAATTGTATTTGTTTCCTATGCAACTCAAGAATGCATGAATATCAGGGTTCACTGACAAAATGAAAATTATGTCCACTTAACCTATAATATGTGATATTTTGCTTCTGTTTTATAACAAGTACAGTTTGTGATCTGTTACCTTTTCCTATTGTCTAGTTTTAAAAGGGAATGTGGAGGAAAGCTAGTATTGCACACCGTCTAATCCAAGACAAGATGTATATTTAATGGCATCTTTGCTGGAATAAAACATTCGGAGGCTCTTCCCAGAGGTGTTGTAAAGCAAAATGTGACTCAACACCAATCAAATGTAGGAGGTGATGACCAAACGCTTAGTCAAAGAAGTGGGTTTTACTCTGTCCAAAGGAAGAAAGAGAAGTGAAGTTTAGAGAGTGAATTGCACAACTTAGGCTATTGGCAGCTGAAGGTGTGGCCAAGCAGGGATGCTCACTGAAGTAACTGCACAGAGGCTGGGTCCTGTCACGAAGTCACCCTTAGTGCACAAGACACTGGCTGTGGCCAGCCAGCTCAGAGTCAGTCCTCACCTGAGGAGATTCTACTCTCCTGGTTAAATTTTTTCTATTTTATTAAACAATACAGTTTACAAAACAATTAATATTACCAGCTGTATACAGTGAAACAACAATTTACAATGGAGAGAAGCGGCAAAGCCAGGCACCAAACCCCACCATTCAATTAGTTTTCAGGGAAATGAGGACAAACCTCAAATCCCACTTGCAGTCATCACAAAACAGTAACACACACATATCAGACAGTCCAATAAGATAAAATAAAACAGTGCTTGGAATATAGACGCCCCCCCCCCCCCCACCAAGAACTAAGTTGCCTCTCTCGCTTGGAGGAGGCATTCGGCTAACATTGAAGTTCTGCTGTTTTTCTCACTCTCTCGCGTGCACCTTCCCCAGGCCTGGAAATATCAGGTTTGACCTGGTGTGGAGTCTTCTGTCCATCAGCAACCATGCTGAAGCTATCCCTGTTGTGTGTTGGGTGGTCTTATAGTTGAATCAGAGTGGGACAGAGTGGGACCCTGGCCACCAGCATAGCTTCTTGCTCGCATCATCATCTTGGAAAACCTGGATGACCCTGGTGAAGTTTGGCCAGTAACCAGCAGCAACCTTTACTTGGGACAATCCCCTTTGCTCCCCACAGTAGTATGACGTTTTCTATAGTGATCTGCTCTCGCTGGATCCAAAAGGTTTCTATTCTGGTTGTGATGGCCCTTCTGTTTTCCCCCATTACTACCAGCTGTTCTAAGTTTTGCGAGGGCAGGATCTTTTCGTGTCCACAGTCAGATATTGTCCGCGGTGACTGAAGGATGTCCAGAAAGTTGAAAACCAAAACCTTCCAGGGTGTATCCATTAGTGGGAGGCAGCTAAAGGCATCCGCATTAGCCACTTGTGCTTGTATCGTCTGAGAACAAGGGTCCAACATTGACTTATACCAGAAGCTATGGGTGAAATTGCCTTGTCTTCCTTCAGTAGCCCTAGCAGGGATTTGTGATCTATGATTATGACAAATTCCCATCCATAAAAGGTACTGGTAGAACTTCCTCACACCAAATATGACCAGCAAACCTTCCTTCTCTATCTGGGCATATTTGTGTTTGGATGGATTTGATGATCTATATAATGATTCTATGATCAGCCAAAATCCAGGAAGCATACTTATCAGACATTTCTCTCCTTTGGGCCACTGGTGAGCCAACACTATCCTGATACCATACAGAGCGGCATCACCTATCAATATACTTTTCACTTCAGATTGTAGATGACAATAGCTGCTTTTTCACTTCCCTGAAGGCTGCTACTTGGCTTCGCAACCATTTCCAAGGCTGACCCTTTTTTTAATAGCAACTGTCGGGGTGTGAAGATGGAGGCTCGGTTACATATGAATTTTCCATAATAATTCATTAACCCACGGAAAGACTTCAGCTCCAGTACACATGTGGGAGCTGGGTTTCTTTGATTGTACTCACTTTTTTTTCCTCCAATGGGTATAATCCAGTTTTGTTGACTCTGTAACCCAAGTAGGTCACTTGAGATGCCTGGAACATGTTTTTTCCATCTAAGGCGTAGGCCTACCTGGGAGAAGCATTGAAGCACTATGTCCGAGCTCTTCAAGTGCTCTTTATTGGTCTTCCCTATTATTAGTACGTCATCCAGATAAATGGCAACCTGGGGTCGTCCTTGCAAAATGGTCTCCATGATCTGCTGGAAAAGAGTGCAAGCTGATGATACCCCAAATGGCAGTCTTGTATATTGATATAAACCCTTACAGTTTTAATTGTAGCATACTTCTGGAACTCCTCACCCAGTCGCATTTGCATGTAGGCGTGGCTCATGTTCAGCTTCATAAAGGACAGCCAACCCCCTCGCCAACTTTGTGTACAAGTCCTCTATACGAGGCATCTGGTATTTATCCAGCTGTGAGAAGCAGATTATTAGTTGCTTAAAATCTCCATAAAGGCGAACAAGCCATCCTGTTTCACCATTGATCCGACTGGTGCTGCCCATTCTGCAAACTACACAGGTTTGATGATTCCTTCGCTCTCCAGCCTTCTGATTTCAGCCTCTATTTCTGCCCGCAAGGCAAATGGCACCAGGCAGGTCTTGCAAAATCTCAGAATTGCGAACTGGTCAACATGTAAAGTGGCTTTGGCTATGATAGTCCCAAACCCTTCTTGAAAAACTTCTGGTTCTTTCACCAGGATTTCTCAGAAGCAGCTATTTTCCAATCAAAAAATTTTGAGCCAAAAGGTGAACATTTCTCAACCAGTTATGTCCCTCTTGGCTTGGGCCCAAGCCTTTTACTACCATTAATGGCAACTGCACTAACTGCTTTTCAGAGGAGACTGGAACCAAAGTCATACCCTTAATTTGTGGCATTTCCCAGTGCTCTGTCTGGCTGAGGTCTTACACAAGTTCAAAGACTGGAATCCCAAGCGAATCTTATTAAAGACCGATTCTGCAATCACAGATACAGCTGTGCCGGTATCAACCTCCATGGCAATTAGGTGACCTTTAACCAAACGTTAATTAGCATTGATTTAGGTGTCACTAAGCAATTTAATTGTTCCAGCCCAAATGTAGGGGAACTTTCCAGGGCGTGCACTCTCCTGGGTACTGGTCTTTGAGTTTTCCTATTCAAGTCAAGCCTTTTAGGACTCCTTGGTCTCAAATCCGTTTACCGGTAGCATCTACAATGGCTTGCCAGTCCAGATCCTGAAGAACTGATTAGCCACTTGGCTGTGGCTCAGCTTTGTGAGGTTCTGCTGTGGGTTGGCCAAGGTCTATCTGCTCAGGACATGCCCTATGTGAGGCTGTGCAATTGCTTAAACTCATCTGGTGTTCCCCCCACCTCAGTTGGAGAGTTGAGGGTGTCCACTTCCATTAGGGTGTCCTGTAGTTCATATCCTCCACTTGCCACATTTTCTGATGACAAGGCCAGTTGTAGCGCCTGTTTAAAGTCTTGTTGGATCTCAGCAAATAGGCACTTTTGCATGGTTGCATTATTAATCCCACATACCAAACGGTCTCTCGGTATTTCCTTCAGGGTTAACCCAAAATCACCTTCCTCTGCCTGTCGTCAAAACCTCGTCAAAAATCCCAATAATTATTCCCCGTTTTTCTAACAGCCTAATAAAACTGATAGCATCTCAGGGTTAGAGGAGGTTTGGGTTCGTAGTATGCTTTAATCAACTCTGTCCGCTCTTGGAAGGTTCAAGTGTCTGGTGCCTCTGGGAAAGTTAAGCTCCTTATGACCAAAAATGCTGCATGTCCACACACAATCAGAAGGATTACACGTTGCTTTTCATCTGCCCCAATGACATTTTCCTAGAAGAGATATCACGTTCTGTAGACATATTGGGCCCAGACATTGACAGCAGGGTCAAATGAGTTGAGCTTCCTAAATAGAGGCATGATGCCAGAAATGCTTAGGCCAATTCCAAGATCATAGTTGCAAGCAAATGTTCCTTAGGCGTGTCCTGTTTTCTCTCATTGCCACTGAAATAACTGCACAGAGGCTGGTGTCCCATCACCAAGTCACACTTTATTTACTAGTGCATAGTACACTGGCTGTGGCCAGCCAGCTCTGAATCAGTCCTCAACTGAAGGGATACTAACGTTCTCATTATACTTTTTTTTCCTGAGGCAATTCTACTCTGCTAGTTATATTTTTTGCCTTTATTTTTAAAAGTCAGAAGCCCAAGGCATATTGGCTGTGCCCAGCCAGCTCAAGAGTCATTTACCCACAAAAAAAAGACCAAAAAAAACAGAACCCACAGTAACACTGGCTGTGGCCAGCCAGCTCTGAGTCAGTCACCTAAACTGAGGAGATTCTAATCTTAGTTATTTTGTAAAATAATTCTCCTGAACTCTGGAGATTCTAATCTCCTGGCTATATATTTTTCTTTTTATTTAACCCCCCACACTACTTCTAAACAGCAGTAGTGCTTATTTTCCCCAGCACCCATATCTTCCTCTGCCAGTCACCAATGAGTGCATAAAACGTTATTCATATTCCACCACCAGGAAGAAAGGAAACACTCAAGTAGCTAGTGACAAGCATTGCCCTTCTCAACAAAGGGCACTGCTGAGTGTTAAAAAAGGGAAAAGTGGTGGGCAACAATTAAATCAAAATGGAGTCCGGGGAGGAAATAAAGCATTTCACACCCCACTGTGCCCACCTCTCCCTGTATACCTCGAGGGTATTGATAGACACTGCATGCTTCTTTTCCAGGGACATCTGGGCCCAAATGTCTCTTGGTTATCCAAGATATTCCTGATTCAATCAAGAACACGGTGGCACAGTGATGGGCGGCACAGTGGTTAGCAATGCTGCTTCACAGCTCCAGAGACCTGGGTTCAGTTCCCACCTCAGGCAACTGTCTGTGTGGAGTTTGCACATTCTCCCCGTGTCTGCATGGGTTTCCTCCGGGTGCTCCGGTTTCCTCCCACAATCCAAAAATGTGCAGGTTAGGTGAATTGGCCATACTAAATTGCCTGGAGTGTTAGGTGAAGGGGTAAATGTAGGGGAATGGGTCTGGGTGGGTTGTGCTTTGGCGGTGTGGACTTGTTGGGCCGAAGGGCCTGTTTCCACACTGTAAGTAATCTAATCTAAAAGAACGTTGTTAATGAGGTCAACCTGGTCCCAATCACTACACTCTCCTGGCCAGATTTAGAGGAATACAGATCTGAGGTTGAGAGGTGAGCGTAGAGATGGGAGGAGCAAGGCCGCGAATTTTAAAATCACGACATCCAGGAGAAATTATAAATCGGTGAATGACAGATGAAGGGAACTTTGGTGTGAGTCAGGATATGAGCAGCAGAACTTTGAATTTTGTGAAAGGTAAAACATAATTGGTCAGCAAAAGTTTATTGAAGGAATGAACTCTACAGAAAGCAAAAGCAACTGAGGATTTGAGCAGCAGATAAGGCAGGGCAGAGTTAAGTGGTGATAAAATGTTTGTAAAAACAAAACTACATTGTTGGAAGCGCATCTCTGGATTATGATTTGGAGATGCCGGTGAAGGACTGGGGTGTACAAAGTTAAAAATCACAAAACACCAGGTTATAGTCCAACAGGTTTAATTGGAAGCAAAGCTCGTGCTTCCAATTAAACCTGTTGGACTATAACCTGATGTTGTTTGATTTTTATCTCTGGATTAAGTAGTAAATGAAGGTTGTACACAGTCTGGCTCAGGCAGTTGCTGAGGAGAGAAATGTGGTTGGATGCAAGGAAACAGTGTTTATCCAAAGGACGAAAGACAGTGATTTTGATTTTCCCAATTTTTACAGTCCCAACAGTGTTATAAGTACTGGAATATACCCTTGTTGAATATTGTTCACTCTGACAAACCATGTTTTTACACTATTGTCAAACTAAATGTATTGAGTTTTTATAGAATGTCTTGATATTAATCCGTATCTCCTTTGTAAGTAATACAATATTACTAAACTGTCATAATAGCTCTTTAGTTAACCATTGTCTATTTTTGTATTTTGCAGTAAACTTCTGGCCTGCAAGCAGAAAATCATTGATCTTTTTCCCAACATTGAACAAGCGCTTGACAACATTAGAGAAAATGAAAAAATGTTGTTGCGCTCGCAAGAAAAGAGGCAGAAAGAAATATGGTATTTGTTAAAAATTGCTTGTGTAAGTACTCTTCTCCCATATCTCGGGGTGTTATGAGTTTTTTAAAAATCTCTCAATAAGATCAGTCTTAGTATAAAACCATCAGTTATCAACTCAGCCACCCTAAATTTGAGTGGAATGGGTCTGCTTTCAATTTTTCGTTGAATACTGTCGCTCCATAGAAAGTCTTTAAATAATGCATTTTTATATTTTGTATCTTTTTGTCTTATTTAATCAGTGTCATAATTTTTTGATTTTTCTCCAAGACGACTTCTCTTGTAGTAGTAGAACCAGCACGTCACTACTTAAAAATAAGAGGGTTGACAATTTAAGTTAGAGCTGAGAAGAAATATTTTCTGGGTGTCTGCTTCCCCTATCATTTAAGAAAATTGATCTTTGACAATTTTTAAAGCAGATGTAGATTGATTCTTGATTAGGTAAATGCTGACAATATATTGGGGGACAAGTGCAAATGTGGTATTAAGGTTACAATCAGATCAGCCATGAACTTAATGGTCAAGTAGGTTTGAGAGGCTAAATGGCCTATTCATCCTTTTAACTGATATGTTCATCTAAGTTATACTGTGCTGACATCTCTGGGAGGTAAATGAGTAACTTGAATCCTTACATCTGCAGCAGAAAGTGAGGATGCAGATACTGGAGATCGGAGTCGACAAGTGTGGCGTTGGAAAAGCACAGCGGGTCGGGCCGCATCCGAGGAACAGGGAAGTCAACATTTTGGGCATAAGCCCTTCAGGCCTTCCTGATGAAGGGCTTATGCCCGAAACATCGAATCTCCTGCTCCTTGGATGCTGCCTGACCTGCTATGCTTTTCAGTGCCACACGTTTTGACGACTCAATTCTGCAAGAAAGCTTTGGAGAGGATGTTAACTTCTCTTCTGAACATTCTGCACCTTGTACCATGTGCCTCATTCTTCATGAATTTGTTTTAAAAAGCTTAACCTTTCATATTTGGCAGTGTAGCTGGAGTACATTTATGTTGATCAACATTCACTCACCTAACCTTTTGCAACCAAGCATCATCATAAAGAATTAAAATCGTTGGTACTGCTGATCATTCTTACAAATCAAAGTACATAGATGGGAAATTTGCTCTGTCTTCTATATAATAAAAAGATTCATTTGTTCTTGCATTTTTAAAGATCTTATTGTTTGGAGGTAATCTCCCTACCCATTATTCTGAGATGCATGCAGAATCTGAAGTGATGTCAAATTTGGCCCCATCATGTGAACTGACTGATGACATGTTGTTGGAGCTCCTTATGAGTGGCTTTGACATCAGCCTGTGAAATATATCTGATTGAGTCAAGGATAGACCATAAGACCATATGAAATAGGAAAGATGTAGGCTGTTCAGCACCTTGAGCTGCTCCACTGTTGAATAGGATCATGTTTGAACCGACGTTTCTCGAGTCCACTTTTCCCCATAACCCTTGATTCCCCTACTGATCAAGAATCTATCCGTTTCAGCCTTAAATATACACAAGGCCTCTGCCCCCATGGCTCTCTGTGGCAAGGAGTTTCAAAGATGTTCAACCCACTGGGAGAAGAAATTTCTTCTCATCTTAGCCTTAAATTGCCTCCTCTTAATTCTGACACTAGACTGGTCCAAGTCCCTCCCATAAAGGGAAGCATCCTCTCAGTATTTACCCTGTTAAGTCCCTTAAGAATCCTATGTTAGATAGATGCATCTTCAATATTACTTCACTCCTTGGTGCATCCTCATGCTGGCCCAGCCAATATGGGGAAACTTTTTGTGGAGGAGAGTTTTGATGAAAACAGGTATTTCATGGTGTCGTACTTAAAAGCCAGCTTTAATTAGCTTTTTGTACTGGGAAATGCTGCAACTTGTGATTGGAACCAGAATAGTATCTGAATTGTTATTATTGCTGAAAGAAGCCATTCATCCCTTTGTGTCTGGACCAGTTGGCTGCGATTTGACTTTGTGTGAAACTCCTGCCTTTTCCCTGTACCCCTGCACATTGTTTCCATTTAAGTAATTATCCCATGCCATCTTGAATGTCTGAATTGAACTTCCTCTGCCACACTTCCAGAAGGTCCATTTCCAAACCCAACCCACTTGCTGTGCAAAAATGTTCTTTATCACCTCGTATTTGCTTCTCTTACAACACTTTAAAAACTGTGCTCTGTGGTTCTTCATTCTTTTATGAGTGGGAACAATTTTTTCCCCATATATTGTGTCCAAGTTCCTCATGAATTTAGAAACCCTGTGATTCATCCCTGGAACCGTTCTTGTTAAACCCTCTTCTGCACTCTCTCCAATGCATTTCCAACCTTCCAACAGTGTGGCACTCGAACTGTACACAATACTCCAGCTAAATTCTAACCAGTGCTTTCGATAAGCTCAGCGTAACCTACCTGTTCTGTAGTCTATGCCCCCACTAGTAAAGCTTAGAATGTTATGCTTTTTTTTAAAAAAGACGCCTGTCTCTCCCTTTGTACCCTGCCACCTTTTATGACCTATGCATGTCTCCACACTGTCTGTATGCTCCCGTACATCTTTAGAATATTACCATTTTAATTTATACCATCTCTCCACACGCTTTGTACCAAAGTGTTTCATCCCTCATTTTCTGCATTGAATTTCGTCTGCCACTTGTGCACGCACTCCGCCAACGTGATCATGCCTTTTTCAAGTTCTGCAATATTCTCCTCACAGTTACAAGTCTTGCATTTATTTTGTCTAATGACTTTGAAATTGTCCGCTGCACACAGATCTAGATCAATTATACATGCTTTCCTCCAGCCTGGAAAATACCTATTAACTGTGTTTCGTACTGCTCAGGCAACTTCACTTTTTTTGTTGCTCCTGTCCCTTTTGTTCCATAACCCCTAACTTTTCTCACAGGAAGAGTTTAAACCAGCAGCCATACATGCTGAAAGACAATGTGCTTAAATGCTGCCTTTTTTTTCTTTTTGCCAGGCAAAGCATATGTTTAATACCATGCATCGGGTTTTAGCAAATCTTTTAGTGTCTGCATTCATTTCAGAGCACAGCTCGAGGCCCTGAAAGTGCAAGCCCGTTGTCTTCTGGTTCACCCCATGGTTTAGGATGGACACAACAAGGGCAGAATTCTATGCCACAAAATGCTTTACCTAACCCTTTGTCTTCTATACCTGTAATGAAAAACAGGTAAGAATGATCTGGAATTTTACCAGCTTTTATTTTTTCTTTTATTTACACTTGAATTTTCAGTGTACATTTTAGCTAAGTACATTTGGTCAATATACTTTGAAGAATTGACTAAAGCTTTTAGAGAAATCAGTTCAAATGTGGAAATAATTGAGAGATTTTGAAACCTGTCAAGATCGCTTCTTTTTATGTTGTGCACTTTTTTTATTATTTGAGTATTTCAAACTTGCTCTTAGATTTAGATTTTGATTATCTCAGAAATGGTTTCAAATATGTGAGTCCTACCATGTAAGAAGATAAAAACTAATAAATGTGATACTACTCATGTGCCTTTTATAAAGATAAATTTGATTACCAGTCTTTAAGTTCAACTAAGCCTAATTGTCAAGCACAAAACAATCCACACAATAAGCTCATTTGTTTATCTTTCTTTATGACTTATAGTGAATCTTCAATGTCCGTAATTGAAGAGAATCAACATTTCTGCAGCCAGTTGCACAATTTGATGCGGGAAACTCTATTAGAACAGAATAATAGTATATCGGTAAGTACTGTTTAAAATGGGCTGAAGTTTCCAAGGAATAGCGCTCTTAGTCATGGAGGGTGGGAAGTCAGGGGTTTGGGCATGTTGGGAGGAATGTTAGAGGTTAGTGGTGAATCAGGATGGTCAGTCTTTTTTAGTTACCCTAGAGTTACACTAACTTCTAATCACAGAAGGTTGGTCTGCAGGTATAACAGGTAATTAGGAAGGCAAATGAAATGTTGTCCTTCATTGCTAAAAGGATTGAGTTTAAAAGTAGGGAGGTAATGTTACAGATGTACAGAGTGCTGGTGAGGCCACACTTGGAGTACTGCATGCAGTTTTGGTCTCCTTGCTTGATAAAACATGACTGGCATTGGAGGGAATGCAGAAGAGGTTCGCTACATTGATTCCAGAGTTGAGGAGGTTGGCTTATGAGGAGAGACTGAGTAGACTGGGATTGTACACACTATTCACATGGATGACCCCTGGAATGGTAGGCCTAACATACGATGAACAGCTGAGGTTCCTGGGATTATAGTCATGAGAGTTTAGACGGTTGAGGGGAGATCTGATAGAAACTTACAAGATAATGCATGGCTTAGAAATGGTGGATGCTGGGAATTTGTTTCCATTAGGCGGGGAGACTAGGACCCATGGGGACAGCCTTAGAATTAGAGCAGGTCAATTTAGAATGGAAACAAGGAGACATTTCTTCAGCCAGAGAGTGGTGGACCTGTGGAATTCATTGCCACGGAGCGCAGTGGAGGCCGGGACATTAAATGTCATCAAGGCAGAAATTGATAAATTCTTGATCTTGCAAGGAATTAAGGGCTACAGGGAGAGTACGGGTAAGTGGAGTTGAAATGCCTATCATCCATGATTGAATGGCGGGGTGGACTTGATGGGCCAAATGGCCTTACTTCCACTCCTATGTGTTATGGTCTTATATTCATTGGAATTTAGGAGAATGAAGGGGGAACCTTATAGAAACATTTAAATTATGAAGGGAATAGTTAAGATAGAAGGAGAGAGAATGTTTCCACTAGCAGGTGAGACGAGGACAAGAGGGCATAGCCTCAAAATTAGGGGAGAACACATTTAGAACCAAATTGAGAAGGAACTTCTCCACCCAGAGGGTTGTGAATCTATGAATTCCCTGCCCAGTGAAATAGCCTCAACTATTAGCTTTAAATATTTTGAAAGCTAAGATAATTTTTTGAACAGCAAAATAATTAAGGGTTATGATGAGAGGGTGTGTCAATGGAGCTGAGGCCATGAAAAGATCAGCCATGATTTTATTGAATGACAGAGCAGGCTCAAAGGGTCAGGTGGCCCACTCCTGCTTCTAGTTCTTATGTTCTCTAACATCTCCTGTGTATGTCTAAACTCTCAAGTTTCTGACTCTCAGTCTATGTTGGGAATTCTGTCAGAGCATTCTGGATGCAAGCTCATTGCCCAGTGTAAATTTCAATTTCCTGAAGAAATCCCATATAATCCATGCATCTGGACTTCAAAGGGATCCCACAGTGTATATGTAAGCGTGCAGCTGGTTTCTGACTGTATTGAGACCAGAAGCTCTGGACCAATGTATTTTGGCTTTATATTGCTCTTCAGAATGCTGATGCTGCCTTAAAATACAATGTAGCTGTTGTGTAGTTTTTTTTCCATGATACTGTACTGGAACAGACCAGACCCCCTCAATTTATTTTCAGAAGGTAACCTAAACCCTAACTTTTTCTTACTTTAATGGCAACTTTAAAGTGTTGTTTTCCAGATGCAATTCAACTGGTCAAACTATTCTGTGTTAAGCAAAGCACAGTTTATTCAAACACTAGTTAAAATATGACAGAAGAAAGAAGAACTTAAAATAACAAGTCTATTGGAAAACTGAACAGTATAATAGATACAGTAACTGTTAATTAACCATTCCAGCATAATAACATCCTAGGAACACATTCCTGGAGAAAAGGCAAATTCAGAAATCTGCTTTTCTCATGTGCAACACCTGCAGTAGAAAGAGAAACCCCAACTCCTAAGTCCAACCAAGAGAGGGGGGAGAAAATAGCTTCTACTTCGTCAAGTTGCCAGCAATTCTGATCTGAATCTCAAAGCTAAAAAAATCGAGAAATCCTGTCTGAGAGCTGGCCACATTGATCCAGGCTGCTTCTATTGTTTCCAACTTTGAAAAAAAAATTCGAAGGCCTCCTAAGCTGTTTACTTTACCACAGACTGCTTGGTGTCTCTTGTTCAGTCTCTCTCTTAAAATAAACCAATACAAAATACGCCTCTTGAAGCCACAGCATCGTCACAGTATGTTATATGATTTATGCACAGGAGTCATAATAATATGCACCTGATTTTATATGTAAACCCGAATAAAGTCATAGAGATGTACAGCATGGAAACAGACCCTTCGATCCAAGCCGACCAGGTACTGCAACCCAATCTTGTCCCACCTGTCAGCTCCGGGCCCATATCTCTCCAAACCCTTCCTATTCATGAACCCATCCAAATACCTCTTAAATGTTGCAATTGTACCAGCCTTCATCACTTCTTCTGGCAGCTCACTCCATAACCATACCACCCTCTGTGTGAAAAAGTTGCTCCTTAGGTCTCTTTAATATCTTTCCCCTCTCAACCTAAACCTATGCCCTCTAGTTCTGGACTCCCCCACCCCAGGGAAAAGACTTCGCCTATTTACCCTATCCATGCCCCTCATAATTTTGTAAATCTCTATAAGGACACCCCTCCGCCTCTGACACTCCAGGGAAAACAGCCCCAGCCTGTTCAGCCTCTCCCTATAGCTCAAATCCTCCAACCCTGGCAACATCCTTGTAAATCTTTTCTGAACCCTTTCAAGTTTCACAACGTCTTTCCGATAGGAAGGAGACCAGAATTGCACGCGATATTCCAACAGTGGCCTAACCAAAGTCCTGTACAGCTGCAACATGACCTTCCAACTCCTGTACTCAATATTCTGACCAATAAAGGAAAGCATTCCAAATGCCGCCTTCACTATCCTATCTATCTGCGACTCCACTTTCAAGGAGCTATGAACCTGCACTCCAAGGTCTCTTTGTTCAGCAACACTCCCTAGGACCTTACCATGAGTGTATAAGTCCTGCTAAGATTTGCTTTCCCAAAATTCAGCACCTCACATTTATCTAAATTAAGCTTCATCTGCCACTTCTCGGCCCATTGGCCCATCTGATCAAGATCCCATTGAAATCTGAGGTAACCTTCTTCGCTGTACACTACACCTCCAATTTTGGTGTCATTCACAAACTTGCTAACTATACCTCTTCTGCTCACATCCAAATCATTTATGTAAATGTCGAAAAGTAGAGGGCCCAGCACCGATCCTTGTGGCACTCCACTGGTTTCAGGCCTCCTGTCTGAAAAACAACCCTCCACCACCACCCTCTGTCTTCTACCTTTGAGCCAGTTCTGTAACCAAATGGCGAGTTCTCCCTATATTCCGTGAGATCTAACATTGCTCACCAGTCTCCCATGGGGAACCTTGTCGAATGCCTTACTGAAGTCCATATAGATCACATCCACTACTCTGCCCTCCTCAATCCTCCTTGTTACCTCATCAAAAATACTCAATCAAGTTTGTGAAACATGATTTCCCACGCATAAGGCCATGTTGACTATCCCTAATCAGCCCTTGCCTTTCCAAATACATGTACATCCTGTCCCTCAGGATTCCCTCCAACAACTTGCCCACCACCGACATCAGGCTCACTGGTCAGTGTTTCCCTGGCTTGTCGTTACCATCCTTCTTAAACAGTGGCACCACGTTAGCCAACTCCAGTCTTCCGGCACCTCACCTGTGACTATTGATGATACAAATATCTCAGTAAGAGGCCCAGCAATTACTTCCCTAACTTCCCACAGAGTTCTCGGGTACATCTGATCAGGTTCTGGGGATTTATCACTTATATGTCTTTCAAGACATCCAGCACTTCCTCCTCTGTAATATGGACATTTTTCAACATGTCACCATCTATTTCCCTAATTCTGTATCTTCCATGTCCTTTAAATACTGATGCAAAATACTCGTTTAGTATCCCCCCATCTCCTGCAGCTCCACACAAAGGTTATCTTGCTGATCTTTGAGGGGCCCTATTCTTTCCCTTTTGTCCTTAATGTATTTGTAAAAATCCTTTGGATTCTCCTTAATTCTATTTGCTAAAGCTATCTCATGTCCCCTTTTTGTCCTCCTGATTTCCCTCTTAAGTATACTCCTACTGCCTTTATAATCCTCCAAGGATTCATTCATCTATCCTGTCTATACCTGACATATGCTTCCTTCTTTTTCTGAACTAAACCCTCAATTTCTTTCGTCATCCAGCATCCCTTTAACTACCAGCCTTTCCTTTCACCCTAACAGGAATATACTTTCTCTGGATTCTTGTTATCTCATTTCTGAAGGCTTCCCAGTTTCCAGCCATTTTTTTACCTGCGAACATCTGCGCCCAATCAGCTTTTGAACGTTCTTGCTTAATACCGTCAAAATTGGCCTTCCTCCAATTTAGAACTTCAACTGGTAGATCTGGTCTATCCTTTTCCATCACTATTTTAAAACGAATAGAATTATGGTCGCTGGCCCCAAAGTGCTCCCCCACTGACACCTCAGTCACCTGCCCTGCCTTATTTCCCAAGAGTAGGTCAAGTTTTGCACTTTCTCTGGTAGGTACATCCACATACTGAATCAGAAAATATTCTTGTACACGCTTAACAAATTCCTCTCCACCTAAACCCTTAGCACTCTGGCAGTCCCAGTCTATGTTTGGAAAGTTAAAATCCCCTATGCTGTGAATATTTTCAATAAAGATAAACTATGTATGTTGAAGTTCGTGAAATTATTTTGTGTGAAGTGTTCAGCAAAGAACACTTCAACCTGTATTTTTTTGTTTGTATGCACAAGCAGTTTGATATCTTGTAACATCTTGAACTCTTAATCTGAGTTTATCAGTACTCCTATTATTGAGTGTAGACTTTAACAATCTAAGATCAGGACTTCTGTGCTTGTTTGTGGAGAGTGGATGAAAAAATTATTTGCAATTGCAGTAGCCAGTAGTCAACATCTGTCTACTTTTTTTTTCAGTCTCTTGATTGGAGCTGGCTTGAAGAAATGATATCAGACAGACTCTGAAGTACATATTTTGGCATGGCAGTTTATTTCTTGAGCCCCGAACACCAGAAAACTTTGAATCAGTGTTCATTTGCTGTTGTGCACACTATAAAGTAAAATCCTATTTCTGGACCCTGGAAACACAATCCTCCTGTGCTTCATGTCTCTTGAGACTTTAACTGCATTTAAAGAAAGTACCGCACCTGCATATGATTCTGCTTGTTGCATTTACCATTATCCATGTTTATGCTACAGTTAAGGTGACATTTTAGGTAAGATCCTGTTAGATATTTAATAAAAACAGAAATTCAGAAATATGTAAGTCTGTCAGCAATTGGAAAGATCAAAAGGTGCTTTTACAATCTGAGCGGTCATTGAAATTGAAGGGCCGACAACTTAACTACCACACTTTTATGAATCAGTTGCTATGGGACCTGTTGTGTCTCCCCAGGATTTATGGGATTGTTTTATTTTGCTTGTTTACTTACATCTATTTATTTCGAAGAGGTAAGAGTAAAAAATGTTGTCCAAATTTTTCTCTTCATTACGTATGGAAAGGGAAATAATTCCAGAATAATTGGTTGAACATTTTGAATATTTTAACAGATCTATTTGCATATTATCTACATGCAGACCTTTTCGGCATACATGTAGCTATATCCAATTGAACTCCAGCTGCCTTTTATACGATTCAGAGAGTGCCCCCCATACCTTGAGGTAGTTCAGGAGGCCATGACTTGAGTAGTTAAAGATTCTTGGCGCCTCCGAGAGTTGGTGGCTCTCGGCTCTCAGTGACAGCAGAGTTTTGTGGTGTTCTCGATTCTTAGCATGTCTGAAGTTGTGCATCCTGCATGATGGCATTCCTACCTGGTGACATAGACACTGCAATCGACTCTGGAGTAAGAACCAACTGCAGATTTCAAAATTAATTTTCTCTTGATATCAAATTAAGTTCCCCTGGCTGTTACTTACTTCAGTCAAAATACAGCCTGCAGGTTTTCCTGTTGCTTCAGTTTCAAGGTTTGAAAAGCAACTCCAGGTAGTCTTGAATTTCACTGTTTAGAAGCTCCGTTAATTTCAAGGAACTGTATTTCACAACAAAACACTGCAGTGTTTGAAACATGGTATATAGTTGCCTGAAAACAGCTATGTGTTTGTAGAAACCAATTTTAAAATCTGATGCATGTCTCTAATATTTCACTGACTGCCACTTAGAAAAGATTCTAAGCAACTATCATGTCCAATAATATATTGTCACAATCTGATTTTTCTAGATGAAGCATTATGATATGTAACTGAAATAACTCCATGAAGGCTGGTCACTAAGTCACCAAGTCACCCTTTACTTACACATGCGTAGTACGTGACACGATCCAGCTAGCTCCAAGAGTAAACAGAACCCCTGACATTCCTGTTTATATCTGTCAGCCAGGACTCCCTGACAGGTGGTGTTAACCTGGTCCAATCAGGGAACTCGTTTTCTATAAGGTCCACCTGACTGACCTTATTCCAATCACTACAATAAATGAGTGAAAATATAGTTTCTACTTGTAGAAGATCTTAAGACTAAGTATGCCAATAAAAATGGCATTTGTTTTATGGTTTTTATAAATTTGATAACATGCCTACCTGTCTGTGGTAAATTTGAAGCTTATTTTTTGATCCAAACTTGTTGTCTTAACCCAATTCTAATTTTAGCTTTTAACATTTTGAAGAGTGGGTACAATGTTTTTAAGTTGTCTTCAATGTATGGTGACAGGGAGCCATCATTTGAAAGTTTAACAAATACTTTGTTTGTTTCATGATTATAACCAAAAATGGTAGGGAAAAATATTACTAATTACTTAGCTTGGTGGGCATTGTGGAAATGAGAACTTAAAATAAGGAAACCTTAAAATTAAATATTTAGAGAATATGCAAATCTGCCCCACTGCATGAATTTTCTTTCTTTTTTTCTTTCTTTTCAGGTTTAGAAAACTATTTGAATAATGCTTTCTTTACTGTAAAGTAACTCATGCAGTTTTCCAGTAATGTGACTGGAAAATTGGAGGCTCATCTATCTGATTTGAGTGTTAAAATACATTTTTTTTTGTCTGAGGAAAATACCGTTCTCAATGGTTGTTTTAATTCCCCGGAAAGTTTACATTGTTGAATTTATTTTGTCTACTCTGAAATTGCTAAAATAGAGAATACAGATATTACTGGATCATTGTTTTTACATTTCTGATTTTTAAAAATCTCTTTGAATGAATAGATCTAAGTTCCTCCTAATATCTTGGAATTTGATTAACTGTTTCTTGCAGTATAATTGCTTCTGGGCAAAACTTAGGTCCTACTTAAGGTTAATTTATGCAAATTGATCTAAGGATTAAAAGAAAAATGCATAGACATATATAAAGGATGGAACTCTTTTGAAATACTATTTTCTATAGCTTATTTCCTTGACTTTGTGGATCAAGCATAATTTTTTGACTAAAGGTGTAAAGAATAGCTTCAGCAGTTCTCTGATGTTATTTCAAAACTGGTTGATGACCAAATTTGGCTGAAAAGGGATTGCTGACCCTTTTTGGCCCTTGAAAATGAATCTGGCTTTCACAGTATAACTGAAATTAGCAGCTTGATTTTTGAAATTTTGGAACTTGCACCTATGTATTTGATTTACAGCACTGACCCTTCAACATACATTATAAACCTGAGCTAGCTCTAACTCACCCTGAACCCTTTAATCAATTTTAAGTGACCTGTTTAGTCAACGATTATGTTAAAACTTCTAAAATACTTTTATGACCAACTGTGAAATGGCTTCTTGCAATGTAACAGTTAGCGTATTTTTGTTCTTAATTGACAAATATAAATTGAGGTTATAACTGGCACAGCAAGAGATGGAAGTATCTCTGGTTGTGATTTTGGAGAAGTAGTAATTTGCTTTGTGGGAATTACTGATCATTGAAAATTTCTCTTTTTTTCAAGTCAAATAAGTGGAGAACATCTGCATGCCCAAAATATTTTATGTTCTCTTGCAAAATAACGGTGCCTACTTTGAGTCAATTGTAATTGCCCAGCATGGCATAATTATCTGTCCCTTTTGATTTTTGATGTTAGTTTGGTATAAATGAGAAATTACTGCTTATGTCATCTTTTGCATATTTCCACGATTGTGCTGGTTGAGACTGAAACAGTTATGAAATTCAAGTTATGACTTTATACAAAAATGTTCATTACAATCCCTCACAAATTGATTTGCTTTTCTGATTTCTTAGTACCTGTGACTATAAATGGTTCATTTCATTTTGTAAAGCAGTCACATTCATGTGTACATGTCTACAATGGTTGAGTGGGAAAAAAAAACTTCTTACTGAGGCATAGACCACCCTAAACATCCTATATGAACCAAGACTGCACAGAGATACTACATTAAATACTGGGATGAATTGGAAATACATTTTAACACTTACCTAGATTTTATGTAGTAAATATACAAAATCAGTAGAGAGTTCATGAGAAAACAACAAGTCTTTCTTATAACCAACAGTTCTATCAGTCATGTATCGTACATTTTCCAGTTATAATCCTATGACAGCATTGATTGCACTTTTAAAATGTAATATTATTTGAATTTTTTTTGTTATATAAATTTCTATCACAGAATATTGTCAGCAATATGTTAGACAATGGGTTTATATTCACCACCTTTTTATTGATGATGAAAATGTTGATTTGTGTACTTTATGCATATATTTTTGTCCAATATTAGGTCATACAGAAGCATGTTTTTCTTATTCTGTCGGCTGTTGTGTGAATGCATTCATTTTTCATTAATGCTCAAGCATTTATTTTAAATTAAATTAATCATAAAATTCTATTCTGTTTTTGATGTAATCACTTATTCAAATTTCTATAGTAGTTGAATATAAGGAATAGACATGAATATCTACAGATAAATGCAGAAAAAATAAAAAACTTAAATTTAAGTTCCTGTACATAATTGTTCATGGTAAATGTTATTTTTTTAGCTTTGGTTTCAAACTTTAATTTGTATTTATACAGCTCTGAAGTAGCAAAAATGCATTTTTTGTCCGTTTTGTTTTGACAGTTTAGGCTTATTGTATTCTGTAAAATGATCTTCATGTTTGAACTGTGAAATGCAAATGGTTCTCAGATCCACTACTAGAGTTATTTTGTTGCAAGCAAACTGACATTAAAGAATAAATCAACAGACTTAATTATTGTTTTCATTTGAATCAGTTTTGTTCCCCCTCTTGGAGAACAATTTACTGTATTTATGTAAAATCATTACCATTGTAAAACAATTTAAGATGTTTCTCAGGACCATTATGGAACCAAATTTAACACACAGCCAAATAGAGATATTGGAGCAGGCCATAGAAGTAGATTTTAATGAGCAGCTTGGAAGGGGAAAAGATGGATGAAGACATTTAGAGAAGGAATTGCTGAGATTTCGGCTATTGACAACTGAAAGTATGGATGCAATGATAAACTGATAAATAGGGGATGTCTGGTTCTTGGACTTGCAGCAATTTCAGAAATGAGGAATGGTGATGTTTTTGAGTCATCAGAAAACCTGACTGATTTTCAAGTCATTGGCTTCTAGTTAAGCAGCGCAATCTAGTTTAGCAAGCACAGAGACCTAGTTAAGACTCTGACAGCTGAGTTTTCGATTTCCTTTAGTTGATGGATTGTAGAATATAAGAGGCTAGGCAGGAATATGTTGAACAATCATGTCCACATGTCAGATGCATGGATGGGAATTTCAGCAACAGATCTTCTATTCAGATCATTTATAATAATCACTGGATAAAAGCAAATTACTGCGGATGCTGGAATCTGAAACCAACAGAGGAAATGCTGGAAAATCTCAACAGGTCTGGCAGCATATGTAAGGAGAGAAAAGAGTTGACATTTCGAGTCTAACTGACCCTTTGACAAAGCTGGGAGCTTTGACAAAGGGTCACTTAGACTCGAAAAGTCAGCTCTTTTCTCTCCTTACAGATGCTGCCAGACCTGCTGAGATTTTCCAGCATTTTCTCTGTTGGTTTCAATTTACAATAATCACTTGTTTTTCTGGGAAATAATTGTTTTAGTTGCCTAATTTTAAGATGTAGGTGAAAAAAACAGATATTTGAAACTTTAAAGGGTTCAGAAAAGATTTCCAAGAATGTTGCTAGGATTGGAGGGTTTGAGCTATAGGGAGAGGATGAAGAGGCTGGGGTATTTTCCCTGGAACGTCAGAGGCTGAGGGGTGGCATTATGGAGTTTTATAAAATCATGAGGGGGGTGGATGGGTAAATAGGCGAGGTCTTTTCTCTGGGGTGAGGAATTCCAGAACTAAAGTGTATCCAGAACTAAAGTGTATAGGTTGAGGGTGAGAAGATATAGATTTCGAAGAGACCTAGAGGGTGACTTTTTCATGCAGAGGGTGGTGCATGTATGGAATTAGCTGCCAGAGGAAGTGGTGGTGGCTGGTACGATTACAGCATTTAAAAGGCTTTCCAGATGGGTATATGAATAGGAAAGGTTTAGAGGAATTTGGGCCAAATGCTGGCAAATGGGACTAGATAAATTTTGGATATCCATTCGGAATGGACGATTTGGACTGAAGGGTCTGTTTCCATGCTGTACAGCTCTCTGACTAAAGACTAGGTCTTTCTATACAAAGCTGCAACCCTCATTGTGATAATTTCCATTTTGTTTTCTGTAATAAAAGTCCTGAAGAGACACTTTCCTGTTGCATTTTTTTTCAAATTTGTTCTTGAACTGGTGATGTATATCTGACATGGTTCCCTTACAGTTGTGTTTTTATGGGCCACCTCAAAAGGTTGTTAAAAATCGTGAGTTACAGAATCAGTCATAGACTGGTCTGGACAGGAAGAATTTTTTTTTCCTCAAGTGTATTAATAGACCATTTGGATATCTTTCATGACATTAAATTCATTACTTTTAACTGCATAAAACCTTTTTCTCTATGAATATGCCCCTTCCAATTAAATCTAAACACAAAATCCTGAATGCTGGATGTGATGTAAACTAGAAATTGCTTTAAGTATTTCGATCAGATAGCAACAATGGAAAGGGAAGTAGTTGATGTTTCATTAAACAAGAAAAAGTGCTGGAGAAACTCAGCAGGTTAGAAACTCTACAGCACCTGTAGAGAGAAAAATAATTGGTGTTTTGAGTGAGTGAACCTGTCAAAACTGTGCTGACAAACCTGCTGAGTTTCTCCTGGACTTTGTTTTAGATTTCCAGCATCTGCAGTTCTTTATTTTTTCAAACGTTTCATGTCAAGGGACATTTTGTTTTGTCTTTTGTTCCTTATGGGAGTTTGACATTGCTGCAACATCTTCTGATGCCACTTTCAACACTTAATTGCCTTCACCAAGCAATCTCCTCCATTGTTGTTGATTTAGAGTCATAGAGATGTACAGCACAGAAACAGACCCTTTGTTCCACTCATACATGTCGACCAGATATCCGAACTTAATCTCAACCCTTCCTATTCATATACCCACCCTGATGCCTTTTAAATGTTGTAATTGTACCAGCCTCCTCCACTACTTCGGGCAGCTCGTTCCATACATGCACCTCCCTCTGCAGGAAAAAGTTGGGAGTTCCATACATCAAGGGATAAATAGGAAACATAACAGTGATATCCAAGGGGTTGAACGGAATAAGGACCTGAAGAATAAGGAGAGTCATTTTTGTCTAAGGCAAAGCCCTCCACACACACTCTCCTGGAGATCAGATTAAAACTTCCCACGTTACTGTTAAACTTGTTGGTGTAATTAGATGAAATGGCTGCTGCTGGCAGAGTGGGTGCAGTAAGTTACTTTTTCCTTTTGTGGCTGAAGTACAATTTTTTGCATACAAATACTAAGGACCTGACCAGACCACCTCAAAATACTTTAAGAAGGTAGCCTTGACTCTACCTTTAAAATAAAAAAAGGTTAGATGTGAAGTGCATGTTCCAGATTTGATGGGACTGGTCACACTACACAGCATTAAGCAAAACACAATTTATTTAAATATGATAGTTAAAAAACAAGAAAGAGGAATTCAGAACAACAACTATTGGGAAACTTAACAAAATAATACATACAGTACTGACTACTGATTAACTGTTCTAATACAGTAATATTCCATAAATACACCCATTACCAAAAAGGCAAATTCAGACACTGTCTCTTACATGCAGTTCTCCAATCCACGATGAAGCAAAAATAAAAAGTTCAGTGTGTGTAGCAGCCAAGAGACATTGACTGAAGTTTCCAAATGTTTTGATACCCCAAACAATTTAGTTACTGAAAAAACCGAAACCTGGAAATCGAATCTGAGAGCTGGCCACACCTATTCAGACTGCTTCCATTTTCCAACTTGAAAACAAAGCAAAAGGCCTTCTCAGTTGTTCACCTCAGTTGTCTTCAGAAGTTTGGTACCTCTACCTTACAACCTCTCTTCAAAAAAAAAACCCAGGCTTTTTTAAAGTGACAGCACCACAAAAAGAATTATATCCTGTGATTACGTAATACCACTCAGATTATTTGTTTTCAAGTTCCAATGAGCAAAATCCAAATGTTAAAAATATTTATATTTTGAACAAAATCTTCAAATCTTGTTGTTTTCTGATCCAAGATCAGAATTCATCATCATTTCAAATATTCTAATTTACACTGTCAAACATCAGCAGAAATAAAACATTCTAATTATGCAAGCTTGTGTATTTGGATCTTTAAAGAATCCACATTTCTCACAATACTCTGGAACCACAATTTGGCTAGTAATCATGATTCCAGGACTTGTTATATGAAAAATTTATTTCATCCCTTCCCACAAGTTATATTCCTCTTTGTCTTTTAACGTCTGAATGCAGTAAGAGTAAACCTGTTTTGTCTAAATCAAAGGAAGCCTGTCAATGTATAACCGTCCTGATGGAGGATCCCAACCCAAAAAGTCGATTTTCCAGCTCCTCTGATGCTGCCTGACCTGCTGTGCCTTTCCAGCTCCACTGTCTATGGGCTGGAACATGAATAGCAAAGATCCCGACACTGACCGCTGTGAAAATCCAGCAGTCACTGCCGCCTGAAAAAGACCACTTTATCTCCACTCTCTGCTTTCTGCCAGTTAGCCAATCCTCTGTCAATGCCAGTATCTTACACCTAGTACCATGGACTCTTATTTTATTTAGCAGTATCCATACAGCACCTTGTCAAATGTCTTCTAGAAACCCAAATGGATCACATCCACTGGCTCTCCTTTCTCAAACTTGCTTGTTATGTTGCCGAAAGACAACATACAGACAGTGGGCGAAAGTGAGGATTGCAGATGCTGGAGAACACAATCAAGATTAGAGTGGTGCTGAAAAAGCACAGCAGGTCAGGCAGCACCCGAAGAGCCGGAAAATCGACGTTTCGGGCAGGAATCCTTCATCAGGAAGACAAGACAGGCGGTATAGATTTAATTAATATTGAGAAATACATTTTGACAGCTCATCCATCTTGATCTGCACTGCTGTGAACTTTGTTGCCATATTTGCTGCTGTAATCAATTTATACAAACTGTCATCCAATACCAACAACAGGGAATTAAATAGTGAAAGTAATTGCAGTTTAAAACAGCTGAGTCGATTCAAATAGCAGGAGTGCTGTGTTTCTCTGAGTCTTGAGTGTTCAATACACGATGAACAGTATATGTGACAGTGCAGTTGGGATGGACACAGAGGGAGTTTCAGTTTGAACCTGGCTCTGTCCAATGGACCCAAAAGTGTTTGATGCCAGTATTGGGGAGAAGGGTTTATCTCTCTTCAATAATATCTCACATTTGGAGCACCAAAAGCATGTAATTTACCAGGAAAGAAACAGCTGTGGGCGTACGCTCTATCTCATAACCTCAGCAACCATCAAAGCAGTTTACGGTCAAATATTGAGGGTGGGGAGGAGGCCAGCACGGGGTGTCCAGGTGGATGGGGTGTGTTGGAGGCGTGAGATGGGGTCGTCAGAGGGTGGGCGAGAGTCTTGGTTGAAGAAGTAGGCACGGGGGCGAAGGCGGCGGAAGAATTGTTCGATGTCACGCCGCGTGTTGAACTCATTAATCCGAGAGAGTAGGGAAATGAAGGTGAGGCCTCTGCTGAGGACTGAAGAAGGGCTTATGCCCGAAACGTCGATTCTCCTGTTCCCTGGATGCTGCCTGACCTGCTGCGCTTTTCCAGCAACACATTTTCAGCTCTGATCTCCAGCATCTGCAGACCTCACTTTCTCCGACGGTCAAATATTGCCAGGTAGGAAACGTCAGCGAATCGGTGCACAGCAAGATCCCACACAAACTGTGGTAACGACCAGAGAAACTGGGATTTGTCTCACATCGGTCGGGCTGTGCTCCAATGTCCTGATGATATACTCGCAAAACGCAAGGGTTTGTTTCGCTGCTACCCATCATGTTATTTCCGAAGAAGCTGCTCTTCCCATGAACACAGGTGCACTTAGGAAAGATCACTTCAAAAAGGAGATTATTTGGTTTCTGACAGTGAGCTGTGGATTGTTGAGATTTTAAGAAGTCACAGAATTGTTGGGTGTCCTCAATTATAAACCAGTGCGTCAGAAGATTTAATCTGATGGGGGGAGGGGGGTGGAAAGAGCGGTTGTTAATATTTGTCGGCAGAGCCGTTAAAGGCGCTGTAGGGACTTTACCTTTTAAAGAAGGTGCTGCTGTGACCCGGAAGTGAATGTCTGAAGGCGGTTGGAGAGGAGGGACAGAGAACGATCAGGATCAGGAGGTGAGTCGCTTCTGGGTGTATCTCCGGACACAGCGGTGAGTGTGGGGGCGCGGGATCTCCAATATACCACGGCCCAGAAACCATTTAACTCTCGAAAATTCCCCCTCCCCTCACCCTCACCCCTCCCCCTCCCTCACCCCTCCCCCTCCCTCACCCCTCCCCCTCCCTCACCCCTCACCCTCCCTCACCCCTCACCCTCCCTCACCCCTCCCCCTCCCTCACCCCTCCCTCACCCCTCCCTCACCCTCACCCCTCCCTCACCCTCCCCCTCCCTCACCCCTCCCCCTCCCTCACCCCTCCCCCTCCCTCACCCCCCCCCCTCCCTCACCCCTCCCCCTCCCTCACCCCCCTCACCCCCCCTCACCCCCCCTCACCCCCCCTCACCCTCCCTCACCCCCCTCACCCTCCCTCACCCTCCCTCACCCCCCTCACCCTCCCTCACCCCCCTCACCCTCCCTCACCCCCCTCACCCTCCCTCACCCTCCCTCACCCTCCCTCACCCCCCTCACCCCCCCTCACCCCCCTCACCCCCCTCACCCTCCCTCACCCCCCTCACCCTCCCTCACCCCCCTCACCCTCCCTCACCCCCCTCACCCTCCCTCACCCCTCACCCTCCCTCACCCTTCCCAACCTCCCGTCCCCTCTCTTCCCCCACCCCCTCCCCTCCCCCCACCCCGTCCCCTCCCCCCACCCCGTCCCCTCCCGCCCCACCAAACCCGTGAGCTCACCCTCCCCCCACCCCCAAACCCCCGTGAGCTCACCCTCTTCCCCCCCCATCCCCCGTGAGCTCACCCTCTCTCCCCCCCACCCCCCGTGAGCTCACCCCCCCCCAACCCCCGTGAGCTCACCCCCCCCCAACCCCCGTGAGCTCACCCCCCCCCCAACCCCCGTGAGCTCACCCCCCCCAACCCCCGTGAGCTCACCCCCCCCCCCAACCCCCGTGAGCTCACCCTCCGCCCCCCCAACCCCCGTGAGCTCACCCTCCGCCCCCCCAACCCCCGTGAGCTCACCCTCCGCCCCCCCAACCCCCGTGAGCTCACCCTCCGCCCCCCCCAACCCCCGTGAGCTCACCCTCCTCCGCCCCCCCCCCAAACCCCGTGAGCTCCCCCTCCCCCCCCCCCAAAACCCCGTGAGCTCCCCCTCCCCCCCCCAAAACCCCGTGAGCTCCCACTCCCCCCTCCCACCCCCCGTGAGCTCCCACTCCCCCCTCCCACCCCCCGTGAGCTCCCACTCCCCCCTCCCACCCCCCGTGAGCTCCCACTCCCCCCTCCCACCCCCCGTGAGCTCCCACTCCCCCCTCCCACCCCCCGTGAGCTCCCCCTCCCCCCTCCCACCCCCCGTGAGCTCCCCCTCCCACCCCCCGTGAGCTCCCCCTCCCACCCCCCGTGAGCTCCCCCTCCCACCCCCCGTGAGCTCCCCCTCCCCCCTCCCACCCCCCGTGAGCCCCCCCTCCCACCCCCCGTGAGCTCCCCCTCCCCCCTCCCACCCCCCGTGAGCTCCCCCTCCCCCTCCCACCCCCCGTGAGCTCCCCCTCCCCCCTCCCACCCCCCCTCCCCCCTCCCACCCCCCCTCCCCCCTCCCACCCCCCGTGAGCTCCCCCTCCCCCCTCCCACCCCCCGTGAGCTCCCCCTCCCCCCTCCCACCCCCCGTGAGCTCCCCCTCCCCCCTCCTACCCCCCCTGAGCTCCCCCTCCCCCCTCCCACCCCCCGTGAGCTCCCCCCTCCCACCCCCCGTGAGCTCCCCCCTCCCACCCCCCGTGAGCTCCCCCCTCCCAACCCCGTGAGCTCCCCCCTCCCACCCCCCGTGAGCTCCCCCTCCCCCCTCCCACCCCCCCGTGAGCTCCCCCTCCCCCCTCCCACCCCCCCGTGAGCTCCCCCTCCCCCCTCCCACCCCCCCGTGAGCTCCCCCTCCCCCCTCCCACCCCCCCGTGAGCTCCCCCTCCCCCCTCCCACCCCCCCGTGAGCTCCCCCTCCCCCCTCCCACCCCCCCGTGAGCTCCCCCTCCCCCCTCCCACCCCCCCGTGAGCTCCCCCTCCCCCCTCCCACCCCCCCGTGAGCTCCCCCTCCCCCCTCCCACCCCCCCGTGAGCTCCCCCTCCCCCCTCCCACCCCCCCGTGAGCTCCCCCTCCCCCCTCCCACCCCCCCGTGAGCTCCCCCTCCCCCCTCCCACCCCCCCGTGAGCTCCCCCTCCCCCCTCCCACCCCCCCGTGAGCTCCCCCCTCCCCCCTCCCACCCCCCCGTGAGTCCCCCCTCCCCCCTCCCCCCTCCCACCCCCCCGTGAGTCCCCCCTCCCCCCTCCCCCCTCCCACCCCCCCGTGAGTCCCCCCTCCCCCCTCCCCCCTCCCACCCCCCCGTGAGTCCCCCCTCCCACCTCCCACCCCCCCGTGAGCCCCCCCTCCCCCCTCCCACCTCCCACCCCCCCGTGAGCCCCCCCTCCCCCCTCCCACCCCCCCGTGAGCTCCCCCTCCCCCCTCCCACCCCCCGTGAGCTCCCCCTCCCCCCGTGAGCTCCCCCTCCCCCCTCCCACCCCCCGTGAGCTCCCCCTACCCCCTCCCCCCTCCCGTGAGCTCCCCCTCCCCCCTCCCGTGAGCTCCCCCTCCCCCCTCCCGTGAGCTCCCCCTCCCCCCTCCCGTGAGCTCCCCCTCCCCCCTCCCGTGAGCTCCCCCTCCCCCCTCCCGTGAGCTCCCCCTCCCCCCTCCCCCCTCCCCCCTCCCCCCTCCCGTGAGCTCCCCCTCCCCCCTCCCCCCTCCCCCCTCCCCCCTCCCGTGAGCTCCCCCTCCCCCCTCCCCCTCCCCCTCCCCCCTCCCGTGAGCTCCCCCTCCCCCCTCCCCCCTCCCCCCTCCCCCCTCCCCCCTCCCGTGAGCTCCCCCTCCCCCCTCCCGTGAGCTCCCCCTCCCGTGAGCTCCCCCTCCCCCCTCCCGTGAGCTCCCCCTCCCCCCTCCCGTGAGCTCCCCCTCCCCCCTCCCGTGAGCTCCCCCTCCCCCTCCCGTGAGCTCCCCCTCCCCCCTCCCGTGAGCTCCCCCTCCCCCCTCCCGTGAGCTCCCCCTCCCCCTCCCGTGAGCTCCCCCTCCCCCCTCCCGTGAGCTCCCCCTCCCCCCTCCCGTGAGCTCCCCCTCCCGCCCCCCGTGAGCTCCCCCGCCCCCTCCCGCCCCCGTGAGCTCCCCCGCCCCCGTGAGCTCCCCCGCCCCCTCCCGCCCCCCGTGAGCTCCCCCGCCCCCCTCCCGCCCCCCGTGAGCTCCCCCGCCCCCCTCCCGCCCCCCGTGAGCTCCCCCGCCCCCCTCCCGCCCCCCGTGAGCTCCCCCGCCCCCTCCCGCCCCCCGTGAGCTCCCCCGCCCCCCGTGAGCTCCCCGCCCCCTTCCCATCCCCCGTGAGCTCCCCCTCCCCCTCCCGTGTGCTCCCCCTCCCCCCTCCCGTGTGCTCCCCCTCCCCCCTCCCGTGTGCTCCCCCTCCCCCCTCCCGTGTGCTCCCCCTCCCCCCTCCCGTGTGCTCCCCCTCCCCCCTCCGTGTGCTCCCCCTCCCCCCTCCCGTGTGCTCCCCCTCCCCCCTCCCGTGTGCTCCCCCTCCCGCCCCCCGTGAGCTCCCCCTCCCGCCCCCCGTGAGCTCCCCCTCCCGCCCCCCGTGAGCTCCCCCTCCCGCCCCCCGTGAGCTCCCCCTCCCGCCCCCCGTGAGCTCCCCCGCCCCCCTCCCGCCCCCCGTGAGCTCCCCGCCCCCCGTGAGCTCCCCCGCCCCCCTCCCGCCCCCGTGAGCTCCCCCGCCCCCCGTGAGCTCCCCGCCCCCCCTCCCGCCCCCCGTGAGCTCCCCCGCCCCCCCCTCCCGCCCCCCGTGAGCTCCCCCGCCCCCCGTGAGCTCCCCCGCCCCCGTGAGCTCCCCCGCCCCCCTCCCACCCCCCCGTGAGCTCCCCCTCCCCCCTCCCGTGAGCTCCCCCTCCCCCCTCCCGTGTGCTCCCCCTCCCCCCTCCCGTGTGCTCCCCCTCCCCCCTCCCGTGTGCTCCCCCTCCCCCCTCCCGTGTGCTCCCCCTCCCCCCTCCCGTGTGCTCCCCCTCCCCCCTCCCGTGTGCTCCCCCTCCCCCCTCCCGTGTGCTCCCCCTCCCCCCTCCCGTGTGCTCCCCCTCCCCCCTCCCGTGTGCTCCCCCTCCCCCCTCCCGTGTGCTCCCCCTCCCCCCTCCCGTGTGCTCCCCCTCCCCCCTCCCGTGTGCTCCCCCTCCCCCCTCCCGTGTGCTCCCCCTCCCGTGTGCTCCCCTCCCGTGTGCTCCCCCTCCCCCCTCCCGTGTGCTCCCCCTCCCCCCTCCCGTGTGCTCCCCCTCCCCCCTCCCGTGTGCTCCCCCTCCCCCCTCCCGTGTGCTCCCCCTCCCCCTCCCGTGTGCTCCCCCTCCCCCCTCCCGTGTGCTCCCCCTCCCCCCTCCCGTGTGCTCCCCGCCCCCCTCCCCCCTCCCGTGTGCTCCCCCTCCCCCCTCCCGTGTGCTCCCCCTCCCCCTCCCGTGTGCTCCCCCTCCCGCCCCCCGTGTGCTCCCCCTCCCGCCCCCCGTGTGCTCCCCCTCCCGCCCCCCGTGAGCTCCCCCGCCCCCCTCCCGCCCCCGTGAGCTCCCCCGCCCCCCTCCCGCCCCCCGTGAGCTCCCCCGCCCCCCTCCCGCCCCCGTGAGCTCCCCCGCCCCCCGTGAGCTCCCCCGCCCCCCGTGAGCTCTCCCGCCCCCCGTGAGCTCTCCCGCCCCCCGTGAGCTCTCCCGCCCCCCGTGAGCTCTCCCGCCCCCCGTGAGCTCTCCCGCCCCCCGTGAGCTCTCCCGCCCCCCGTGAGCTCTCCCGCCCCCCGTGAGCTCTCCCGCCCCCCGTGAGCTCTCCCGCCCCCCGTGAGCTCTCCCGCCCCCCGTGAGCTCTCCCGCCCCCCGTGAGCTCTCCCGCCCCCCGTGAGCTCTCCCGCCCCCCGTGAGCTCTCCCGCCCCCCGTGAGCTCTCCCGCCCCCCGTGAGCTCTCCCGCCCCCGTGAGCTCTCCCGCCCCCCGTGAGCTCTCCCGCCCCCCGTGAGCTCTCCCGCCCCCCCGTGAGCTCTCCCGCCCCCCCGTGAGCTCTCCCGCCCCCCCGTGAGCTCTCCCGCCCCCCCGTGAGCTCTCCCGCCCCCCCGTGAGCTCTCCCGCCCCCCCGTGAGCTCTCCCGCCCCCCCGTGAGCTCTCCCGCCCCCCCGTGAGCTCTCCCGCCCCCCCGTGAGCTCTCCCGCCCCCCCGTGAGCTCTCCCGCCCCCCCGTGAGCTCTCCCGCCCCCCCGTGAGCTCTCCCGCCCCCCCGTGAGCTCTCCCGCCCCCCCGTGAGCTCTCCCGCCCCCCCGTGAGCTCTCCCGCCCCCCCGTGAGCTCTCCCGCCCCCCCGTGAGCTCTCCCGCCCCCCCGTGAGCTCTCCCGCCCCCCCGTGAGCTCTCCCGCCCCCCTCCCGCCCCCCGTGAGCTCCCCCGCCCCCCTCCCGCCCCCCGTGAGCTCCCCCGCCCCCTCCCGCCCCCCGTGAGCTCCCCCGCCCCCCTCCCGCCCCCCGTGAGCTCCCCCGCCCCCCCTCCCGCCCCCCGTGAGCTCCCCCGCCCCCCCTCCCGCCCCCCGTGAGCTCCCCCGCCCCCCGTGAGCTCCCCCGCCCCCCTCCCGCCCCCCGTGAGCTCCCCCGCCCCCCTCCCGCCCCCCGTGAGCTCCCCCGCCCCCCTCCCGCCCCCCGTGAGCTCCCCCGCCCCCCGTGAGCTCCCCCGCCCCCCTCCCGCCCCCCGTGAGCTCCCCCGCCCCCCTCCCGCCCCCCGTGAGCTCCCCCGCCCCCCTCCCGCCCCCGTGAGCTCCCCGCCCCCCTCCCGCCCCCCGTGAGCTCCCCCGCCCCCTCCCGCCCCCCGTGAGCTCCCCCGCCCCCCTCCCGCCCCCCCGTGAGCTCCCCCGCCCCCCTCCCGCCCCCCGTGAGCTCCCCCGCCCCCTCCCGCCCCCCGTGAGCTCCCCCGCCCCCCTCCGCCCCCCGTGAGCTCCCCCGCCCCCCTCCCGCCCCCCCGTGAGCTCCCCCGCCCCCCCCCCCCGTGAGCTCCCCCGCCCCCCTCCCGCCCCCCGTGAGCTCCCCCGCCCCCCGTGAGCTCCCCCGCCCCCCTCCCGCCCCCCGTGATCTCCCCCGCCCCCCTCCCGCCCCCCGTGAGCTCCCCCGCCCCCCTCCCGCCCCCCGTGAGCTCCCCCGCCCCCCTCCCGCCCCCCGTGAGCTCCCCCGCCCCCCTCCCGCCCCCCGTGAGCTCCCCCGCCCCCCGTGAGCTCCCCCGCCCCCCTCCCGCCCCCCGTGAGCTCCCCCGCCCCCCTCCCGCCCCCCGTGAGCTCCCCGCCCCCCTCCCGCCCCCCGGCCCCCCTCCCGCCCCCCGTGAGCTCCCCCGCCCCCCTCCCGCCCCCGTGAGCTCCCCCGCCCCCTCCCGCCCCCGTGAGCTCCCCCGCCCCCCTCCCGCCCCCCGTGAGCTCCCCCGCCCCCCGTGAGCTCCCCCGCCCCCCGTGAGCTCCCCCGCCCCCCGTGAGCTCCCCCGCCCCCCGTGAGCTCCCCCGCCCCCCTCCGCCCCCCGTGAGCTCCCCCGCCCCCCTCCCGCCCCCCGTGAGCTCCCCCGCCCCCCGTGAGCTCCCCCGCCCCCCTCCCGCCCCCCGTGAGCTCCCCCGCCCCCCGTGAGCTCCCCCGCCCCCCTCCCGCCCCCCGTGAGTTCCCCCGCCCCCCTCCCGCCCCCCGTGAGCTCCCCCGCCCCCCGTGAGCTCCCCCGCCCCCCCTCCCGCCCCCCGTGAGCTCCCCCGCCCCCCGTGAGCTCCCCCGCCCCCTCCCGCCCCCCGTGAGCTCCCCCGCCCCCCTCCCACCCCCCGTGAGCTCCCCCCCCCCTCCCACCCCCCGTGAGCTCCCCCGCCCCTCCCACCCCCCGTGAGCTCCCCCGCCCCCCTCCCACCCCCCGTGAGCTCCCCCGCCCCCCCTCCCACCCCCCGTGAGCTCCCCCGCCCCCCCTCCCACCCCCCGTGAGCTCCCCCGCCCCCCCTCCCACCCCCGTGAGCTCCCCCGCCCCCCCTCCCACCCCCCGTGAGCTCCCCCGCCCCCCCTCCCACCCCCCGTGAGCTCCCCCGCCCCCCCTCCCACCCCCCGTGAGCTCCCCCGCCCCCCCTCCCACCCCCCGTGAGCTCCCCCGCCCCCCCTCCCACCCCCCGTGAGCTCCCCCGCCCCCCCTCCCACCCCCCGTGAGCTCCCCCGCCCCCCCTCCCACCCCCCGTGAGCTCCCCCGCCCCCCTCCCACCCCCCGTGAGCTCCCCCGCCCCCCCTCCCCCCCCCGTGAGCTCACCCGCCCCCCCTCCCCCCCCCCGTGAGCTCACCCTCCCCCCTCCCCCCCCCCCGTGAGCTCACCCTCCCCCCTCCCACCCCCCGTGAGCTCACCCTCCCCCCTCCCACCCCCCGTGAGCTCACCCTCCCACCCCCCGTGAGCTCACCCTCCCCCCTCCCACCCCCCGTGAGCTCACCCTCCTCCCTCCCACCCCCCGTGAGCTCACCCTCCCCCCTCCCACCCCCCGTGAGCTCACCCTCCCCCCTCCCACCCCCGTGAGCTCACCCTCCTTCCCCCCCCCCCAGCCCCCGTGAGCTCACCCTCCTTTCCCCCCCCCCCCAGGCCCCGTGAGCTCACCCTCCTTCCCCCCCCCCCCCCCAGCCCCCGTGAGCTCACCCTCCTTCCCCCCCAGCCCCGTGAGCTCACCCTCCTTCCCCCCCCAGCCCCCGTGAGCTCACCCTCCTTCCCCCAGCCCCCGTGAGCTCACCCTCCTTCCCCTCCCCCCCAGCCCCCGTGAGCTCACCCTCCTTCCCCTCCCCCCCCAGCCCCCGTGAGCTCACCCTCCTTCCCCCTCCCCCCCCAGCCCCCGTGAGCTCACCCTCCTTCCCCTCCCCCCCCAGCCCCCGTGAGCTCACCCTCCCTCCCCCCCCAGCCCCCGTGAGCTCACCCTCCCTCCCCCCCCAGCCCCCGTGAGCTCACCCTCCCTCCCCCCCCAGCCCCCGTGAGCTCACCCTCCCTCCCCCCCCCAGCCCCCGTGAGCTCACCCTCCCTCCCCCCCCCCACAGCCCCCGTGAGCTCACCCTCCCTCCCCCCACAGCCCCCGTGAGCTCACCCTCCCTCCCCCCACAGCCCCCGTGAGCTCACCCTCCCTCCCCCCCCAGCCCCCGTGAGCTCACCCTCCCTCCCCCCCCAGCCCCCGTGAGCTCACCCTCCCTCCCCCCCCAGCCCCCGTGAGCTCACCCTCCCTCCCCCCCCAGCCCCCGTGAGCTCACCCTCCCTCCCCCCCCAGCCCCCGTGAGCTCACCCTCCCTCCCCCCCCAGCCCCCGTGAGCTCACCCTCCCTCCCCCCCCAGCCCCGTGAGCTCACCCTCCCTCCCCCCCCAGCCCCCGTGAGCTCACCCTCCCTCCCCCCCCAGCCCCCGTGAGCTCACCCTCCCTCCCCCCCCAGCCCCCGTGAGCTCACCCTCCCCTCCCCCCCAGCCCCCGTGAGCTCACCCTCCCTCCCCCCCCAGCCCCCGTGAGCTCACCCTCCCTCCCCCCCCAGCCCCCGTGAGCTCACCCTCCCTCCCCCCCCAGCCCCCGTGAGCTCACCCTCCCTCCCCCCCCAGCCCCCGTGAGCTCACCCTCCCTCCCCCCCAGCCCCCGTGAGCTCACCCTCCCTCCCCCCCCAGCCCCCGTGAGCTCACCCTCCCTCCCCCCCCAGCCCCCGTGAGCTCACCCTCCCTCCCCCCCCAGCCCCCCGTGAGCTCACCCTCCCTCCCCCCCAGCCCCCGTGAGCTCACCCTCCCTCCCCCCCCAGCCCCCGTGAGCTCACCCTCCCCCTCCCCCCCCCCCCCCAGCCCCCGTGAGCTCACCCTCCCTCCCCCCCCAGCCCCCGTGAGCTCACCCTCCCTCCCCCCCCAGCCCCCGTGAGCTCACCCTCCCTCCCCCCCCAGCCCCCGTGAGCTCACCCTCCCTCCCCCCCCAGCCCCCGTGAGCTCACCCTCCCTCCCCCCCCAGCCCCCGTGAGCTCACCCTCCCTCCCCCCCCAGCCCCCGTGAGCTCACCCTCCCTCCCCCCCCAGCCCCCGTGAGCTCACCCTCCTCCCCCCCCAGCCCCCGTGAGCTCACCCTCCCTCCCCCCCCAGCCCCCGTGAGCTCACCCTCCCTCCCCCCCCAGCCCCCGTGAGCTCACCCTCCCTCCCCCCCCCAGCCCCCGTGAGCTCACCCTCCCTCCCCCCCCCAGCCCCCCGTGAGCTCACCCTCCCTCCCCCCCCAGCCCCCGTGAGCTCACCCTCCCTCCCCCCCCAGCCCCCGTGACTCACCCTCCCTCCCCCCCAGCCCCCGTGAGCTCACCCTCCCTCCCCCCCCCCCAGCCCCCGTGAGCTCACCCTCCCTCCCCCCCCAGCCCCCGTGAGCTCACCCTCCCCTCCCCCCCCCCCCAGCCCCCGTGAGCTCACCCTCCCTCCCCCCCCAGCCCCCGTGAGCTCACCCTCCCTCCCCCCCCAGCCCCCGTGAGCTCACCCTCCCTCCCCCCCAGCCCCCGTGAGCTCACCCTCCCTCCCCCCCCCAGCCCCCGTGAGCTCACCCTCCCTCCCCCCCCAGCCCCCGTGAGCTCACCCTCCCTCCCCCCCCAGCCCCCGTGAGCTCACCCTCCCTCCCCCCCCCAGCCCCCGTGAGCTCACCCTCCCTCCCCCCCAGCCCCCGTGAGCTCACCCTCCCTCCCCCCCCCAGCCCCCGTGAGCTCACCCTCCCTCCCCCCCCCCAGCCCCCCGTGAGCTCACCCTCCCTCCCCCCCCCAGCCCCCGTGAGCTCACCCTCCCTCCCCCCCCAGCCCCCGTGAGCTCACCCTCCCTCCCCCCCCAGCCCCCGTGAGCTCACCCTCCCTCCCCCCCAGCCCCCGTGAGCTCACCCTCCCTCCCCCCCCAGCCCCCGTGAGCTCACCCTCCCTCCCCCCCCAGCCCCCGTGAGCTCACCCTCCCTCCCCCCCCAGCCCCCGTGAGCTCACCCTCCCTCCCCCCCCAGCCCCCGTGAGCTCACCCTCCCTCCCCCCCCAGCCCCCGTGAGCTCACCCTCCCTCCCCCCCCAGCCCCCGTGAGCTCACCCTCCCTCCCCCCCCCAGCCCCCGTGAGCTCACCCTCCCTCCCCCCCCAGCCCCCGTGAGCTCACCCTCCCTCCCCCCCCAGCCCCCGTGAGCTCACCCTCCCTCCCCCCCCAGCCCCCGTGAGCTCACCCTCCCTCCCCCCCCAGCCCCCGTGAGCTCACCCTCCCTCCCCCCCCAGCCCCCGTGAGCTCACCCTCCCTCCCCCCCCAGCCCCCGTGAGCTCACCCTCCCTCCCCCCCCAGCCCCCGTGAGCTCACCCTCCCTCCCCCCCCAGCCCCCGTGAGCTCACCCTCCCTCCCCCCCCAGCCCCCGTGAGCTCACCCTCCCTCCCCCCCCAGCCCCCGTGAGCTCACCCTCCCTCCCCCCCCCAGCCCCCGTGAGCTCACCCTCCCTCCCCCCCCAGCCCCCGTGAGCTCACCCTCCCCCTCCGCCCCGTCCCCTCGCCCCTTCTCTCGCGCCTCCCCCCCACCCCCGTCCCCCTCGCCTCTTCTCTTGCCCCCCCCGTCCCCTCGCCCCCACTCCCTCACCCCCGTCCCCTCCTCTTCTCTCGCCCCCCCCACCCCCGTCCCCTCCCTCTTCTCTCGCCCCCCCCACCCCCGTCCCCTCGCCTCTTCTCTCGACCCGCCCCCGTCCCCCTTGCCCCCACCCCCCGTCCCATCGCCTCTTCTCTCGCTCCACCCCCCCACCCCCGTCCCCTATTCTCTTCTTTCCCCCTGTCCCCTCCCTCTTCTCTCCCCCCCCCCGTCCCCGTCCCCTCACCCTTCTCCTCCACCCCCCCTCTTCTCCTCCACCCCCGTCCCCTCGCTCCTCTTCTCCCCCCACCCCGCTCTTCCCGTCCGCTCGCTCGCTCTTCTCCCCCCACCCCCCCCCCCACTCGCTCTTCCTGCTCCCCCGGCTCTTCCCGCCCCACCCCTCATTCCAACTCTCGACCTCTCACCCTCCCCCAACTTCACCTTTGTTCTCACCCTCACCTTGCCCTTTACTGACCCCTGATCTCCTATGTTTCATTGTCTTGTGTTAAAAGAAACATATTTTAAAACTGCCCTCTACAAAGGAGTAGAGGGTGGAAATAGAAACTTTACATTGCAGGCAGAAATCCTTTTTAAACTGCTGTCCCTGAATGGAAGTTTTTCTGTCTGCGTGTGAGGCGATGTTTAAATGATTCCTGTTCAAATTGTTGTTTTTAAAATGTTCATAATTGGGCTAATTTTCTGCCGTCTATCTTCACTGGAACTTGCTTTCTCAACTTTTTCTTTGCTCCATCCCTGCCAAGCTCCAGAGCTCTGACCCATATCATGCACAATCTGCATTTGTTTCTGTTTTCTCATTTATGCTGATCTCTTCCTTCGCCATTTTCTTTTCCTTTTAAATTCCTTCCAGGCATTGTTCGACCAGATTGATGCAGTTTTATCCAGTTTGGTGTTTAACTACCCCCTCTTTTAACTTGTACATTATGTAATCTTTGTTCCAAGCTTTCACTACCTAACCTCCTTTGGCTTTACTGAATCCTCTCTGCTTTATAATGTCCATATCAATGCTTCAGTCAGATCCCACCACCCGATTGTTGTCAAATGCCAGACTTGTAAATGCAAGTTAAAACTGTGTTAGGCTTTTCTGGGGAAAGCTTGGTGGGTCTGTTGGTGTTTTACTAATTGCAAGGATGTAAGCAGAAAGTAAATATTTGCCCCATGAACAATTTCAACAGACTTAATTTTAAATAAAATTATGTATTTGTTTGTTCTGGGATTCCAAAAGATGTTTCAGAAAGATACATATTTGGAGAGAAGTTAATCAGTTTAGTCTTTTCCAAAAGACCTTTGCTATTCATTTTGACGATCACAAAATCCCTACAGTGTGGAAACAGGCTAGTTGGCCCAAAAAGTCCACATTGACCCTCCAAAGAATCATTCCGCTCCCCTATTACCCTACATTTACCCCTGACTAATGCACCCAACCTACACATCCCTGAACACTATGGACAATTTAGCATGACCTGCACATCTTTGGGTTGTGGGAGAAACCGGAGGAAACCCAAGCAGACACTGGGAGAATGTGCAAACACCATACACAGCTGGAATCTAACCTTGGTCCCTCGCACTATGACACAGCAATGCCACCCAACGAGCAACTATGCACTTCATGATTTCATAAACCTCTAATAGACTTCATCGAGCATGATATCATGTTCTTAAATCCAATTGACAGGCTAGGAATTTAACTCCCTGACAATCTGTTACATTTCTTCATAGCTGAGAACTCTTAAAATGTACTTTTTTTTTTCAGGATGTAAATGTTTCAGTGGTGAGAACTGGATAAAGTTCTTGACACCAGAGCATTGTAAAGTGTGATCAAACCTCATGTTCCTTCTAGTTTTGGCTGAATAATTCAGTGAATGTGCAAGATCTCACAATGCTCCTTCTCCTAGCCAATACTTCACTTTGTTTTCAATGTTTGTTATTTGGGCATCTTCGAAATGATTTTTTTTCTTTTATGTTTCGCAGTATTAGTGCACTACCATTTTGTGTATGGTGTGCAAACAGTCTTTTTCAACTTCATCTTTGCTATTTCAGCCATTCATCGTGCATCATCTTTCAAGTGTTAGTCTTCCTGTATAAAATTTAATTTCTCTCTGTTCTGTCCACTGAGTTATTTTGGTTAGCTGGTTCTGTAATTTGAGCTGCTATTTTCTGGTTCACTAACCCTCTCGGCTAGGTGTCAGCTGCAAATTTGATTAATTTACATTCACTCTCTGCTTTCAAGGTACTCTATGTTCAAAACTGTAGTTGACTGCACCAAAGGCACTCTGAGAATGGTATTGAGTTTAGAGCCATTATCATGGGCAATCAGTCATTAGTGAATGTGATTATCCACCAAGTAAATTCCATGCCATTGGTTGTGGGTCTTTGGAAAGAATTGGACCTTGGCCTTAAGATCCTCTCGGTAGACTCTTTGTGTGGTACATCTTTTAATATGGGAATGCTGCTGCACATCAACAGACATGTGGTCCTTGACAGAAGGTGCATCCGGTTCCTGTGGCAAGGAAACTTCAAATGGAGATCCCCTTACAGTTGAAGTCTCCATCCGCCATCACAGCCATTGACATCACATGAATACCTTCCACTTGATTTGCCATTGAGGACTTGTTTTCATTTACACTTAATCTGGTTCCTCCCCTCCAACCTTGCCATCATGGGTGATCATTCCAGAAGTTGAGATCACCTGGCACCATTACTCTCAGAATCAGTGGAACATCAGTCTTCCCCATCGCAGCAAGGTGGTAATCCACAGAATGGTGCCATTCATTTAGCTGTGAATTAGGGTCAATTTTAAATTCTATTTTTGGTGTGTGTGGCAGTGATGTTATGATTCCCAACATTTTGTTTCACGGACTTTATCAATATCCAAGCTGAACCAATTGCAGTTTATTAAACCTTGATATAATGCGAACAGGCAACTGGGTAGTGATTAAATTTCTTTCCAAGAGTTTTACCACCTGCCATGGTGCTTCCCTGTTATTAATGACAGTTTGATAAACACTTCAACACCTGGAAACAAATGCCATCTACACCTGGAGGGCAATTCAGAGATAAACATGTTTTTACTTTGAGTTATGTCAACTGTTGGCATTTGGCTGTTCTGCATTTCTGCATTCATCCTTGTTAAAATCTTTCCTTCATCTGGAACTCTTTTAGTGTGCTATAAGAGAGGAGAAACAAAGGGTAGTTTGACAACTTAGTGCCCTGGAAATCGAGCCCCACTATTCCTGGAGTCGTCACAAATGAGAGAGTTTAATGAAAGTGCCAAAAATCCCAATTTGCCTCTTGACTGCTCAATGAACCACACGAGGCTTTCATCAGTAATTAAAACATAACACAATTTGTTATAAGTATTTATTTGTCACCAGTCCAAATCTCAAATCTAAATAGATTAGTTTTGTAATTCTTGAATTTCTTTGATGCTACGATACCATCTGCACAAGATCAATCAATCTGTAGTTCACTAGCTGCTTGGTCAGTCATGTTTTCTTATTTCTTTCAGCATCTCCAAATGTAGTTTTACTCTTTGACAGAATATTGGAATGAGTGACTTTTTTTTTGGAAAGGTGGGGACAGAACGATTGATGCAACTTCTGTAGGTTTCTTTACTTCTGTTTCATTTCCTGCATTCTGTTAAGCTGCAAACTCACCACTCAGAAGCTTGTTACTATGTTGAGCTTACTGAACAAATTGAGTCCAAATAATTTGACAGTGTCCTAAAAAGTAATGTTGTTTCATTCAGTAGATGGCTTCACTGGTTTTTCCAAGTTGCAAACAATCTTTTGTACATTCTCCTCTTTATAATAGTTTCCATTTTAGTCCATAGACCATAAGTAAAATTGGCTCTTGCGTACCTCCATAGTGGTACACCATTTCAAAAACATGCCTTTTATTGCAAGGTACACACAGACAATAATACATGAAGCTTGGATCCACTCATTGTTATTCATCTCATACAGTATCCGTTGTGATCCTTTTGAATTCGTAACTTAGTTGTATTTTTTTCACATTCTAGTCAATGCATTTGTTGCTTTTCCAGCATTGTGCATAATTTTTGGATTGAATGGTTGAATTAATGAGCTCCATCTGAACTTTGAGTTTTCAAGTTTTCAACAAAATATTATTAGCAACATGCATTTTTGTTAGCTGCATACCCTGCTACTCAAAATAAAACCAGCATTAATTTAGAAGAAAACTTAATATCTGTATCTTCATTTGTGGGAGAAAAATCAATTGTTTGGTTTTGTCACAATGCTGGTCTTTTTACAAGATTTTTTCCAGGGGGGGGTTGTTAGGTTCTTTTCCTGAGCTTTCACGCGTGAGATGCAATTCGCACACACCAGCTTCTGCAAGCAGTTAGTTAGTTTATCAAAAGCTGTACAAGCTAGGTGACCCCCTTTGATCCTCCTTGCAGGCATGCAAAGTTGAGTCAAAGGCCCCAAATGAAGAGGAAACATCCCCTTTTATACAGGTCAGTTGGTAATGCTCACAGGAACTCTGGCAACTCCTTCATCCCCCCTGTCCCTCTTTTTTTTTCCCCCCACCCCAAATCCCCCATAACCACGTTACCCCAGGTACAATGGTAGGATGAGATCATCCTCAAAGATAATGTAAATTTAAATGCCCTAATCCCGGGGAAATGTTATGCAGACAACTTCCTGACTCCGTGATTCCCCAAGACAAAGTAGGTGTGATACGTCCTAGCTCTGGAGTGGTCCTGCAAATGACCTCTGGCTCTACTACTTCCCCAGATAGTGTAAATATGATATGCTTCAGTATTTGGGGATGATCACGCAAGCAATTTTGATTGGCGGGGGGGGGGGGGTGGCTATGAAAGCATTTCTGAATGGAAGGGAGTGAATAAGAGTTTAACTTGATAATAGCAGGGAAGTAGTAGGAAATGGCTGCCTGAATGAAGTGGGAGTCATCCACATTCCTACGTGCGTGTCGTCCCCACCCATTTCCAGACAGTTTAACCATTTAACATTACATTAAAGTCCAGAGAGAGTACAGTTTAATCGTGGTAATTGGCCAGGCTCCATCTAGGCTGGGTTTGAAAGGTTTATTGGGGCCATTCTTGTTTACCCCAGCTGATAATGCCTCCAGCCTAAGGCTTTCAAGTCTTAAAAACCGGTATAATCAAAGGGGAGGGCCAGCTAGCTATGTAGCTAGCCTTCTCTTAGAGTTTTTGATTCAGTTCAACAACAGTGCGTGAGAAGAAGCGCTGCTGGAGCAAGTCCAGCCAGGTACTGTCTCTCTAATGTCAAGCCTGTAAGCCCTTGTTTGTTTCATTTTTACTGTGTGTAAGGGATGTATTTTATTGGGACTGTTTCAAGTATTTTCAGAACAGCATCATAAGTCGGGATAGTTTGTCAGTTGTTTGCTTCGGGATAAGTTATCCAGTAATCCATTTTCTGGTTATGTTTCATTCTGTAATTTATAAATAAATCCTGTTTGTTTAAAACCTGGCAGTCAGACCAGCTAATTTACTCTGGGAATGTCTACTATACACTTACCTAAAACAAATAGCAAAGATGTGGTCTGGCTACCTGTTTTAAAAATGTTTTGAGGAGTCTGGCTTGTCCTTTAAAAGTTTCACAATGAATTCTTCTGCAATGTCTTAAAATTATCGAGTTAACCTGGCTGCAAGGTAATTCCTCTGGTTTAAAGTCATGAAATTCTTTCAGTGAAAGAATTAAATTAAATTTTTGCGTCAATTAAGTTATCCTCAAAATGTGAACTAAAGCATTTTCTCATTTCTGTTTTCTGATGTTTGCCTACTTTCAACTGCAGTTGCTTGTATTATCTTAGTTGCTTCACTAATATCAAGAGTTGATTACAAGAGTCAGGCTATCTTCTTGCAGCTTTATAAGACTTTCATTAGACCACACTTAGAGTATTGCATTCAGGTTTTGTTGCCTCATTACAGAAAGCCTGAGGAGGCTTTGGATAGGGTGCAGAAGAACTTTACCAGGATGCTACAAGGAGAGACTAGAAAGTCTCAGGTTCTTTTCTCTGGAGCGGAGGCTGAGAAATTATAAGATGCATAGAAAGGATTGACGGTCAGAATTTTTTTCCCAGTGTTGAAATGTCTAAATCTCGAGGCCATGCCTTTAAGGTTAGGAGCAAAAGTTCAAAGGAGACGTGAAGGGCATGTTTTTTTTTTAGAGTGGTAGGAATCTGGAATGCAGTGCCAGGAGTGGTGATGGTGGAGACAGGCATGATGATAGGGGTATTTAAGGGACTTTTGTGTAATATAACACTTATCTAAGAAATGGATAGATATGAACCAAGGGCACGTCAAAGGGATTCATTTAATTTGGCATCCTGTTCAGCCCACCATCATAAGCTGAAGGGCCTGTTGCCATGCTATACTCTTCTGTGTTTTCGTGTCCACTTCGTCAGACTGGAAGAGAAAGCTGATTTGTTACTGGTCAGATGTTTTAAACAATGTTAAATAATAGTATTCCGTTGTGGTATTAAATGTTTTGAACCATCACGTCCAACTCTATTTTTGGTGGCTCAATTTCTCAGTGGTGTTCTGAACAGTATGTGTCTGTTGTCTGAGTTGACAACACTTCAATTTTCTGGCCATTTACTTCCAACCTATCAAATCTCTCTGCTCATTGCTTCTTGCCCTGATGTTCAGTTCAATATGAGTAAATCTGAACCTCAGTTGTTTCAGGTTCCAGATTCAAGTTTGATTGTGATTGAATGTTGGCTTTCTGCATTTCAAATTCAATGTAACTCATGTAGGCTTTGCTCGTGTTCATAAGAACGAAAAAAAAATTTCTTCACTTGAAAGCCTCCATCAAACACACAAATATGGATGCTTCCTGACTGCAGTTGGATAGATCTATGTTTCGATTCTAAAGGAGAATTAGATGAAAGAGGCTAACAATCATTTTGCATTCTCCTAGTTGATGCTAAGCTTACCTGCATACCCTTAGTCTTCCCTTTTACTGGGCAATGTTATCATTTTTAGATCACAGTATGAGAGATCAAGATGTGATGCTTCTGTGAAGCCTTAAAGGATGTTCAGAGATGTTATGTTTATTTGCTTGTACAGAATTTGTGTACATTTCCTTGTTCTCCTGTACTTGAGGCAAAATTATTGTTTCTTGAGCACAGTGTTCAAGTGTAAAAATCACTATAACTCATGATCTTTAACTGCACAAATGTTTTGTCTTTTTTTTAATGACAGGGTTAATCAGTCCACATACCTTGATTAGGGCTTTAGATTCAGGAATTTTATCCCTTGCTTCAAACACAAGTGATTTTCATTACCACAATCAGAGTTTTCCTATGAATTTACTAACAACCTCCACATCAACATCAACCAAAATTTCCATTCACAATATTTAAACTCTTTAAACTCTTCAGCCTCATAGGTGATATTTACTCTTGTATCCACCTGTCAAAATTACTTTGTCTAACCCTTTTGAATATAATTGTTTGCCCAGACTGCTTCCATACATTCTGAAGCATCTAGCTGTATGCTTGTTGAACTAACTCATCCCAAATAACCTGTTTTATAGCATCACTGTTCTGAGAAATCTGACATTGAAGCATAAATTTCAAGCGCTCCATCTGAGAATTCACTTGGTTTTGTTGTAAGTTTATTGGAGACTTTATTCTCCCTGGATCCTACTTTTTAAAGCAAAAAACGGTCTTTATCTTTTAATCTATTTTTTTGCTTGCACTAACGCCACACTCAATTGTTCATTGTCCTTGTTCTAAAATATCCCAGCCAAAAAACCCCCAAGCTTTTCCCAACTTGCTGGTTTGGTGCACTAAAAATCGAGCCCCAGAGTCACCATATGTGTGAAGGTTGAATGAAAGTACCACAAATCCCAACTTGCCTTTGACTACTACTACTCAATAACAGCAAACCACACCAGGCTTTCTTCAAAAATAAAAAAAAACACTATTGTAACTCTTCACCTGTAATATGTGATTTCTTTCTGTCCTTTTTGTTTAAATTCAAATATCGACACAAACTATATTCTACATGTGACAACCTACACCACAAGCACAAAGCCAGGGTCATGAACTGCTGCTGGAAAGACTAAGAATTCCAACTATAAGCTTTAGAGCCTTAAATATTATGGTATATTACCAAAAGTAGACTAGTATATTGAAGTAATTATTATTGAGAATATTTGACTCAAAACAAAGAGCCACCCAAAATGGAGGTTTAGGATTTCATTTTTGGACCAGCTGCTGATTGGGGAAAACAGAACTGAGTTTTAAAGTTATTTTCAAAAGTGTATACATTGGCCTTTGACACAAATGCTGTTTGAACTAACACAAAACCTTATATTGGGTATAGTTTCCCAATATAAAACCACGTGGTCGCACACGGGCTTTTTGCATTCGTACCTTCGTACGTACCTTGAATTTCGTACGTACGTTGAAGCAAAATTTAAAGTACAATCCTGTTCGTAAACCAATTTGTTCGTGAACGGGGTCGTTCGTATGTCGAGACGCTACTGTATGCTAAATGCCCTCTTAACCATCCTGTCTATCTGTGACAAAACTTTTAAAGAAGTATGTACCTAAACCCCGAGGTCTCTTTGTTCAAAAACACTACCCAGGGCTTTACCATTAACTGTATATGTCCTGCCCTTGTATGTTTTAGTGAAATGCAAGATTTCGCATCTATCCAAATTAAACTCCACCTGTCACTCCTCAGCCAATTGGCCCAATTGATCAAGATCCTTTTGTATTTTTAGATAACCTTCTTCCCTGTTAACTCCATCACCAATATTCTCTTCAAGTGTAGTAGTTTATGGTTAGGTTCAGCAAGTAAGAAATTTGTAAAGGTTATCCTACCCAATATCAGGCTTTTCTTCATGATATAACTTGCAGGTAACTTTTACAGCAGTAGGATCTTTCTTACTCTTCCTTTATGTTCAGATTTCAGAGTGAATATTGCATTCTTACATGTGATGAAGATTGAAAAACAGAGTTGTGTTTGAAATTGACTACTTGTAATTAGCCTAATAAGAAAATTCCTAAAACTGGGTCAGATTAAAAAAGGACAAAGGTGCAGAGAATTCTTGGCAAAATTAAAACCTTTGCTCATGTCTTTGGTCGATTTGATTTCAACAATGCTTCATAAAAAACTGCTACTTCAACGAACTTCAAGTTCAAAGAATGTTGCAATACTGTAATTAAGTTTAAATTTGATAGTTTCTATTTGATAAAGCACAAAACTCTACTTCAATTTATTTTATTAATGGTGCGAGCTAAATGTATATGATGCTTATAAGTTGTAATTTTTTTTTGTTGCACATTGGTAATTAATCAAATGTTAGAATCTTGAGCCACCACACTGAAGTAAAATGGAGAAGTAATATTCTACCACAAATGTATATAATTTTTGCATGTACTGTGTGTTCAGTTTTGAGGAAGTATGTACTAACTTGTATATCACACCATATTTGTGTCGTTTTATTTCTCTCTGCCTTGTTTTATCTTCTCCTGTTCCATTCCATTTCTTATAGGAAACACAGGATGACCATGACTCATGTTGGAGCAACTTTGGCTGCACTAACTGGAGTTGTAGCCTTCTTCCTTTATTCTTCCATACACAAGATTGAAGAGGGCCACCTTGGTATTTACTACAGGTATTAAATTCATTTTAATGGAAGCTGATTTGAAGATTTGCAACAGTTGGATTAAAAAGTGCAGGGAGATCAACGTCTTTAATTTTTCTATTGTGGTGAAAGTACTATCATTTTGGAATTTGGATTCTAACAGACCAAATGGCTTATGATTTTAATTCTTTGAGGGGGACTCTTATTCCGAGGACTGTAGGGCTTTGATTTGGTTGTCTCTGTTATTGAGATTTCTTGGCTTGGATGTCATCCTGTATGGTAGCTTCTCCAGGATGCTACTTTGCTTTTCAGTATGCTTGTGTTGCTATCCATGTCCTGCACTCTTCTGTAACCCATGGTTGATTCCTGCCTGAAAGACGAGCAAAATACCAACGAGTGCGGAGATCTGAATTAAACACGCGCACACTGCTGGAAAATTCAGCAGGTCAGGCAGCCTCAGTAGAGAGAGAACGAGGGTTACAGTTTCAACCCAAAGCATTTTTGTCTCAATGTACATCCTTTGAGTAAAGTAAAAGATGTACCAGACAATGATCGGGGTTGAATATGGTTCTGCTGCTGATGACCCATGGGATCTCGTGATGCACAGATTTCAGCTGCTGGATCTGTTCTGAATCTATCCCATTTAGCTCCAATGGTAGTACCTTATGGAATAATGGTCAATAATGTTGGTGTGAAAATGGAACTTCATCTCTATATGGTCTGTGCAGTGGACACTCCTACCAGTATTATCATGGATAATGCTCCTGTGATCAGTAGGCTGGATAGGATAAGGGAAAATAGGTTCCTTTCTTTTGTTGATTCCCTCTCCACCTGCAGGTCTAGTTTGCTAGATGTATCTTTGAAGAGTCTACCATCTTGATCAGTTTTAATGTTGTTGAGTTACTCCCTCATGATTGGCAGTGATGTCCACCATCCAGAGGAGATATAATACAGCTGTGAGGGTAGCTTTGAGAGAGTCTAGAGCTATATGTAGCCTCGACCAAGTAAGGATCATGAATTTTCTTCTTTTGAAGGAAATTTAATGAACCTGACAAGCTTGATGACCACCTCATAGTAATTGATCTTAAAGTGGAATCTCTTGATTACTAGTCCAGTAACAATTCCTCGATGCTACCACGGTCCCTGAAATGGGATATACTTGAGATCCCAACTGCTGAGGTTTCCCCAATATAGTCGCCTTCACTTTCGTAACTTGTAATTTCATCCTTCATTAAATTCCATCAAATCAATATGCAAATATATTGACAAGCACTTTAATCATAGTTTGTATAGATTTTGTAATCCTAAAAGAAGTATCAAGCTATATGCCTGTGCCTTGAAAATATTCTGGTGAATGAATTATACCTTCAGAAATGTTTATTGATTTCACTTCTCTTTATAAAACTGTTAACTTTTTTATGTCAAAAAATAAACTTTTTTATGTGAAATGCCTATCTTTTTGACTGTTAAAAGTTGATTATAATTATGACACATTTGTTCTAATCTGTGGATGGTGCTTGATACTGGCAATACTGAGACATTGTTGGAATCACTTGTGCTTTCTGTGATGTTCAAAAATACAGCTCTTGTGTCTTGTCTTGTTGTGAGGTGGGAGTGCCCCTGCTTCTAAGCTACAAGGTCCAGGTTTCACCTGCTTCAGAGGTGTAGAACAACATCTCTGAACAGGTCGATTTAGAAAATACCTAAAATTACTGCTTGCTTTATTTATTTACTTCAGCTCAGAATTGCATTTGTGAAACGAGAAAATGTAAACCATGTCATTGGACAGAGGCACATTATTTGTTTTTATCTATAATTTAAGCTTATGAACAATGAAGTTACAATATGGAGTAGTTTTGGTTGATCTTGTGTCCTTTTTTGAATCTTATTGTAAAACTACGAAGCTTTAGAGACTAGTTATTAAACCATCTTCAAGCTTTGTTTCCATGAAGTAGGAAAAATAAAATAGTAATTGTGAATTATTCCCCAAGGGGAGCTTGTGAATATTTCAACTTTGTGTTTACTTGCTTTTCTAACCTCTGCGTTTTGCTTTAAGAATGATTGATAGCGCCAGACATCATAAATTATGTTAGGCTTATTGACTTGGAACCTTTTGAAGCTTCACCCTTTTGCATGTCCCTTTTGATATTTTCATGGACTAATTGGTATTTTGTAGCTTAGGCAAAACGAATTAAAGGTTTAATTAGTCACCAGTGCTCGCAAGATAATGCTCCCCATAGAAAGAAATGTGAGTTCAACCTTTTTCTGAAATTGGCAGCACTTCAACTGTTGCTATATCAGAAACTATCCGTATAACCCACCCTATGCAACTTGAAAAGACTGGGCCATCTTGCATAACCTTGCTAATTTGCATTTGTCATCTGGATGATTGGTACCTCCAAACTCAGTGCATATTGTAGGACTGTTGATTTGGAATTGTACTGAAGCTGATCTAACACTTAGTGCTGTACAAATGGTTTTATTTTTGTTATTTCTTGAATGGTTGCTTTACTTGACTTTGGTTTGTCAGCACTGAAAATTGTAGCTTCAGGAAAATAATGTTTTACTGAAAGCTGAACTCCATGTGTTGAAATGTTTGAATTCTGGTGTTTACTTGCTATGAGTAAGACCACTGGGAGATGTCTCAGTGCTATATTATTTATCAGATTCTTTGTTTTTTCCACAATGGAGTAGAAATATTCATGTGTTGGAAATATATTATCACTTCATTTAATCTGCCAAAATACACCATCACAAACTTCTTGGATACAAGATCTATATTTACACAGCTTAAAACAATGGACTGGTTTGGAGCCTCAGTGAAGAATGTTTGGTCAAGATGCAACTCTGCTTTGGAAAGCAGAAATCACTTCTGTTCCCCTTGTTAGAGGAGCTGTTTATGTTGAGTAAGCAGAGGTGGAAATGTACGCAATGTTGGAGATCAAAGCAAGAGAGAGAGATGAGAAAATTGCAGGATATGATTGTGGTTGAGGGAAGAATTATGGGTAAAGAGGACTTCGAAAAATATTAAGTTTGAGGGAGATCGAAGTTAAAATCTGAGAGAGGTGGAAACAGAGTCTGCAAGGTCATGGCAAGGGGATTGGGAGTGTGTGATAAGAAATTATGATGAGATGAGTACCATCCACATTCAAGTTTTGGACTGTATATGGTGGGAATATTGCTAAGGAGTAGATTTAAAATTTCTTGTAGGTTTACAATTTGTTATTCTGCCACAAGCACCTTGGTTTCCTAGCCCTGGATTGTAGGGGATAATTATACAACCCAACATGCCTTAATGTTGTGCATTAACTATTAATTACCTTTTTTATGTACGATTGCTCCAAGCCAATGACAAAAATTCAGGAAATTTCATACTGCCTTTCTTGCATTTACAATATAAATGTAATAACTAATTTTATCTTTCCATGACCAGCAGGCACATGCCTTTATAGCCAGTGAAGTACATTTTTGAAACATTGCTACCGTTGTAATGTGATAATAGCGTTAATCACTTGGATGTGGAAAGCACTCTCAAACAGCAGCTTATTTAAGTTTTATGTTGTTTGAGAAATATTGACCAGAACACTAGAGATAGCATCTCTGTTCTTTGAAATAGTGGCGTTCAAATTTTTCTGTCCATTTCAGAGCAAATGGGATCTATTTTAAACATATCTTTTGGAAGACAACATCTGCAGTAGAGCAGCACTGTCTCAGTATGGCACAGTTTCAACTTTGATAATTCTGCTCATGTTCTGCAGTTTGACTTGAATCTACAATGTTCTGATTTTGACAAGAGTGCTATCAACTTAGTGACAGCTCACTCATTCATGGGGAGATGAAATAAGATGAGAAGCTTGTCCAGAGTGTAGATTGAGCCAAATGATGGGTTTCTGCTCTGTAAATTAATCTTTTTCCATCCAGGTTTAGTATGGAGTTTAACTGAAAATTAGTTTGCGGCCTGTTGTATTCTATACCCATGGCTGATCAACATTACTTGTAATATCATTTTCAATGTGATGCTGTTTGAGTTTGTTAAAATGTGTTTACTTTTTTTTTCTTTAGAGGTGGTGCTTTGTTGGCCAGTCCAAGTTACCCAGGATACCACATTATGATACCCTTTATAACCAGCTTCAGATCTGTTCAGGTTAGCAATTCGCTTTGAAGTTGCCAGTAAATACAAGGTAGAATGCAGTTATAATTTGCCTGATTGACATTCTGCATTGACTTCTAGAAGAATACTGCCTTTAATGTTTTGGAATGCTTTGTTCCTGAATCCTCCTCAGTGTGATAAAGTTTTGTGAATAGTCCCTAATAGCTGTTCTAAATCAGTTTAGAAATCCACAGGCAATGTATAGTAAAAAGTCAAAGCGCATCGAATAGAATTTTCCTCGGCATGATGTGGGCAATAGTGAGAAAATTGGGAGAGTTGTGGAAGGTTGGCAGTGAGGTGTTTTTCAATGTTGAGAGCGGAAGTCCCACTTTCCAACCAAGTACTGAACAGCATGGCATGAGTCTCAGTAATAAGTAGTAAGAGACTTATTTGTGTATGCATTAACCTTCTCATTATTTTGTCATCTCAGTTCATTGGCTAGCATTTTTCCATTCTCCCATCCAATTATAGAAATTAGACAACGACAGTTCCCAGTATGAAAGTCAGTGGTGACCTGGCTCCTCCAGTTTCACCACTTGTCTTTCTCTGGGCTTTCATCAATCGCCTACTTCTGGGCGCCCACTTCATGGCCATCAACTACATGTACGAGGGCCTCCAAATTTCCATTGGTGAAGCAGAATGCCAGTTGCCTCTATCTGGAGCAGTTGACAGGAATAGCACAGGGCATCTGCAGACTGCCAGCATTTGACTGTTTCATGGCTGGCCTTTAAAATTGGTGTGGCACCTGGAGTCATGGCAAGTTCCAGCAGGGACCAGTACTTCAACAAGGAGAATTTGGCCAGGGGTGCACCGTAGGGATGTGATGCATGGCTAATAAGGCAAGTTTAGGAAGATAGTGGAAGAAAATCCATTAGGAGTCATGAAGAGAAGTACTCCATTAATTGACCAAAAATTGACAGAGAGCCCATGTCTAGTAAGACTTAGCCCACTGTCCCTATTGCTACAGGTTTACTTGTCCACTCTAGAAAGCAATGTTAAGAACTTTCCGATAAACACTTTGTATTCAAGGAGTAGCTAAGAACACTTAATATTGAAATGCACAGCAATTGTTGACAGGGATACTGAGAAAGGTCATTTCAAGAGTAGCATTTGTTGCAAACTTGTGCCTATTGTCATGTGCCAGATAAATCTTCTAGACACTTCAGTATTTAATGTTCTCCTTTTTCTGTTGTGGCTTAATGTTTACTGAAGTGCGATATTTAATTTATCTAATTTTACTTTTGAGAGAGTCTGCATTTCCTTATGCATCAACACAAATGCAGATAGTTTTGTTACTGCAAAACTGCATCAGCTCCTGAAAGAGTTAGGGACTGAAGGAGCCCCTGAAAGTGAAAAATAGCCCGTGAGATTTGGCAAGATGTGCTGATCAAACACTAAATTTTTCCTTGAAAGGATTAAATTTGAGTGGTGGGAGATTGGAGATAAAGGAGATTAAGCTAGAACTTGAGTGTAATTTAAACATACACCAGTTTGACCAAGCTACAACTTTCGGTTCATGTGAAACTCTATTGTTTATCAATGTTAGTCTAATTGTAAGCATTAAGTAGTTTTGAAAGTTGAAGTTGTCGTGATATTGCTATATTAAAAACTCCAATTTACGTTATTGTCCACTGAGCCATGTATTGTGCTGAGGTGGAGCAAATTCATGAAGATTGAAATTTGATTTTTTTTTAATGTTTCAGACAACTTTACAAACAGATGAAGTGAAAAATGTGCCTTGTGGAACAAGGTATGCTAAAATGTTTGATTTTACAGGTGGATTTTTGTTCTTTTTGAAATATTTTTCTTAATTGTTTCTGATACATTTTAAGTTTTTGTTTCCAATATTGAGTTTTATTGAAGGTTTTATCACTTGGAAATCTTGTAGTTATTTTTGACTTGTTAATTGACTACAATTATAGTATTCACTTTGGTGAAAAACAATTTGGACAGTTTAACAATTCAAAGAGCATGTGTACCCAATAAAGAGGCCAGATTAGTGATGTTCAGTTCTGCTTATGCTGCTGTACATGTGCCACTGTGCAGTAATCTACTGTGGACTTTGTGCATTAGATAAACCGGAGAGGGAAAAATTTCAGATCTTAATTTTCTGCGCTATTTGCTTTGTCTGGAAACTACTTTCATAAGACTTGCAACTTTTTGCATGAGCATTCTTGGATGTGAACCCCAAAGTGCAGAGATGTCATGAGCATTAAATGATTAGTGCAACTTGCCTAAGATTTAATGTAATTTTAAAGGGTGCAACTTTGGAACAAAGAAGGTGACCATATTCTACCAATTTGTCAATTGAAAATAGACTGAATAATTTTATTTTGAAGTGATATGGAGGTTGATAATATGGATACATTAAACAGTCTGCACCTGCACTGGTGTCCTCAGCATGCTAACCAGGTAGAGTATGGTATAATTAGGAAATGTAATATCTTCAGCTTGTTTACTTGCAGCTAATTGAGCAAGCAAGTGGAACTGAATTAGGTGTAATGAACCATCACTTCTCGCTTCTGTGTGGTTTACTTTGTGTTTTCATGTATGTTTTTTTTTAAATATTTTGTACTCTTAAATTTTTAACTTTGTTAGCAAACCATAGATTTGGGGTTGTTTTTATGGCTGAATTTTTATCGAAGTCTTCTGTGTTTTACAGAAATACTTAACTTGTTTTCTTCTTTATAGTGGTGGTGTCATGATCTATTTCGACAGAATAGAAGTGGTAAACAGCCTTGCTCCAAGTGCAGGTCAGCATTTGGTGAGCCCTGTAGTTTTTGAGACTTTGGCCACAATGACCTATTCAGGATTTGACTTGTTTTTGCATATCGTCTTGTTTTTACTTGCAAAAAGAAATAAGCAGCAACATTTAAGGCATTGTGATATTTGTAATGAGTTATTATTTAAGGTATCTGAGCCAAAAGAGGCCCTTTTAAGTCTGTACCACTATTCATTAAGATCCACTTTAGCTTCGTCTTCCTGTACTACCCATGTATGTTTCAATTCCCTTGGCAATGAATAGAGGTTTTTCAACACTTTCTTAAATATACTCAATTTCTGAGAATCCATAACCTAGGGGAAAGCTCTCCCAATAGTTGTTCAGGATAGAATTAGTAATCATATGGAAAAAATTAAGATTTCTAAAGGGTGATCATGTTTAATTAACTGGAGTTGGGTTTTTTGTCGAGGTATTAAAAGATTTGATGAGGGTAATGCTGTTGATGTAGTTTATATGGATTCCCAGAAGGCATTTGATACAGTACTATGCAACACGCTTGAGGAAAGTTTATATGTCATGTTTAAAAGGTACATTAGCAATGTAAATATAAAATTTGGCTGAATGAACAGAAACTATCAATGAATGGTTTTTTGAGCCGTGGAAAGGTTTGTAGTGGAGTTCACAAGAGTCCATTTTGGGACTCTTGCTTTTTTGTGATTATATATTAATGATCTGGATCTTGATGTCCAGGGGACAATTGCAAAGTATGCAAATGAAGCAAAATTTGAAAGAATTGTAAGCTGAAGAGGACAGTATGGACATCCAAAAGGACATTGACAAGTTGGTGGAGTGGGTAGATAGATGGCAGATAAAGTTCAATGTAGAGAAATGTATGGTAATGCACTTTGGAAGACAATATAAACTATGGGTACAATTCTAAAGGAGGTGCAGTTACACAGGGTTCTGAGTGTATGTGTGCACAGATCATTGAAGATGGCAGGATAGGTGGAGAGCAGTTCATGAAGTGTTCTCAGCTTTATTAGTAGGGGCAAAGAGTACAATAGCAGGCAAGTAATGTTGAACTTGTGCAAGATTTCTTGTTTGACTTCACCGACAGTATTCTGTGCAGTTGTGGATGCCACATTATGAAGATGATGTGAATGTGTTGGAGAGAGTGGAGATGTGATTTACAGAATGATTCAAAGAGTGAGGATAGATTGAAGAAGTTGAGACTATTTTTCTTGAAGTGAAGAGGGCTCAGAGGATATTTGGTAGAAATTTTCAGAGTCGTGAGCAAGCTAGATAAAGTAGATAGGGAGAAGCTGGTCATAAAAGGAAAAAAATAATCGTGGGGCATAGATTTAAAGTAATGTGCAAATGAAGGTAAGTGTGATGAGAAGAAATTATTTTTAACACAGTGAGGAGTTAGGATATGGAATGCACTGCCTGAAATGTGATGGAGGCAGGTTCAATTGAGGATTTAAGAAGGCATTGAATGATTCTAAGCATAAAATTATTGTACAGAGACATGGAGGAGGAAGAGGCAGGAGATTGGAACCAGTGCAAACAGTGGGTTCCTCATTGTGCACCTTCATCTGTGATTGCGTGATAGAATTTCAAAGATCTGCAAACCTCTGGGGGTGGGAAGATGTTTCCCCTCAGCTTGGCCCTAACGTGATTGACTTCTTAGTGTGGGATGGTAAACCCTTAATCTCAGATTCCTCCAACACACAACATACGCACAGAACTCCAATCGCTAATTTGTCCAGCCTTAAATTGAGGAATAAAATGTCACATTGTTGCCCTTAATTTGAAACTGTGACTTGAAACTTGTATTTTGTTTAAGCATATACATTGAGTATTTATATGTGCTTCTCTATTTTCAGTCTATGCTAGGTTTTTAAGATGACCAATGTGAAGTCTTAATTTGGATCATGGTTTGTTGAGGTGGGGTTTAAGTGCAGGATGGGAGATTTATCCTGAGTCTGCGTAACACATGTGAAATTTCTATTCTTATTCATGCCCTTTTTCCTTGATTAAACTCAATATTGGAGGATAAAATGAATCTTAGTGCGTTTATCAAGAGGTGTTAATCAATACCCTTGCATATCTTCCTGCACACCCATTTCTCAAAATGTGCTATCATTTACTCTGAAAAAGAAGCTTTTTTATTCAGGTCATTAGTGAACATTTTAAGCCACACATTCCTATTTAGTGCTACTTAATATACAGTATTAGATAATTGAGACTTTTTTAGTACAACAAACAGCTTTGAATTATTGAAACTGAATTTCACAGGCCTTTAAGCAACCAACTGCAACTGGCTTTGTATTCATGGAATAACCCTGTTACTGTGTGATATCTTCTTTCTTTTTCCTTTTTTTTTCTTTCCTCGCTTTCCTGTGCGCTCTTTCCTTCCTGTCTCTCATGCTTCTAGTTGACCTCTGATTGAACAAGCTCAGACAATGGGGTTGGGAATGTGCAAGAAACATTGTTTCCACTCTGCTGCCCTCACCCTTCCAAAATATGTAACAAATATCAAATTTCTAACCTGCAAAGTTAGGATTATTGAGCAAATTTTAAAAATAAAATTTCTCTTGCTTCCTTCAGTGTATGATATTGCTAAGAACTACACAGCTGACTATGATAAGACGTTGATTTTCAACAAAATTCATCACGAGTTGAACCAATTTTGCAGTGTGCACACCTTACAGGAGGTCTACATTGAGTTATTTGGTGAGAACTTTTTTACCTTAATTCGAAGAGAGTTTGAATTTCATGGATGATTGCAGTTCAGTTATGAAACATTATTTCAAATCATTTATTCCATTTACTGACTGTTAAAATCAACCAAAAGTTGCAAATATAGGTTAATAAACACAATGCTGTCATACGTAAATCAAGGTGAAATAGTTCACTTGTTGGGTTTAGACAAAAGTAGATTGTGTGCGTGTATTCACTTTAACAGATTTTAAACTCTGATAATTCAATTAACCGTGATGCTGCATTCATCGAATGCAGGAATAATTATTTATTCATTTTAGAGTCGTAGAAATGTACAACACAGAAACCAGGAGAAAGTGAGGACTGCAGATGCTGGAGTACCAGAGTTGAAAAATGTTGTGCTGGAAAAATACAGCAGGCCAGGCAGCATCCGAGGAGCAGGAGAATCGACGTTTCGGGCATAAGCCCTTCAGGAATGAGCACAGAAACCAGACCCTTCAGTCCAACTTGTCCATGCTAACCAGATATCCTCATGCAATCTAGTCCCATTTGCTAACACTTGGCCCATATCCCTCCAAGCCCTTCCTATTCACTCACCCATCCAGATGCCTTTTAAATGTTGTAACTACCTGCCTCCACCACTTCCTCTGGCATCTCATTCCATACATGCACCACCCTCCGTGTGAAAAAGTGGGCGCTGACGGCTCTTTTAAATTTCTCCCCCCTCAGCCTAAACCTGTGTCCTCTAGTTCTGGGTTCCCCCACCCAGGGAAAAGACCTTGTCTATTTACCCTGTCCATGCCCCTCATGATTTTATAAGCCTTTATTAGATCACCCCTCAGCCTCTGATGCTTTACGGAAAACCACTGAAGCCTATTTTGCCTCTCCCTATAGCTCAAATTCTCCAGCTCTGGCAGCATCCTTGGAAATCTTTTCTGAACCCTTTCAAGTTTCAAAACATCCTTCCGATGTGAGGGAGACCAGATTGCGCACAATATTCCAAAAGTGGCCTAACCAATGTCCTCCGCATTGAGCCGCAATATGACCTCCAACTCCTATACTCAGTGCTCTGACCAATAAAAGAAAGCATACCAAATGTTGTCTTCACTATCCTATCTACCTGCAACTCTACTTTCAAGGAGCTATGAACCTTCACTGCAAGATCTTTGTTCAGCAACACTCCCCAGGACCTTACTATTAAGTGTGTAAGTCCTGCCCTGATTTGCCTTTCCCAAAATGCAACACCTTGTGTTTATCCAAATTAAACTTCTTCTGCCACTCCTCAGCCCATTGGCCATCTGATCAAGATCCATGTTGGAATGAAGAGAAAACATTGCTTTGAGGAATCTATCTTGATTTTTAAATTCTCAATAAAATGCCTTGGATTGGAAAACCAATGATAAAGTACATTTAGCATTTGTCGTTCTGTCTTGATGGTTTTCATTTAATCTGCATAGAACCATTTAATCTAGTTGGGGTCATGAACTTGGACCGTTTGTTAATGAGGTGGTCACAAGGGTGTGAAAGCAGTGAGTGTAGTTGTAAATTTCACTTTGGTTTCATGTGGAATACTGAACTTTTGTAGTGCAGGAAATGGAAGCACAATATGTGGAATAAAAACAGTTAGATAAAAATTAGATGTTTTATCTTTATGTTCCTTTACTATTGAATAATGAAAGAGACAACTGGTAGTGGTTGAACCTGAGGGTCACCACATCTCAGGTGTGGGGAGAGGTTGAGAAGGAGAGGGTGCGCTGAGCCAGTGTGAAAATTTAACCATGTTGTTAACATCACTGTGTCACAAGCAGCTGTCCTGCCAACTGAATTAATCAACTGTCTGAAGATGGTACTTGACTGCATGCAAACATGTTCCAAACTTGCTTGTATTCATACGTTTTTGTTTATGCTTTAGATCAAATAGATGAGAACTTGAAATTGGCTTTACAAAAAGACTTGATTGTTATGGCACCTGGCCTTACAATACAGGTAAGTGAAACTATCCTTGATTTTACAATACGTGCTCAGGATCTACAGAATGTTCACACATCAATTGCAGAGTTCATGCAATTTTTTAATGTATTTTCCAGACCTTGTTTTTGTTTTTTGAAATTCCTTCTTTCAACTCCAATTTTAAATGAACTTGATATGATTCTTTCTATGGTCAATGGTTTTTGTTCTCAAAAAGTTCAATAAAGCAAACAGGTTGGTAAAAGTAGCCAGTTAAGCCACGTAGTACATAAATGTTTAGTGTTTCTGAAAGATAACATTGAGGATTTTTGTCCCTGTAATAGAATGATATTTATGAGACTTGAAATATTTATGTTCAAGGAAATTGGTTGGTTTGACATCTTGAAGTCTTGGGAAATCTTTAGTACAATTCAAAACAGACTCTAACCAAGATGTCAGATCTTTAATAATTGTTGTATATTTTTCTTGCAAACCAACAGGCAGTTCGAGTTACAAAACCTAAAATTCCAGAGGCAATTAGAAGGAATTTTGAACTTATGTAAGTTGGCTGTTTCACACTCTGCATTTGTAGCTATATTAAATATTGGATCTATTCTTCAATATTTGTTTTACGAAATATATATTTAAATGCGGGAATCTGACACTTAAGTTTTTTCATGGTCCAGTTACCTCTTTGGAGCAGTTAGTGATACTTTGCCATATAAGATTGCATATTGTCATTAAGCTCAACTTTTTAAAACATCTTCATACGCTTGCATAAATTTGTGTCCGTATTTTTTGTCAAGCAATGCCATTGCTTTTGGAGGAGTTGCTTCATTTAAATCAAGCAAAAGAACAGAACTTACCGGACATGATTGGTCTAGAGATATGGGAAACTCTTAAATCATCATTGGTAATCACTCACTAACAAGTATGCCTGTCCACCTAAGAAATTCCATGTCACTGGTTATGGGTTCTGTAGATCCTTGAGTGGCTGATTAGTCCAATCCTACAGCTGCATCTCTGACAACACATTTGGCAAGAGTATATGGGTAGGCTTCTTGTTGGAGCATCTCTTGATGGATTGCACGTCAGTAGATGCATGGTCCTTGACAGAAGGTTGATCTTGTTCCAGTGGCAAGGAAACCTCCACAACTGGGGATCTCTCAGCATCTGCACCCTTCATCTGCTGTTGCAGCTGTTGATATTGCATGAATGCCTGAAAAGGCAGTGGGGTTTTGTTTTGGATTGCGCTTTGTCTGGTTCCTCCCCTCTGACCTTACTGTAATCGGTGATCCTGCCAGACTTTGAGAACACCCGACAGCATCATTCTCTGGATCAACGGAGCAGTCAAACCTCTCCACCACAGCAAGGGGGCAATCCACAGAATGGAGCATCTTTAATTGTATGAGTGTAAGCAGTGCACTTGACCTCCAAAGCTAAGCTATATGTGACCTCTGAAAAGTGTTTTGTGTACGTATGCACACGTTGCAGTGGGCTTAAAAATTAAAGTATTTTTGACCTCTGGAATTTCTTGCCAGAAATACCGAATCTTCGTCCCCCTCACTCTCTTTCCCCCACCCCCTTCTCCCTCCCCCCAACCTCACCTTCCAAACTTCTGTATTGCCTGGGGTTACAGCGCACAATGTTTGAGGCTTCAAAACATGGCTTTTTACACTATTTACAACTTTGTTTATTTCAGGGAAGCAGAGAAGACAAAGTTGCTTATTTCTACACAGAGGCAAAAGGTCGTGGAAAAAGAGGCTGAAACTGAAAGAAAACGAGCTATTATTGGTATGTGTGTTAATTTGGAAAATGTCTTGCACAAGTTCACAATTCTAACTTCTGCTTGTGTACTGGTAATTCTAACTGCTTTTGACCTTGCAGTGTTCCTTTTTCTCTGGGCTTGTGGAACTGCAATAATCAGAGTATACAAGAGGAATCCATGTCGTAAAAGTCAGGCATTAAAAGCATTTGTAGCACCTGAGGAGTAGGTTGGGCAGTTGTCTGTATGTCTGTCTTATCAGCCATTGGAATTGCAGTTTTATTCTCCTTAAGTAATTTGACCTAAAAACAAGTTGAAGTTTGTGTTGCGTGTGCAGGACAAAAAACATTTCTTTTTTCCGTTAGCTTTATGAAGTTTGACTCATTTAAGTAACATATCTGAGCTCATGGTAGGTCTGTGTGGTATAGCTTCTGGTTTTGCTGAGGGTTTTTTTTACTGTAAAGTACTGTACTGTGTCAGGGGTTTAATTTGTGTGTCTGGCCTTGAATAAACTAAATTGTTTGATTTTCACAATGAAAAAAATAGCAGGATGGTGAATATTGGAGGTTTATAGTGGGTTATAAAATCATGAGGGCATGAATAGGGTAGGGGAGTTCAAAACTAGAAGGTGCAGGTTTAAGGTGAGGCAGGAAAGATTTAAAAGGGACCCAAGGGGCACAGGATGGTGCGCATATGGAATGAGCTGCCAGAGGAAGTAGTAGAGGCTGGTACAAATTACAACATTTAAAAGGCATTTGAATGGATACGTGAATAGGAAGGGTTTAGAGAGATATGTGCCAAATGCTGACAAAAGAGACTAGATTAATATAGGCTATCTGGCCATCATGGATGAGTTTCATTGAAGGGTCTCTTTCCGTGCTGCACTCCAATTCAAAATGATCTTTTAGAGTTATAATTAGAGGTTTGAGTCATGAAGCTAAACTTGACAGATAGCAAGGTGTAATAATGTATAATATCCAACTTGTCACGTGATTTGTATTTCCAGATATGTATTTAGATGATCTGGTTATTTATTGAGAGATTTTTTTACACAAGTTACAATACTTCAGTGGCCATAGTGTGACCTCTTTTTTGTTGTTGTTATTACTTTCCGTGTACAAAGATCACATTAGGAATTGTAGTTGTCTTGAGTAGCAGTTCCTCTTGTACCGGATTCCATGATCTATGGCTTGAAAGGCCACAAGTTTTTTTTTATTGTTTGCTTGTCGCTCAATCGTATGTCAGTGTCCGGAAGGCAAAGGTGAAACAGAAAATTTGTAAACCTACAATTTGGCACATAAAACCCTTCTGTTGCTTAATTCAGTACATATTTATCAGCCTGTTAAACATTGTCAAATCTTGCAGTATAGGAGAGCCTTAAGGCCATCATGCCAGTGTTCGCTCCATGAAATAAATAATCAGTTTGTCTTGCTGCAGGGTTCATTCCCTATTTGCTGTCCTTCTATTTGGGGAAATGAGTTGTTCTTGACTTTTCGGTGAGATCCTATCTCAGCTGTTTCATTTGAAATTGTTGCTAATTTTACGTAAAAGTTGCATTTAATTAAGAAGTTGAGGCATGAAGAGACATTTTTATTGCAATGGCAGCACAAGAAAGTATAAGTTCTGACAAAAAAAGATAATGGATTATGTTAAAATCATCACCAATATTCTTTCTCCTGCAACATGAGAGATCTGAAAAATCATTGTTTTATTCTTTGATAACCTCAATGTAGTGCAGTTAGTTCAATAGTGGTCACCTTGTTTTTGTTGTATGGAAAGGGGACATGTTTCTCATTACTCATCTGTGCCTTAAGGCTAAAGAACTAATTCTAGTGAAAGGTTTAAGTGAAAGAATGATTAAAATGCCTCTCTTTCCAGGGGCAATGTTGATTTATTTTTGTAAGACCTTGAATGTTGTAGCTGAAATCCTTGCCCACTTCTTCAGTAAATAATTTCTTTACAGTTGAATTATAAACTCCAGCCTTTAAATTGTCTTGCACAATAGAATAAATTTTAATTAACTTCAAATTATTTATGCCACTTTAAAGTTTTGGTGCTGACTATTACTTTGCTGTCAAATCTCAAGCATCTAAATGTTATTGTCACCCTGTAACTGAATAATTGAACAATGTTTCCTGGCACTTTAACTGAATATTTTGAATTAATTGTAAAGAATTATTATTTTACTGAAGTTTTTGTTTTATTTGTTCATGGGATGTGAACATTGCTGGCAAGACCAAAATTTATTGTTCATACTTACTTGCCATTTAGAGAGTGCTACCTTGAATTTCTTTGGGCCACCTGGTGTAGGTACACCCCCTCCCCCCCAAATAGAGCTGTTTGGTTGGCAGATCCAGGATTTTGATCCATGCATCTGCTACCCTTTGCCCTTGTGGTTGGTTGTATGTTTGGCATGTGGTGTTGAGTAGGGGCTGGGAAATTGCTGAAGTGCATTGGATAGGTGGTACATACTGACGCAAGTGGAGTGAGTGAATGTTCAAGTTGCTGGATGGGATGTTGATCTGGTCTTTGTCTTGGATGATGTTGAGCTTGTGTTGATGCCACACTCCTGCATCTCACTCCTAACCAGAACCTTTTGGATAGAAACATAGAAAATAGCAACTGGAGTAGACAACTTGGCCCTTTAGAGTCTGCTCTGTCAATCAATGTGAAATGGCAAATCATCCAACTCTGTATCCACTTTTTTCCTATACTTTTAAATCTCTTTAATCCAAAGAATCATATCTGGTTCCTTGTTGAAAATGTTCCATGATTTGGCTTCAGTTTCTTTCTGTGATAGAGCTTTTCACAAGAGCTTTTCACTCTCTGGGTGAAGAAATTTCTCCTCGTGTCATTCCTAAATGGCCTACCCATATCCTTAGATTGTGGCCCTTGGTTCTGTACTCCTCAGTCATGGGGAGCATCCATCCTTTGTTCACCCATTTCTGTTAATATTGTATAGGTCTCTATGAAATCTTTCTCTTCTGACTTCCTTTCCCCCACCACCAGTTCTTTTAAACTTAAGTGAATACAGTCCCAACTGATGCGGTCTCTTCATAACTTAGTCCTGCCATCCCGGGAAACAGCCTGGTAAACCTTTGTTGCATTCTTTTATTATGGTTGTGGATGAGGTTGTTCACTTGCTCGCTGAACTGGTATGTTTGTTTGCAGATGTTTCATCACCTGACCCCTGTGTATCATGGTAGGCCACAAACCATCTATGACAGCTACTAACAAGTATAAAGGATACCATACCCAGAACCTGAGCATCAGTGAATAGATAATTGCTGTTTGGCACTTCCTAGTGATAGTGTAATCACTTTTGTGCTGTTGACAATGATAAGACTGTGATAACATGTGTGCTCTGTAATGATAGAGACGTGGATTTGTCCTGTAACATTTTAAATCTACAAGGTTGCAAGACAGAATGGTCCAAGAGATGCTTGGTGTTCCACCATATTATGTACCTGAAGATCAGATACCTGTTTAAAAAAATGAGTGCAGACAGTCCCCAGGTTGTGAATGGATACCATTCTGAAATCTGTACTGAAGTCCATTTGTACACAAGTCAGAACACAATACAGGACAATATAAAGGAGCAGTTCATAAGTGCAGGAAATGTTTTTGTCGCATCGTTCAAGTGTGAGATCACTTTCATAAATTGTACTTGTACTTAAGAACTATGTACTCAATGTTAGTTTAAGAATATGGTTAAAGTCAAAAGCAGAAGGCATCTTGGTCTTATCAGAGGCCACTTTTTCGCACAATAGTCAAGTATATGATCTTGTGCAATCATCAGAAAATGATGATACCATTGCTTTACAAAGTGTGATTTGTGCATTGCAGTACACTTAGATTTCTGTTTTGTCAATACACAGAGGCAGAAAAATTTGCACAAGTAGCCCAGATTCAATTTCAACAAAAGGTTATGGAAAAAGAAACATTGAAGAAGATTTCACAAATTGAAGGTGAGTGTTTTGGCACCATCAGGTCATTCTAAAGTTGAATTGCACACGTTGAAATTATTTTAATTTTGATGATGTGTTCTCTGTTTTAGCTCTAGCTTGAATATTAACTGATCAACCACAAAACATGGCTACTATATATTTGTACCTAGGCCTCACGGTATTCAACCATTCTCACTTCTTCCAACTTCACTGGTCCCAGCTAATTGTTACTGCACAAATCAGATCCCATACTAAAATTTGGTATGATAATCATGTCTTGTGTTTTCTTTTTGTTTTAATAAGACAGTCTTTCACTGAAACACAATGCAGGTTTAGATTCAACAATAAAACAGAAGTTTATTATGCAAAAGACATGAACATAAATAGAATAGACTAAACTATTTACACACAGCACACTTCAAAAATTTCAAAATTTGGAATGAAAATGCAATCCCATTAATCCCAATGACAGATGAAGGGCTGGAGGTCTCTGAAACAAAGGTTGATAAATCTCCAGGCCCTAATTAAGTGTATCCCATGATGTCATGGGATGTTAAGGATGAAATTGCTGGGCCCCTGGCAGAAATATTTGTATTAATTTTAACCACGAGTGAGGTGCTGGAAGATTGCTTTTGTTCGAGAGGCTGTAAGGAGAAGCCTGGAGATTATATCAGTGAGTCTGATATCAGTGTTGGGTAAGTTATTGAAGATGACTCTGAAAGGCAGGATGTCGAGTATTCAAGAAGATTTGTAGCTCAGGTTGTGCAAGAGGTTGTTGAATTGCCTGTTGAGCTAGAACATTTGTTCGCAGATGTTTCATCACCTGACCCCTGGGTATCATGGCAGCCTACGAATCAGCTACCACACTACAGCTACTAACAAGTATAAAGGATCTCATACCCACAACCAACAAGACCAATGTTATATGTAAAATATCGTGTAAAGACTGCCAAAACAATTACACAGAGCAAACAGGAAAGAAATTAGCCACCAAGAGACTTGATCAGCTATCATGTGTATTCATACACACAGACAATGAAGGACACCAATTCAACTGGGACAACACATCCATCCTATGACAAGCCAAACCGAGACATTCACGGGAAGTCCTGGAAGCCTAGCATTCAACCCAGAATTCCATTAACGAATGTAGAGTTGGACCCCATATGCCAACCACTAAGAAACAGAACCAGCAACAAAACTGGAAATGACGTCGCCAACTCAAGCAGACCCAGACAAACAAATACCAAGTGGAGCAGAACGCCAATGCTTCACTGGAGGCATACTAATGATTTTATCTAGAATGGTGATGACTTAACAGCTCAATGAGCAAGTCAACAACAAGATAGGATTTACTTACATTTCGAGAGGCAAGGACTGATTAGGGATATCAGCATGGTTTTGTGCGAGGGGACTCCTGTCTTCTCAACTTGGAGAAGTCACCAAAAAGATTGACGGCAGAACATTTGACATAGTTTATTTGGATATTAGTCAAACCTTTGATAAGGTTTCACATGGTCGACTAATTAGTGAAGTTACATACACAGGATTCTGGGCGAGCTTGCCAATTGAATACAACATTGGCTTTATGGAAGGTGGTGGTGGAGGGTTGTTTTTTGGGTTGGAGGCCTATGACCAGTAGTATCCCACAGGGGTTGGTACTGGGTCCACTTTTGTCTGTCATTTATAAAAATGGTTTGAATAAGAGTAAGGCATGGTTAGTAAGTTTGCAGATGATACCGAAATTGGTGGTATCGTGGAAAGTGAAGAAGGTTATCTAAGATGAGAAAGAGATCTTGATCAGTTGGGTCAATAGACAGAGGAGTGGTAGATGGAGCTTAATTTGGATAAATGCGAGGTATTGCATTTTGGTAAAGTGAACAAGGGCAGGATGTATACAGTTAATGGTCAGACCCTGAGTAGTGATGTTGAACAGCAAGACCTAGGGGTGCAGGTATATAATTCTTTGAAATTTACATCACATGTCAACAGGATGGTTAAGAAGATGTTGAGGTTGTACAGGATGTTGGTGAAGTCTCATCTGGAGTGTTGTGTACAGTTCTGGCCACCCTGTTATAGGCATGATATTATTAAACTGGAGAGGGTTCAGAAGAGATTTACCAGGATGTTGCTGGGAATGGAGGGTTTGACTTATAAAAATAGACCGGGACACTTTTACTGGAGCACAAGAGGTTGATGGGTGACCTTACAGAGGTTTATAAAATCATGAGCAAGACGTAAGGTGATAGCAAAGGTCTTTTCTCTCAGGTGGGAAAGTAATAAAACTAGGGCGTTATTTTTAAAATGGGAGCAAAAAGATATAAAAAGGACATGAGGGGCAACTTTTTTTTGGAGCACAATTGTTTGTGTGTGGAATAAACTCCTAGAGAAAGTGATCTGTGCGGGTACGGTTACAACATTTAAAAGACAGTTGGATATTTTTACAAGGTTTGTAGCTCAGGTTGAGGTTTAGGGTGCAGGTTTGCTCGCTGAGCTGTAGGTTTGATGTCTAGACGTTTCATTACCTGGCTCGGTAACATCATCAGTGGCGACCTCCAAGTGAAGCGAAGCTGTTGTCTCCTGCTTTCTATTTGTATGTTTGTCCTGGATGGGATTCCTGGGGTTTGTGGTGGTGTCATTCAGCTTTAGCCAAAACCTCTGTAACACCTTTACCCTTTCAGTCGGAGTGTATGTTTCCCCAAACAAGAGGAAAACACCGAATCTCAGGTCTTCTGTAGTAAAAGCTTTAAAGTGTGCGCTGGAAAAGCACAGCAGGTCAGGCAGCATCCAAGGTGCAGGAGAGTTAATATTTGAGGCATAAGCCCTTCAGGAACGCTGTGCTTTTCCAGCGCCACACTTGTCGACTCTGCTCTCCAGCATCTGCAGTCTGCACCTTTTCTTCTAGTAAAAGCCTAATACACAACCATATACTTTGTTTGCTTACAAACTCTCCCAATAAAAACAAAACCATATTACTCTCCAGGAAGTCTCTTAAAGTTCTCTACTGTTCTCAAAGTTAACACATGGCTACAGCAGTACTTGCAAATTGTCCATTCAACTCAGACACAGACCTAACCCATGTGTTATCAGATCAAAACCCAAGCTCTTAAATAATATTAAAATATGTACATAAATACTCTTCTGAAAGACATGTCCTTATGGGTGAATTTCCGTGGTGGCAATTGCTGTTGAATACATGAACTAAATAGGTGATAGCCTTTCTAGTGAGTGGCCAACGGCTATTTGACCATGATCACAGTTATTCAACATCAATGGTCGCAAGCCAAAATCTTGCCACCTCTTTCTCATTGACAGGCATGAGACCTAATTTTAGCACTCTAACATAACTTGCAGATTGAACCTGAGACTTCCAGTCTGATGGGTCAGTTCTTTCCTGAATAAATGTCATACTTTGTTGGGGAGCTTTTGGAAATTGCTTGGCTGGCATACAGCTTTGGTTGTGCTTCACATGTGACCATCTTTCTTCAAAATAACAACAGGGAGCCCTTGAAACAATTACTTCGGACAGTAGTAATACTGAGCAAGTGAGGACTGCAGATGCTGGAGATCAGAGTCCAAAAGTGTGGCACTAGAAAAGTACAGCAGTCATAGGGAACAAGCCTCATCTTCTGCCTTTGGATCCTTCAACCATACGGCATCAACATCAACTTCACTAGTTTCCTAATCTCCCCTCCCCACCACCTCCACCCCGCCCCCAACCTCATCCCTGATCCAACTTTCCAACTCTGCAGCACCCTCTTGAACTGTCCATCTTCCTTCCCACCTATTCACTCCACCCTCACTATCACCTCCTGCCTGCACCTTCCTATCGCCTTCCCAGCTGTCTTGCCCCCAGCCCCACTGTCCTATTTATCTTTCAGCTTCTCCCCCCCCCCCCACCCCCCCACCCCCCCAACATTCCTGATTTGCAAGTACTGCTGTAGCCATGTGTTACTTTGAGAACAGTAGAGAACTTTAAGAGACTTCCTGGAGAGTAATATGGTTTTATTTTTATTGGGAGAGTTTGTCAGCAAACGAAGTATATGGTTGTGTATTAGGCTTTTACTAGAAGAAAAAGTGCAGATGCTGGAGATCAGAGTCGACAAGTGTGGCGCTGGAAAAGCACAGCATCGACTCTCCTGCTCCTCGGATCCTGCATGACTTGCTGTGCTTTTCCAGCACCACACTTTTTAACAGTTGTAATAATTCTAGTCTCTGGAAACTTTGTTTGCAAAGACTCTGCGCCACTGTTGTCCTTGGATTAACCCCTCTTCTTCATGCAGTCTCAGCAGTTGCGTTCAATAAACAATTCATAGTGCTTCTTGGCAGACTTTTGGGAATTGTGCAGCCCTTGACTAGAAAATGCAGTCATCTGCAAAGTGCTAGATTAAAACTAGATCATTTCCAACTCCTGAGATAGATTTTCATTCAAGTCACATTACAAAGTAGAACTTCATTTCGCCTGCTATTTCTAACTCCACCTTTTTCTGATGACTGCCTTTTGCGTTACTCTATTCTAAACACTTGTGTTCAAAAGGTGAGCATTATGTCTACATGTGACAAATTTATCTTCGATTCTCTCAATCTTATGAAATTTTTTTAATAGTCTGTATATGTGGTCTGTGCTTCATTACTACATTCATACTACTTGTCATGGGGGAGAGACAAGTGGCAAAGTATCAAGTACACTAGGGAGGTCTTGTCTGCTTTTTCATTATATAAATTTAGGATTTACAAACAGCTGTAATCTTAGTTCTTTGGGATAGTTGGTTATTGATTGATTGTTTGATTTATTGACATTTGCTTTTCCAGAAGCAAGTGCTCCAAAATGGAGCAGTGTAAGATTTTGATCTGGCATTGCTGCATTTGTTTCTAACAGCCAAGTCTGCCAAGTTCACTGTACTCTTCATTCATATTTCAGTGGCAGTCTCAATTCACGGCGTGGATTAAATGTAGATGTATTTGTTTTAGACAGTAGTTGCTGGTGGCATCCTATGTTTAATGCGAAAAGTAGTGATTCAAATTGTTTTGGTTTGCTTCTAGATGCTACTTATGTAGCCAAACAGAAAGCTAAAGCAGATGCAGACTTCTACACTGCTCAGAAGATTGCACAAGCCAACCAGGTATGAAGACCTCTTCCTGTGCACTTGATTTCCATGTATAATTGTTAAATAGAAACAAGTGTTGTCTGTGTTCCATTATTCAAATAGTTGGAATGGAAAAGGAGATTGCACATGTATATACAGAAGAACTGCATATGATTTAGCAACGTAAACACCTTGGTTTGGTTCTTTGTCTTTTCGCATCCAATTTCTTTTTAAAAGCTTCTCCCACATTTTCCATCTTCCCCACCATCTTTTAAGTCTATAAATATTTAACTATTATGTATCCATTCCAATCAGCACTAGTTTGTTAGGGAAGGATTAATCAGTTTTATTCTGGTGTGCAATTTTACGGTTATTTTTGACTCTTATCTGCTCATTTCTGTTCATAACATGGAATTTTAGTGTGATTGTTCGTTTTACTACCTCACAAGTTATTATGTAGCAATGGTTTTTCAGCTGCAATTTTTTTATTCACTCGGTTTCGATGACTCACCAACATTTATTGCCCATCCCAGTCGGTGGTGGTGAGCTGCCATCTTGCACGGCTGCAGACAACATGTTGACCCACAATGCTGTTAGGGAGGGACTTCCAAGATTTTGACCCAGCAAGAGTGAAGGACCGACAATATATTTCCAAGTCAGGATGGCGAGTGGCTTGGAGGGGAACTTGCAGCTGGTGTTTCGAAGTGGTCATAGTTTCGGAAGATCGATTGATCTTTGGTGACTTTCTGCAGTACATCGTGTGGATAAAATGCGTTGCTGCTCCTAAGTATTGACGGTGAAGGGAGTGGATGCTCGTGGATCTAGTGCCAGTTAACGAAGCTGCTTTGTCCCATATCACGTCAAGTTTTTTTTTGTGGTGTTAGAGCTGAATTCATCCAGACCAGTGGGTGTATTACAGCATCCTCCTGCCCTTTGCATTGTAGATAGTGGGCAGGCTTTAGGAAGTCAGGAATTGAGTTACTCGCTGCAGTATACCTATCCTCAGTGGTTACAAGAGCAGGTCAGTGATTATGTGGCGAGTGCAGTTGAGTTTCTGGCCAATGGTAACTTCCAGGATTTTGTTAGTGGGGGATTCAGTGATGGCAATACCATTGAGTGTTGAGGGACAGTGATTGTCTGTTACTGCAGATGGTCATTGCCTGACATTTGCGTGGCACCGGTGTTATTTGCCATTTGTCAGGCCAAGTCTGGAAATTGTCCAGATCTTGTTGCATTCGAACATGGACTGCTTCAGTATCTGAGGAGTCATCAATGTGCTGAACACTATATGCAATTATCAAACATCCCCACTTTTGACCTTATGATGAGGGAAGGTCATTGAAGCAGCTGAAGATGGTGGGCCTGTGACACCTACAGAAATGCCCTGGAGCTGAAGTGACTGAACTTCTGCAGCCGCAAACATCTTTCCATATGCCAGGTATGACTCCAAAAACTGGAGAGTTTTCCCCAATTCCCATTTGTTTCCAGTTTTGCTAGGGCTTTTTGATGTTGCATTTTGTTGAACGCAGCCTTGATATTCGAGAACTGTCACTCAGCTCACCTCTGGAATTCAGCTGTTTTATCCATGTTTTGAACCAAGGCTGTGATGACGCCAAGAGATGAGTCCTCTTGGCAGAAACTTAAACTGGACATCAGCAAATAGGTTATTGATGAACAAGTGCTACTTGATAGATGTTATCAGCAATGCTATGAGCTGCAATGTAGAAATTATTCACTTCTCACTTCTTAACAAATATTCCAGCCATTCCCTCCATTTTGCAAACTACATTATTTAACAGGCTAACATTTGGAACCAATGATTGGTTTGATGTAAACTATACATCAGAATTTAGGAGCACTTAGCATATAGTTGGTTCTGATATAGCGAGAGAGTTCTATTCTTATGCAATCTTGCGTAATAAAAAAATCGTGCAGTAGCCACACCATTTAAGCTAATGGGGCTGGAATCGTGTTATAGCCAATACAGGTAAGGAAAAGTCTCATTCCTCAAATAAGTCTAAATTCTTCAATCACATTAAAGCCAATTTAAATTGAATTAACATGCGTTATTGCAGAACCAACTATATAAAAATCTGATCTAAAATAGCGCCAGCAATAGTAACTTTTTACTTTGTTTATGGACTATGATCTTTTAAATTAAGATATGAGCTTCAGTTATCTGCAGCAAAAAAATGGAGATCTGTTAAGCTCAGAGAGGAGGTTGACTTGAATATGAGATTCTTGGGATGTTTGTGCATGTGGACTGAAAGAGACATCTGTCATTAGCAAATGTGAATTTTTTTTAAAATCCTAAATTGTGATTTTAAAATAAAGTTGAATGCAATTCCAACTGAAGGCTCAGAAAATAATGTTCAATTTGTTTTCATGGTTAGAAAATGCATCATGATAAGGAATCAGGATATGTGTGCAACTATTAATTATATACCAAGCATGATGATTACTGGGTTTAGCATTATTCATGTTTCAGAAGTGAATTGAAATCTGTTTTCTTTTCTTCCTAACAGTTAAAACTAACTAAAGAGTATTTGGAACTGGCTAAATACCAAGCAATTTCAGCAAACAGCAAGATTTATTTTGGGAGTGACATCCCAGACATGTTTATGGATAAGAGTGTCTATGAGCCGAACACTGAAAGGAGAACTGAGGAAACTTCCTCCAGTGACGATAAAACATCTAAAGCAGCATCAAGCACAAAACAAAAAGATGCAATAAAAGATTCCACAGAGACTTAGTCTGAACAAACCAAAAATGATACTGCTTTGTTTAATTTTGAAGAATACAATTTATACAAAACGGTTGGACTGTGCTTGCAAGGATTCTGGTATGATCATCAGTTTGGGTGCAGCGTTCTATTAAGGGATACTGTTTTTATAAAGCAATGCTGGAATGGCAACATTTAAAATTTTGACACATAAAATTTTGACTTTTAGTCATTAGTAATGATCAGTATTTCCAAACACACACTGTCAAAAGCTGATATGTGTCTAATACAAAATGTTGCACCTAACTGAAAACCGATTGTGACATTGAGAATTTACAAATACCTGTAATAAGGATTACTTTGTATATTTCTGGACATGTCGCAGCATTCATGATTAGAATGTCTAAATGCTGTGATTATGTATTTTGCAATTTAGATTTTGATTATGATCAATCAACAGGAAAGTGATTGACAGCTGTGAAGAATATTTTTAACTTGAGCAAACTATAATGCTCTCAAACTGATCAAAGGAATTAGAAAATATGTTTTAGAATTATCAAGGTACCATTGTATTACAACACTTCACTTGACCCTATTTTCATTTCTTTTCCAATAATCCCACTAATCACAAGTTGGTAATTCTATTGTCTATATTAAGTTGTTTTCTTTTCTCTCTCAAAGGGTACTGAACTTGATACTGCCTCCCAAAACTGTTGGCAGTTGTGGGCTCTGGCTGTTTTGGAAGCCAACAAAAAGATGCTGATCTGTACACTGGCAAAATGCAACAAACATCTTTTTTAAAAGCTTTTTTAAGGTAGCTTTGTGAAAAAAAATTGTTTTGTTTGAACATGCATCATTGCCATTTAAGGTGGATTTGGGACCTGTTACTGAGTTTTAGCAACTGTTTTTGGCATTGTATTTCCTGCAGCATGAAATCTTGAAAATATTTTTACTTGACTACATTTTTTTCCAATTTATCTATATTTTTAACACTGACTTGAAATCGTCCATTGCAGTTGTATTAACGCCGGTGAAGATATCCCTTTTAACTAGTTGCAAGCTGCAGTTCTGTGAAGCCAGGGCTGCTTTGGTGGAAAGATTCAATTTTAAAGTTTGTTGCAGTTGTTCACAATTGACCCTTAACACTAGGTGGTGATGCAAAATTTCTTAGATAAAGGCCATTAATGGAATCTAATTGAGTTCTCACATTATGTAATTGTTGGAAAAATTAACTGAGTTGAAGGAGATATTAATGTGTTGGATGGATTGCAGGTAAATATTAAAGGTATCCTTTCCTTGAAAAGAGCCCTCCTCAGATTTCTGGGCAATTGGTATATGCAGATACTAATGTTTATTTTTGATAATTAGCAATACAGTAGAAACATTTTACATCATGCTGTGTAGTTGATATCTTTGTAGTGTTCTAGCTTTTATATGCAACGTTCGTATTGAGCTGATGCTTGTCTTTATCCCCAGATTTCTTAAGGTTTTGATGTTAAAATTGAATATGGGTTCCAATGGGTCTGACTTATTTCTCATGTATGAAGCTGTGCCTGTCTCAAATGATGTACCAAAAAAAAATTCTATAGAAGCAGTGGTTTGGATTGATTTAAATTTAATTTCATTATATTGGGAATTTGGGTTTTCAATTTCGCATCTTTTGGCTCTAAATATACAATGCGATTTATGTTTTCAATTGGTATTTTTGACGTGGACCTAATAAATCATTTATACTTAAGTAATTCCAAAAGGCTGATGTCTTAACTTGTACTTAACAATTAAGAGTTTTCTTTTCAAATTTGGGAAATGACAGAAATCAGTTTGCGTGTACATACTTTGTGAAACAGACATGCAAAGTGCAAGTGTTAAATGCTTTGAGCAGCAGTCGGAAGTTTAATTTGTTTTGAGGAAAACAGGCAGTTTGAAATATGAATTTGGAGCAAATGAATAACATGAGTAACTACATCTCAAAGAAACTTTTGTAAACTGAATTATAAAACAAGATTGACTGACTGACTTTTTCCAATAGCTCAAAAAATAAACTTATTTTGATACCATTTTGTCTGACTATTATTTGAAAGAGAGTCATGTTGTACATACTATGTATTCAGGTTGTTTATAAGTGTTTGGTATACTTTCCTTTATTGGTCAGAGTATTGAGTACAGGAGTTGGGAGGTCATGTTGCGGCTGTATAGGACATTGGTTAGGCCACTGTTGGAATATTGTGTGCAATTCTGGTCTTCCTATCGGAAAGATCTTGTGAAACTAGAAAAGGTTCAGAAAAGATTTCCAAGGATCTTGCCAGTGGTGGAGGATTTGAGCTAGAGGGAGAGGTTGAAAAGGCTGGGGCTGTTTTCCCTGGAGTGTCAGAGGCTGAGGGATGATCTTGTAGAGGTTTATAAAATCATGAGGGGCGTGGATAGAATAAATAGACAGTCTTTTCCCTGGGGTGGGGGAGTCCAGAACTAGAGGGCATAGGTTTAGGGTGAGAGGGGAAAAGATATAAAAGAGACCTAGGAGCAACTTTTTCACGCAGAGGGTGGTACGGATATGGAATGAGCTGCCAGAGGAAGTGGTGGAGGCTAGCACAATTGCAACATTTAAAAGGCATCTGGATGGGTATATGAAGAGGAAGGGTTTGGAAGGATATAGGCCGGGTGCTGGCAGGTGGGACTAGACTGGTTGGGATATCTGGTCAGCATGGACAAGTGGACCGAAGGGTCTGTTTCCATGCTGTACATCTGACTCTATAAATGCTCTCACTTTATTTGGAAGTTTTAGATTTGAAATCTAAAATGAACTGAAAAAGTCCTGGTGCTGTGGATATGGAAGGAAAGTAATTTCTGATATGCATGAAATAATTTTCTTAACCAAAATGTCTCTAGCCTACCAAGGAAGGAAGGGAGTAGCATTGATTTTGATTCTAGGAAATGATGCAAGCTTACTGGAATGCCTTACTGTAGAAGATCATCTAGTTAACACTGGTTTCACAATATCCAGTTTATCATAATTATGTAAAGAAACCAGAATGGATCCAAGGAAGAATTTCTTAGCTGGAGAAGATTCAATTTTCATGTCACTGTTCTAGGCTGCTGATGCTCCTGGTCTTTGAGCCAAATAATACTCTGGTGACTGGAAACCAGAAATAAAAACTGGAAAGGCTGGAAGTACTCAGCAGGTCAGGCAGCATTTCTTTTGTTTAAAGAAACAAAATCAAAGTTTTAGGTGGATTGTTTTTCCTTTGAAACTGAGGTGGGGGTACGTAGATTAACAGATTCACAGCAAGGCAGCGAAACTAGGGAAAGGGAGGAAAGAAACAGTAAGACTGAGGATAGGTTGGAATTCTTGAGAGAAACTGGATATCCCTGTGTAAAAGTCAATCTCTTAAAATCAACCCTATGATTTCTGGTCTAAGATTATTATTTTTCAATTACTTTGTGTAAAATACAACCTATGTTTTCTGGGGTTAAAGCCGAGGAGTTTCAAAACCGAAGTGTAATCGTTCAGATCACGTCAACCATAATTCATTTTTAAAAATTTACACTTGCGGTATTTCCTTCACTTATTTATCAATTATGATCTGAAAATGTAGATCAATTTTGATTCTATTTTGGAAGGAATAAACTGAGTATGGAAACAAGATGAAGGAGACCAACTTCCAGGGTGTACTTTAAATAAATGGACACCTGATTTTTGGATCCTCAGTCACCTCCTTAAGCCTTCTGGAGGAAGGGAGGCTCCACCTCCCAGTTGAGCCCTTGTAAAAGCCAAGTCAGTGTAACACTCCTGCACCAAGATCAATGACTGGGGATTTTGTGACACATTCCAATAGTGTCACCTTTATTCTTTAACCCTCGAGCTGTGCTGAAAGCGCACACCCAGCCAAATTGATCACTTCCTCTCCCAGGAGGCGAGGGCAGACGAAGATATAGGAGAAGAAGTAGGCCATTTGGCCCATTGGGTCTGTTCTGCCATTCAAATAATACTCTGGGAGATTGCAATAAGATCATGGTAGATCTGATAATCATCAACACCACTTGTCTGTCTTTTCCCCAGGACCTTTGTTGATTCACTTACTGATTAGAAATTAGTCGATCTCAGCCTTTAATGTACTTAATGACTGATCCTCTACAGTAAAGAACTGTACGGTTTCACTGGTCTTGAGGAAGATCCCCTTCATCTCTGTCCTAACTCAGTGAACCTTGCTCTGAGGTTATTTCTTCTGGTTCTAGAGACTCCCGCTGTGGGAAACAATCACTTTCAAAGTTTGGGAAGCAGTTCTCTTGTGAAGTAAGGGCTGTAACAACCTATAAACAGTGTGCAACCTGGCTATTTGTGCTGTGGTGAATGTGGGCATTGGAGGCCACTCAAGGTGGCTGATAATTCAGGGAGAATGTCTGCATATGAAACTTTCCACTGGGGATCCTTGTCTCAGCTTCTGCCTGGCAAGATTTCTTATTAGAGGTATCTGTAGTGAAAATAGAAATAAGGAGAGTGCAGCAATATCACAGAATCTACATAGTGGAAGTTGGCAATTTGGCCCATTTGAGTCCACACTCACCCTTTGAGGAGCAGCCCACCCCACTATCCTATTGTAACCCTGTATTTCCTGTGGCTAACCCCTGAGCCTGCACATCCCTGGACACTATGGGCAATTTAGCATAACTGATACACCTAAATACATCTTTGGACTGTGGGTGGAAGCTGGAGCACCCAGAGGAAACCCATGCAGATACAAGGAGTGCAAACTCCTCACCAACAGTCACCCAAGGCTAGATTTAAACCCAGGTCCCTGCCAGTGTGAGGCAGTCATGCTAACTACTGCAACAATAATGTACATGGAGTATCTCAACTCCTGTGCCAGATCCTAGGAGTCCAAATGAACAAGCTGCCTGCAAAAGGTCATGTTTGTTATCTCCATGTGTGCTGCCTGATTTGCTGAGTGATTGCTGTTCTTTTGATTCAAATATCTAGTGTCTGAACTCCATTGTGTCACCCCTATTTTTTTTATGTTTGTTCATTTTATTTTGTTGAACATTGTCTCTCTTCCTTTCCTGGGATTGGTTGGACTTTTTCCTCCCTCCCTCCCTTACAGTTTTTTGTAAAAGAACGGTTCAATTGCAGACGAGAAACCTCAACAAAACACATTTCCCAGAAGAAGTGGCTGAAAGGAATGAGCAAGAGTAGCTGATGGCTCTACCAGGGGCAGACAGTGGACAAACATCAAGTGAGTTAAGAATGTGAAAATCCAAGGGAGTGGTTGTGAGAGACAATGTCATTGAAAGAAATACCTGTAATCTTAATTTTAGAATGTTGCTTTCCACATTCCAATACCCTGAGGGTGTAACGTGAGCTGTTGTGTAGATAAGCAATCCATTGGTCTAAATTTAAACATCACACAACACCAGGTTATAGTCCAACAGGTTTAATTGGAAGCACGAGCCTTTAGAGTGCTGCTCCTTCAGGTGGTGTGGAGTACGCAATTGTAAGACACAGAATTTATAATGCTTCCAATAAACCTGTTGGACTGTAACCTGGTGTTGTGATTTTTAACTTTGTACACCCCAGTCCAACACCAGCATCTCCAAATCAATCCATTAGTCAAAATATTAAAGGTGCTGTAATCATTATTTTATTGTTTGGCATGGCTGGTTTTCCAACATTTAGTTGCATTCTTTGTCGTCAAATTACTTACTACTTGAATTTAGATGAGTGACCTGCAGTCTATGCAGGGTAATTGTAATTGTATTTTCTAGATAGGGTGTGGTAAAATGACTTTCCCATAATTATACCTGTCACATGAGATAATGTGCAAGAAGTGAATAGAGCCAGTTTCATGTTAGAATTGAAGATGAGATGTGTTTGACTGTTTCAGTTGATGTGAACTGCTGTAGGTTAGATTTTGTGGACTTTTAAAAATTTAATACCTACAACCTGTAAAGGACCAGAAAAAGCACCTAAAGAATACTGCTTCTTCACTCTCCACAATCTTGAAACTAATTTATTCTTGGCTTTGCATTGGTAGCTAAGTGTTATTAGTAGTGTCTCTGAAAAGAATATTTTGATTCGTCAAGAATTTGTTCTGGCTCCATATCTTACTACATGTTTGGGGCTTTCATTACCGCAGAGATGGCAGCACAGAGGGAGAAGATTGGGGTTGATAACATGGAATATGTCAATCAATATTTGTGCTATTGTTCTATGGTTTTATGGATTTCTAGATTCAACTAAATTTTAACTCCCCTCAATTTCCAGCGTAAAAGAACCAACTCCTTTCCATAATGTAAAGGTCCTACGACAGAGTTTAATGAGGTAAAGAAAACATTAACTTAAAGCCACGTGAAGATGCTTCTTAAATAATTTGCCAAGAGATAACAAGATCAAGCGGGAAAATTATCAGTTATGATGAATGCAATATTTAATATTTGTATAATGTGTGCTGGTCTTACCAACATCAGTTGACACCACATCTTCTCTTTGAAGTTTGGGTCGCGTATAGATAGGGTGGTTAAGGCATTTAGTACACTTGCCTTCATTCTCCGATTTTTGAGTATAGGAGTTGGAACGTCATGTTGAGGTTCTACAGGATGTTGGTGCGGCCTCTTCTGGAGTACTGTGTCCAGTTCTGGTTGTCCTATTACAGGGAGGATATTATTATGCCGGAGAGGGTTCAGAAGAGATTTACGAGCATGTTGCCGCAATGGAGAGTTTGAGTTATGAGGAGAAGCTGGGACATTTTACACTGGAACTGTCACAAGGAAGTTGAGGGGTGACTTTACAGAAATTTATAAAATTGAGGGGCATAGATAAAGTGAATGGTAGGTGCCTTTTACCATGGATAGGGGGATTTCAAGGCGAGGTGGGGACATATTTTGAAGGTGAGAGGATAGGATTTATCAAAGACATGAGGGGGTAATTTTTATTTTTACGAAGTGGTTTGTGTGTAGGTTGAACTTCTAGAGGAAGTGGTGAATGCGGGTATAGTCACACCATTGAGACAAGTACATGAATAAGAAATATTTGGAGTGATCTGGGCCAAGCGCAGGCAGGTGGGACTAGTTTAGTTGGGGATTATGGTTGGCATAGACTGGGTGGACGTAAGAGTCTGTTTCTGTGCTGTCTGACTATGATTGTAAACATAAGGCTTCCATTTATTTTGGGGAAAAGTGAAGACTGCAGGTGCTGAAGGGTCAGAGTCGAATAGAGTAGTGCTGGAGAAGTGCAGCAAGTCAGCATCCGAGGAGCAGGCGAGTCAACGTATCAGGCATAAGCCCTTCAGGGCTCTTCAATTTATTTTATCCTGTGATAACTATGGTGGTAATCTCATTGGTCTAAATGCAAATGTTCTCCGTTCTTTGGGAAGCGATTGGGAGTTTTGAGTCATAGAGATATACAGCATGGAAACAGACCCTTCGGTCCAACCCGTCCATGCCCCCCAGATATCCCAACCCAATCTAGTCCCACCTGCCAGCACCCGGCCCATATCCCTCCAAATCCTTCCTATTCACATAACCAATCAAATGCCTCTTAAATGTTGCAATTTTACCAGCCTCCACCACATCCTCTGGCAGCTCATTCCATATACGTACCACCCTCTGTGTGAAAAAGTTGCCCCTTAGGTCTCTTTTGTATCTTTCCCCTCTCACTCTAAACCTATGCCCTCCAGTTCTGGACTCCCCCACCCCAGGGAAAAGACTTTGTCTATTTATCCTATCCATGCCCCTCGTAATTTTGTAAACCTCTATAAAGTCACCCCTCAGCCTCCGACGCTCCAGGGAAAACAGCCCCAGCCTGTTCAGCCTCTCCCTCTAGCTCAGATCCTCCAACCCTGGCAACATCCTTGTAAATCTTTTCTGAACCCTTTCAAGTTTCACAGCATCTTTCCGATAGGAAGGAGACCAGAATTGCATGCAATATTCCAACAGTGGCCTAACCAATGTCCTGTACAGCCGCAACATGACCTCCCAACTCCTGTACTCAATACTGTGACCAATAAAGGAAAGCATACCAAACACCACCTTCACTATCCTATCTACCCGTGACAACACTTTCAAGGAGCTATGAACCTGCACTCCAAGGTCTCTTTGTTCAGCAACACTCCCTCGGACCTTACACATCGGGTGCAGCGGATGCAGTAAATGATGTGTGTGGAGGTGCAGGTGAATTTGTGGCGGATATGAAAGGATCCCTTGGAGCCTTGGAGGGAAGGAAGGGGGGAGGTGTGGGCTCAAGTTTTGCATTTCTTGCAGTTGCAGGGGAAAGTGCCGGGAGTGGAGGTTGGGTTGATGGGGGGGGGTGTGGACCTGACGAGGGACTCACGGAGGGAGTGGTCTTTTCGAAACGCTGATAGGGGAGGGGAGGGAAATATATCCCTGGTGGTGGGGTCCGTTTGGAGGTGGCAGAAATGACAACGGATGATACAATGTATGTGGAGGTTGCTGGGGTGGTAGGTGAGGCCCAGTGGGGTTCTGTCCTGGTGGCAATTGGAGGGGCGGGGCTCAAGGGCGGCGGAGCGGGAAGTGGAAGAGATGCGGTGGAGGGCATCGTCGATCACGTCTGGGGGGACATTGCGGTTTTTGAAGAAGGAGGCCTTCTTATTTACTGCATCCACTGCACCCGATGTGGCCTCCTCTATATTGGGGAGACAGGCCGCCTACTTGCGGAACGTTTCAGAGAACGCCTCTGGGACACCTGGACCAACCAACCCAACCACCCCGTGGCTCAACACTTCAACTCCCCCTCCCACTCCACCAAGGACATGCAGGTCCTTGGACTCCTCCATTGCCAGACCATAGCAACACGACGGCTGGAGGAAGAGCGCCTCATCTTCTGCCTAGGAACCCTCCAACCTCAAGGGATGAACTCTGATTTCTCCAGTTTCCTCATTTCCTCTCCCCCCACCTTGTCTCAGTCCCAACCTTTGAACTCAGCACTGCCTTCCTAACCTGCAATCTTCTTCCTGACCTCTCCACCCCCACCCCCACTCTGGCCTATCACCCTCACCTTGACCTCCTTCCACCTATCACATTTCCAACGCCCCTCCCCCAAGTCCCTCCTCCCTACCTTTTATCTTCGCCTGCTGGACACACTTTCCTCATTCTTGAAGAAGGGCTCATGCCCGAAACATCGATTCTCCTGCTCCTTGGATGCTGCCTGACCTGCTGTGCTTTTCCAGCAACACATTTTCAGCTCTGATCTCCAGCATCTGCACTCCTCACTTTCTCCTTAAAAATTCCAGTCTGCCAACTTCTGTTAAAATCAGACTTCTCTGTTTTATACTTCATTCTTACTTTCTGTGGGAAGCAGACCCTCTATTTGACCCCCACGGCCATTCTTCTAATTCATATGGTTTATCGTGGGAACAATACCTTGCTTGCAATACTTGTTTACCGAAGGAACTGTGATCACTTCATTGCTTTGGTTGTTTCACCTACTGTTCTGTTTCTTGATTCAGGTTCGCAAATTATCTCCAGTTGGGGGAAGTCCTGCCCTGAATATTGATTTCTGGATCTAATAGATGATGAACATACTCACCCACCTATTGATGCCATAATTTGATTTGGTATCAATTATCGAACCCCAGGGATCGTGCTGACTATGTCAATTGCTGTGATCAAAAGACCACTCTCAGGTCTATGGGGTTCAAGTGAAGAAATGGTTTTTGTTCAAATACATATGTAAGGGATAAGGTCTCTCTCATCTTAGAGCCTTACTTCACTCCACAAAATATATTGTTCACATTTATAGCCCTTAAACCCCTGTTCAATGTTACATAGTTTCACAATTTCAGGCACTTCAGCCATCTGGCAACCTGGTTCTGGAACATTTTGTTCTGCACGTAGCAAACAGATGTGAGCCAACATTATCTTTTACAAAAATGCTTGAACATTATCTTCAACTGTTTCAATCAGCTATGTCAAATCTGTGCCAATTCTGATAGATCCAGTGCATTTTGGTATTGGGATCATATGTAAACACCAGCTATTTTGCTCTGTTATGGGTGAAATAATTCCCTGCTTCAACGTAGACTCAACTTTCCTCTTTATCTTCAAGAAGAGCAGATGAGGAACTTTTCTGGGTGCAAACAGAAACGCTGGGTTTTCTTTGTAGAGTGAAGTGGTGTGCTTGTCTTTGGTTTCTTATTCGTAATCGGTTGTAGAAATTGATGTTTGAAGATTTTACACTGACCGTCTCAACTTTCCTGTTCTATTCTGCAAATCCAATCAAATAAGCTGATGCTTTTGTTCAAGTATATAAGGGAGAAGCCTGGAGGTGACTCTTCATCTTGCAAAGATGGCACTGAACTTCCTGCTTAGAAATGAACAGGTCTGATTTTGGATCACTTACGAGAGCTCAGTGTATTGCTTTTCTCTCTAAATTAGAGAGTTGCAGTGTGTTGTGCTGTGACTTGTGTTTTATACCTCCTGGCACATTGATGTCTGATGGCTGAAGGGAATTTTTCTCCAACCATGGTTCAGTGTCAGAATAAAGTACATGAATAAGAAATGGTTGGAGAGATATGAACCAAGCACAGGCCAGTGAGACTAATTTAGTTTGGGATTGTGGCTGGTATGGATTGGTTGGATCGAAGGGTCTGTTTCCATGCTCTTATTACCCTATGCTTTACCTCTGAATTCCCAAAGTGGAGGATCAGGATTTCAAAGGAGATCATCAGTTGAAATTCCAATGACTACCATGGAGCTCTGACCAAATTATAATATCTACGCTCCTACATTAACAAAGATCTCCCTGCTTTAACAGGCAATCTTCTCTTAACCATGCAAGTCTTCCCCACACCCAAACCAACTGCCCCAACTCCGTTTTTGCCAGCTGGAGCATCACAACAATTTTCATTTTTTGGATGGGGGTAACAGTTGGAAGAGTTTTTGGAATCACTGATCTAATGTAAAATAATGTCTCCTTTCCATTGAGGATCAAAACTGCAGTAGGTTTTGTTCAATTCATGATCTTTCAGAACAGAGACATCTTAACACCATTTAATGAACCTGCTACCTTTTTGAAGGTGTCACTTTTTGCTCAATCTGTGCAGGCTTCTTGCTTCTCACCCATTTGGGAAGTCCTGTCCTGAACGTTGACCTCCCAACTTAATGCATGATAAAGTAAACATCTGTTGATGCAAACATTCTGTTTAGTTTTGGTTATCGAGTTCTGGGGATTCTCTGGACTAAATCAGTTGTTGTCTTTCAAAGACCATTCTCAAGTCTGTAGGGTTCAAATAAATACAGGTTTTTGTTCAAGTATATTTTCAAGGGAAAATCTGGGAAGTAACTCTTAGAGTCATATGCAAAGATGGCATTCAAATTCCTTTGCAGGGCAATTTTTCCCCCACCAGGAAAAAGTGAAGACTGCAGGTGCTGGAGAGCCAGAGTCAAAAAGTGTGGCACTGAAAAAGCAGAGTGGGTCAGGCAACATCTGAGGAGTAGAAGAGTTAATGTTTTGGGCATAAGCCCTTCATCAGGAATTTTTCCACAATGCCAATCACGCCCTAATGCAGTCATTGACACACACTTTTCCTGCCTCCCCTGTTTTGAATAGTTATCTCTCTGCCTCTAAACTTAGTATGTTCATCTGAGTGGTAACTTTTGGAATATGGTCCTCTGTCGCCCCAAATCACTGATTCATTTTGCTTCCTAACCTCTGCTTGTCTGATCAGTTGAACTGTGTTCATGAATCTTAAGTTATTCTTCAACTGCAAGTGGTCAGGCAATGCTTCATCAAATTTGACAATTCTGTCCTGAATTAGTTATTTTTAACTATGCCTCATAGTTCTTTGCAATTCTGTACAGAGATCATTGACAGACATTTCAATAGTTTGCCCTTAATGCTGAGTGTACTTGCAGATTGAAGTAGGTATTGTTTATTTCATTACTTCCTTGTCTGTAGTGTTTTCTTCATCAATTTTTTCCATGACAAAGATTCTTTACAGCCACCCATCATATACAATGGCATAATGACCAGCTCACTGCTTGGCTTTGCACAGTGAGGAACTGGTGTAGTATGTTATCTGACAACTCTTTGTCAATTCAGCCATGCTCCTGCCTGATTAGGACTCACAAACTGCTCAATGTTTTTTGGTAATGGCAGTGAATTTTCCATATTGTTCTTTCATTTGCTGCATTATATAATATTCTTGATCATCTTGTGCTGTACAAAGTAATTACTGAATCCACTGTGTTAATAAAAACACCACGATTTAAGAAACATCTTTCTGCAGCCTCATCTGGTGATAGCATTAGAGTTAACCCTAACCCTATCATAGGCTGCAAGAAAAAAGAAGCTCACATGAGATTGCAACACAGCTAATGTCTCCCAAATTAGAATTAGGCTTTACTGTCACTGGAGTACAGTGAAAAATGTGCAAAGTCACCATTTTCAGTGGGGTGGGGGGGGACACCTTAGGTACAAAGGTACGTAGGTACAAAATCTGAGGCATAAAATAAAGAAATAAAGTTAAAAGTTGAGCATCACAGTCCTTAAGTGGTTAGCCATGGACCTGGATCCAGGCTATTCCAGCCTCGATGCTGAGACCATCATCAGCATTAGTCCCATTACTGTGCCACTGCCGCAGAACTGTGTCACCATTCTTTGGCGCAATCTTGCTCGGAGCGAGGAAGTTGCAAACATGAGCTGGGCCGCTCATATCAGACCTAACTTCTCATATTGCATCTCTGCCCAAGTCTCTAATTCTACCCAGTATACTACAAATTGATGAACTTCAACTGAGCAATCATAGTCGTTCAAACTCAATTTGAACATCAGTCTTTGCTGAGTTGGCCTCAGTTTCATTGTGAAAAGTATAAGTATAGATATATCTATATAGAAGGGATGATGCATAGCTGTAGACATTGAAATGCATTGAGACAGATGCACCTCAAATCGACATCTGTTTAAAAACATATGTGACAAGAAGATGACTATAATGTATAAAAATGGAAAGTTGTTTAACCTTTTGAAGAAATTATTACTGTAGCGGGGAGTGCAAACCTGTTTAAAGTCTCAATAGGAATGGATCGTTAATGCATGTAGTGCAGAAACTAGGATAATGTTTTAAAGAAATAATTGCTGTAAACAGAGTGAAGAACTATTTTGAAGCATAGGCCAAGATTTTCTAATGGCCAGGCAATCCTTATTGAAGCATAGATGTGAGTTGTATTTGGGGCCCTGTGGAATTCCTATCGTAACAGACTCTGAAGGAATAGCCTGGGAAATTGAACATTAGGCTGGGCAAATTCCCAATACCGGGAAACCTCAAAGTCTCTATTTAACTTGGAGAATTCTGAGGATTCCAATGAAATTCTGTGAATAGTTCTTCAGGAAATTTTAGACTGTTAAACAGTTGAGTTGTTGTACCATAGTAGTCAGTTTGGCATCATCAGATACTGGCTAACAAGGCACTGACTATTGCCCACCTCAGACACTAGGTTCAGTCCAACTCAGGAGTAACTATTCAAATGACCTCATACTTACCTCACATGCCACTAATATACCTCCCCCAGACCCTGATATGATTGAGTCCTTCCGCACACACTACCTGACCCAATTTCTCTCACCCACCCCAACCAACCCTCATCACTCATGTGACCTCTTTGCTATTCTGCACCTGACACCCTAACTGTTTTTTAACCTTCCCACTTGGCATCCTACTCAGCCTGGCATCTACCACCCGACCAATGTAGCATCTTTACCGAACATCTCACTTCCCTTCTGTACTTAGCATTGGACAGGTACCGTTGAAATGGCTGCCAGAACTTTTAGTTTCAGAGTAGGGCAGCTGACTGCTGTGCATAGAGGATGTGGGTTTCTTCCCCATCAGGTCTACGCTGCAAGAGAGCTTGCAAAATTTCTGCATTTCTGAGGGAGCTTTGATTGGAATCTCCTGTCAGAAATATGGAGCTCCTTCCTTTCGTAAGAGGAAAAGAAGGGGCTGCAGATTGTGTGAAGATTGGCAATTGAGCTCAGGAAGAGTTATGATCATGGTGGAATGTGCAACACAGAGGAAATTATTGGACTTGCGAAGAAAGATGCAAATTGGATTTGAGGGTGATCAGATCAGCCACAATCTTATTGAATGGTAGGGCAGACTTGATGAGTCAAATGGCTTCCCTCAGCTCCTTGATTTGATTTGATTTATTATTGTCACATGTACAGCAGTACAGTGCTAACAAGACAAATCTTAGCTTACATGAGTACATCAGGGTAATGGAACAGAATGCAGAATCTAATGTTCCAAATTTACAATTGAGATTTGAAGAAGTAGAACAATTATAAATGATGTGAGGGAATGATCTGCTTTGGAGAACACACACACCAGTGCCATCTTGGAGGGTTCCTATGTCTAATGGACTACAAAGAACAGCATCACTGTCGACTGTATTGATCAGACACTCATCAAGTTTAGATTAGATTAGATTACTTACAGTGTGGAAACAGGCCCTTCGGCCCAACAAGTCCACACCGCCCCGCCGAAGCATAACTCACTCATACCCCTACATGTACCACTTACCTAACACGAAAGGCAATTTAGCATAGCCAATTCACCTGACCTGCACATCTTTGGACTGTGGGAGGAAACCCACGCAGACACGGAGAGAACGTGCAAACTCCACACAGTCAGTCGCCTGAGATGGGAATTGAACCCGGGTCTCTGGCGCTGTGAGGCAGTAGTGCTAACCACTATGCCATCGTGCCACCCACGGTCTTATAGAATTACAAGGTATTGCAGAAATTTCAAGTAGTGTTGTGAGGGAAGTGTCTGCTAACATTGCCTGTTCACTCTCACATGGGAATGCTGCTTAGAATCCATAGAATCCTTAGTGTGGAAGCAGGCCATTTGACCCATCAAATCCACTTGACCCTATAAAGACAATTCCACCCAGACCCACTCCCCTACCCTGTAACCCTGCATTTCCCATGGCTAATCCACCTAATCTACACTTCCCTGAACACTGTAGGCAAATCAGCATAGCTAATCCACCTAACTTGTACAACTTCAAACAGTGGGAGGAAACTGGAGCACCTGGGGGAAACCCCCTCAGACACAGGGAGAATGTACAAACTTCAGACAGATAGTTACCTGAAGGTAGAATTGAATCCCGTTCACTGGCATAGTGATGCAGCAGTGCTAACCGCTGAACCAGCAGGTCAGGCAGCATCCCAGGAGCAGGCGAATCAACGTTTCGGGCAAAAGCCCTTCATCAGGAATGAGGCTCGTTCCTGATGAAAGGCTCTTGGCCGAAATATTGATTCTCCTGCCCCTCGGATGTTGCCTGACCTGCTGTGCTTTTCCAGCACCACACTCTCAACTCTGATTTCCAGCATCTGCAGCCCTCACTTTCTTCTAACCACTGAGCCACTGTGTCACCCAACCTTTCAGCCTCAGGTACATATTTGAAATTTCCTCCTGCAAGAAAGCTGAAGCAACCATGTTGGAGGTGTGGATTGCGTGGAGGCAGTGCAAACCAAGTCTGATTGCTCTCTGGATCTGCGGTATAGCTTATTGTAGCTGCCACTATAAAGGATTTATTTTATATTCACAGACGGGGTCCGGGCATCATTGGCTGGGGCAGCATTTATTGCCAGTCCCTAGTTGCCATTGGAGAAGGTGGTGGAAAGTTGTTGGCTTGACTATGAACAGCTGAGGGTGGAACATAGCATTCTGTAGAATGGGACACGGATGTGCAAAGCTGTTGTTGTACCATAATAGTCAGCATGACATCATCAGATGTCTCATCAGGGCACTGACTATTGCCCATCTCAGACACCAGCTTCAGTCTTGAGTAATTTGTTGCAATTTTAGTGTGAAAATTCTTAACTTAGAGGATCCAAATTAAAAATTGTAGAACAGATTTTCTGTTAATAAAGTGAGGTAAAATATCTTTAGCAACAATAACAAAAACATAAATTGTTGGAACAAAGTTCAGCGCGTCTGGCAGCTTTAGTGGACACAAATCAAAGTTTGGAGTCCAGTGACCCTCCTTCAGAATGTGTTCAGAAGATATTTTTCTTTCAAAAACACTTCTTTTGGAATGTGTTCAACTCTAGTTAAGGGTTCACGAGGTCTTCGCTTCCTTCCTCAAGTTTCAGAGGTAGGTTTTATTAACTGTTTGACGTGTCCTGGCGTTTTCCTTCATTCAGTTTCATTGAATCTCTCGTCCTGATAGGTCTATCGGAAAAAAAAATAGTAACGTCATATCTGGCAAGAATTCGCTTCCGGGAAAAGAAAACACTTGGTGCAGTTCGATAGCTAAGAGACGTCAGCTGAAGGTACAAGATCCTCATTTCATTCTAAATGTGAGCTCTGTTTTGTAACTTTTGTAGGACTTCTCTTGTAACGTGCAGTGCAGGAATTCTGCAGATTTCTGTGTGTTTTTTCCTGGGGACGTGTGTGTTAGAGCACGAGGATCAACTATCTCCAGGCTGCTTTCATTCCTTTTAATATCAGTTAAAGAAATAAGATATTAGTAAAACAAGCAGTAGAGAGCTGCATCATTGAGCTGTACTGGGGAGGAGGGCGGATACGAGCGAAGTAGATACTTTCGTGAACGAGTTTGAATGTTTAGTGTCAATCGAGTGTGGACAGTTTGGACTGTTCTTATTTGGAGACTGCCTTCTCAAACAAAATGCAGTTTGCATATACACAGCAAGAGGCTGGCTGGTAACTGTGTCCATTTTAAAATGTAACCGTGAGGGAGGGCTCCTCAGCCAAGGACAACACGAACTGTGGCTAGATTTGTCTCAGTGTGGTGCAGCAGCTCTCTCTCTCTGCCGTTCTGCTTGACGTCCCGTGCTGCTATTTATTTCCAGGGCACTTTCCCTCCTTTTAATGTTACTTTCTTTTCCCTCAGAGCAGTTTGGACAGTTTTTATTTGGCGACAGTACGAATGCACTTTAGACCAATCGACGTTGACCCTTGAACACATGGCTAATGAGCTAGAATCCGTCCGCTCAGATTTCGATGCCTTGCCAATTCTTTCTTGCATAATTTCAGTCAGGTTGTATCTCTCCTCAAGGGGTATTTGTCATAAAAGAGTTCTTATAACTGGAGACCATGATAAAAGTGATCATTTTGAAAGTTCAACTGGAACTGTGAATTAATATTTATAAAATTTAATCCAATTTCTTTAAATAGATTTGTCGTATAATAGAGTTGAAAACTTGGGCATGCTCTTGGTAAATAAGAACACCTCTCTTAATGATCGTTTACAATTTTCCGGTTATCCATTGGTCAGATGTTTGCAAGGAATCTGCTGAGGGCATGTCTAAAACTAAAACAGTACACCATGACCATGAATTGTGTAAAACACCAACTTGAGGATGAAATAACTCCATGAACGCTAGTATCCCATCGCCAATTCACCCCTTATTTACATGTACAATGTACATGACGCTGACCCAGCTAGCTCAGAGCCTGCTTCTATAGTGAATAGAACCCCTGACACTCTGTTTATACCCATTTCTCTAATCTCTAATATTATTACACACCTTTGGATCAGGTAAGGCACTCAAAGAGGGCCTTACAGCTGTGTTTTTTTTAGATTACTTACAGTGTGGAAACAGGCCCTTCAGCCCAACAGGTCCACACCGACCCTCCGAAGGGCAACCCACCCAGACCCATTCCCCTACATTTACCCCCTCACCTAACACTGCGGGCAATTTAGCATGGCCAGTTCACCTAACCTGCACATTTTTGGAGTGTGGGAGGAAACCGGAGCACCCGGAGGAAACCCGCGTCGACATGGGGAGAATGTGCAAACTCCACGCAGACAGTTGCCTGAAGCGGGAATTGAACCTGGGTCCCTGGCGCTGTGAGGCAGCAGTGCTAACCACTGTGCCGCCCACAGCTGTATTTATTTTTTTTAAAAAAACCCCCACACTACCGCCTAACTGCGGTAGTGCTTATTTTTTCCCCTGCACCCATGTTGTGTGTGTGCAGGTGTGAGATACAGTGAGAGACACAAGGTGCACGCATCTTTATTCAATTTCCACCACCAGGAAGATAGGAAAGGGCAATGCTGTGTGGTCAAACAGTGAAGGAGAGGGCAGGGATTAAATCAAAATAGAGTTGGAGGGGCAAATAATGCACTCCACTCCCTGCGGCGCCCACCTCTCCCTGAAAAACTCCAGGGTGTTGGTCGACACCGCATGCTCGTTCTCCAAGGACACCCGGGCCCTAACGTAACCGCGGAAGAGGGGCAGGCAGTTGGCCCTAACGACTCCCTCCACGGCCCGCTGCCTGGACCTGTTTATGGGCAGTTCGGCCAGGCCCAGGAGCAGACCCACGAGGAGGTCTTCAGACTTGCCCTCCCTCCTCCGTACCGGGTGCCCAAAGATCAGGAGCGTGGGACTGAAAATCAAAAAGGGGGTGCAAATGCCCATACCCAATATATACATGGTCCACGGACTCCACAGCGTCACAGAACAAGCAGTTGGGCTGGGAGTCCGTGAACCACCGCAATCTGCGGTTGCAGGGGACCGCTGCGTGCAGCACCCTCCACCCCAGATCCCTGAGAAAAAGGGAGACGGCTGTGTTTATTTTTTTTTCTCTTTTTCTTTTTTTTTCTCTGTTTTTCTTTTTTTACCCCCACACTACCGCCTAACTGCGGTAGTGCTTTATTTTTTCCCCAGCACCCATGGTGTGTGTGCATGCACAGCTGTGTTTATATCTGTCAGCTAGGGCTCCCGATTGGAGTTGTTTACCTGGTCCAATCAGGCAACTCATATTCTGTGAGATCCACCTTGTTACAATCGCTACATTGCTCCCCATCTGAATCCTGGACCTCGGCCCATTGTTTTTCTCTCAGCCTCTCCTGGGGCATTTTTGCACCAGTTCTGGTCTCTCCTGATTCTCCCTCAGATGATGGTGGTGTGTACCAGACCATAGCCCGCCACTTGTGCCCAGAGCATCTCTACTGAAATTCGTCTTCAGATAGTAACAGTGTCGTGGCTGCAGCACCTGCTGTCTCTATCTTGTCATTGGAGATTTCTTTGACGCAAGCCTGAGTTGAAAAGTGTGGCGCTGTAAATGCCCGGCAGGTCAGACAGCATCCAAGAAGCAGGAGAATCGATGTTTCAGGCGCAAGCCTTTCATCAGAAATGTGTTCTGAGGGGCTGGGTATGTTCTGCTCCTGCTCTGTTTCCACGGTTGCAGCTTTCATGTAGTCCACGTGATTGTTCAGGACGCCTCTCCTCCCCAAACTTTGTACATCGTGGGACCTGAGCTCATGCGATCATGCCCCTTACCCATGCAGCACTGTTTTCCTGGTTTCGACAGCAAACTTTGTCCCTGAAGTAAACTGCCTCTCTCACCTAGAGGTGTCTTGTGTCCAGTATTGTGTTCCTGATGCCATTTCACCCTCCCCCAGGTTTGGAAAGATCAGGTTTAACCCAGTGCGAAGTCTTCTCCCCATTAGCAACTTTGCTTTAGCTGTCTCTGTAATTGCGTGAGAGGTGGTCCTGTAATCAAACAGGAACCAGGACAGTTTGGTATCGCGTGAAGCTGTAGGTTGTTTCTTTAAGCCTGTCTTCAAAGTTTGGACTGCGTTTTCTGCCAAACCTTTGGACGTTGGATGGTATGGAGCTGTTCAAATATGCTGAATGCCATTCAACTGAAGGTCTCTTCTCACTTGACCTATTCCACCATGGAATCCAGCTATGTCATTTAAAACTCTGTCAATAACTCATTATAAAATTTGCCAGGATGCTGATCCCAGTATGGTTCAGCTGAAAACCGTTGCAATTGTACAGCGCTCCCACTCCCCTGTATTGGTGTTTGTGGGTAAAAACAAGGACCGCAGATAGTGGAAACCAGAGTATAGATTATAGTGGTGCTGGAAAAGCACAGCAGGTCAGGCAGCATCCAAGGAGCAGGAAAATCGACATTTCGGGCAAAAGCCCTTCATCAGGAATTGAGGCAGGGTGCCCAGGGTGGAAAGATAAATGAGTGGGGGGTGGGGAGAAAGTAGCATAGAGTACAATAGGTGATTGGGGATCGAGGTGATAGGTCAGAGAGGAGGGTGGAGTGGATAGGTGGAAAGGAAGATAGGCAGGTAGGACAGATCATGAGCACAGTGCTGAGCTGGAAGGCTGGAGCTGGGGTGAGGTGGGGGAAGGGGAAATGATGAAACTGGTGAAATCCACATTGATGCCATGGGGTTGAAGTGTTCCGAGGTGGAAAATGAGGTGTTCTTTCTTGGTGAGGGAGCAGCGGTGGAGGAGGCCCAGGACCTGTATGTCCTCGGCAGAGTGGGAGGGGGAGTTGAAATGTTGGGCCACAGGGTGGTGGGGTTGATTGGTGTCCCGGGCGGGTGTGCCGGAGATGTTCCCTAAAGCGCTCTGCTAGGAGGCGTCCAGTCTCCCCAATGTAGATAAGACTGCATCGGGAACAACGCATACAATAAATGATATTGGTGGATGTGCAGGTAAAACTTTGATGGATGTGGAAGGCTCCTTTAGGGCCTTGGATGGAGGTGAGGGAGGAGGTGTGGGTGCAGGTTTTGCAATTTCTGCGATGGCAGGGGAGGGTGCCAGGAAGGGAGGGTGGGTTGTTGGGGGGCTTGGACCTGACCAGGTAGTCATGGGGGGAACGGTCTTTGCGGAAAGCAGAACTGGCTGGGGAGGGAAATATATCTCTGGTGGTGGGGTCTGTTTGGAGGTGGCGGAAATGTCGTCGGATGATTTGGTTTATGCGAAGGTTGGTAGGGTGGAAGGTGAGCACTGGGGGGTTCTGTCCTTGTTATGGCTGGAGGGGTGGGGTTTGAGGGCGGAGGAGCGGGATGTGGATGAGATGCGTTGGAGGGTATCTTTAACCACGTGGGAAGAGAAATTGCAGTCTCTAAAGAAGGAGGCCATCTGGTGTGTTCTGTGGTGGAACTGGTCCTCCTGGGAGCAGATACGGCAGAGGAATTGGGAATAAGGGATGGCATTTTTACAGGAGGTAGGGTGGGAAGAGGTATAATCCAGGTAGCTGTGGAAGTCGGTGGGTTTGTAAAAAATGTCAGTGTCAAGTCGGTCGTCATGAATGGAGATGGAGAGGTCCAGGAAGGGGAGGGAGGTGTCAGAGATGGTCCAAGTGATTTTAAGGTCGGGGTGGAATGTGTTGGTGAAGTTGATGAATTGCTCAACCTCTTCGTGGGAGCATGAGGTGGTGCCAATGCAGTCATCAGTGTAGTGGAGGAAGAGGTGGGGAGTGATGCAGGTGTAAGTACGGAAGATGGACTGTTCTATGTTGCAAACAAAGAGACAAGCATAGCTGGGCCCCATATGGGTGCCCATGGCTACCCCTTTTGTCTGGAGGAAGTGGGAGGATTCGAAGGAGAAATTGTTAAGGGTGAGGACTAGTTCAGCCAAACGAATGTGTGTGTCGGTGAAGGGTACTGTTGGGGATGTCGGGAAAGGAAGAAACGGAGGGCTTGGAGGCCCTGGTCATGGCAGATGGAGGTGTAGAGGGATTGGGTATCCATGGTGAAGATGAGGCGTTGGGGGCCGGGGAAACTGAAGTCTTGGAGGAGGTGGAAGGCTTGGGTGGTGTCTTGAACGTATGTGGGGTGTTCCTGGACTAGGGGGAATAGGACAGTGTTGAGGTAGGTGGAGATGAGTTTGGTGGGGCAGGAGCAAGCTGAGACAATGGGTTGGCCAGGATGGTCAGGCTTGTTGTGAAGGATGTAGAATCAGGCGGTGCTGGGTTCCTGGACTATGAGGTTGGAAGCTGTGGGTGGGAGATCTCCTGAGGTGATGAGGTTCTGTATGGTCTGGGAGATGACGGTTTGATGATGGGGGGGGTGGGGTCATGGTCGAGGGGGGCAGTAGGAGGAGGTGTCTTCGAGTTCTGGCGTCTGGCTTCAGCGGTGTAGAAGTCAGTGCGCCAAACTACCACTCCTTTATCCGCTGGTTTGATGGTGAGGTTGGGATTGGAGTACATGGCTTGGAGACGGTGGACGCTAGGAAATTGTTTCCGTTAGGCGAGGAGACTCGGACCCGTGAATACAGCCTTAGAATTAGAGGGGGTAAATTCAGAACAGAAATGCGGAGACATTTCTTCAGCCAGAGAGTGATGGGCCTGTGGAATTCATTGCCGTGGAGTGCAGTGGAAGCTGGGACGCTAAATGTCTTCAAGGCAGAAATTGATAAATTCTTGATGTCACAAGGAATTAAGGGCTACAGGGAGAATGCGGGTAAGTGGAGTTGAAATGCCCATCAGCCATGATTGAATGGCGGAGTGGACTCGATGGGCCGAATGGCCTTCCTTCCGCTCCTATGTCTTATGGAGCAGAGGGAGTGGAGAGCTGTGTGTTGTGAGGGTGAGAGGTTAGAGTGGGGGAGGGGGGTAGATAGGTTGAGGCGGTTAATGTCTCAGCGCCTCAGTTGGAAATGAAGAGATTGAGGGCAGGTAATAGGCCAGCGCGGGGTGTCCAGGTAAATGGAGTGTGTTGGAGGCGGGAGTCTTGATTGTAAAAGTAAGCTCGGAGGTGGAGGCAGCGGAAGAAACGTTCGACGTCACGGCGTGTATTAAATTCATTGATGTGTGGATGGAGGGGGATAAAGGTGAGGCCTCTGCTGAAGACTGATCGCTCGTCCTCAGTGAGGGGAAGGTCAGGGGGAATGGTGAACGCTTGGCCAGGCTGGGAGCTAGGACCTGGTGTAGGTATGGAGCTGGGAGTGGGGGTGAGGCTTGTAACTGGAGTGGGCGTGGTGTTAGGGAGAATGGGGGTGGAGTCTTGAGCAGGGGTGGTGTTTCCCTCATGGTTCTTGGGAGCAGGGGTGGTGACAGTGGAATCTGTGGGGGGCGTGTCAGCAGAATGCAGATGAGTGGCGTTGGTGGGGGCGGAAGTGGTGGCGAACATGGCAGTAGTGGGGGCGGAAGTCACTGAGCGTGTGGCATCAGCGATGATGTGAGGGGCAGACGTGATGTCACGTGTGGTGCATGAGGAATTGTGAGGGGTGGAAGTGGCTGTGGAAGCGGCCATGATGGGGGCAGAAGTAACGTCATCCATCACCATGGGGATGGTAGCTGCAGCAGCCGCATGGTTAATGGCGTCCGAGTAGTTCCAGAGGCCGGGGGAATCTTCTAGAATGTTTGAGGAGTGCTGGTTATGGAGGTGGGTAGATAAAAGTTTGTTGTACTTACAGTTTCTGGTGTTTGAGATGGTGTTGAAATACTGTTTATTGAGAGTATGAATTCTTCTGAGAATATAATACAGAAGGGGTCCTTTGCAATCCTGAGAGAGTGTGGCCCTCAGCTGAGGCAGGGCTGACTGTAGAGCGGTTAGGTGCTGGCGCATTGCTGCAAGCGTGGAGCGGAGGATCTTGAAGGAGAACTGTTGCTGGTGTTTTTGAATCTGTAGTCTGTACTGTTTGTCCTGTTCGGTTCCGAACTCTGCTGGTTTAAAGGTGGTCCGGAGTCTGTGTGGGATGAGTTGGTTATGGAAGCAGGCACTGAGAAAGCAAATGTGGCTGTGGTAGCGAGTTTGTTTCAGGACATGGTTGAAGAGATTCAGGGCAGAGGAGATGACCTGGGGGTTGCAGTGAGAGAGAGACTCACTGAGATTCTTGTAGAGAGAGGAGGAAAACTTCTTCAAGGTTTGTGCCCTGTGGATTGAAATCCATTTGGCCTATATTGATCTTTGAGCCGTGTATCTAACCCCCAATCTTTCTTAATTTACTTAAATTCACGATGAGTGAAATCACAGGAGATCTGCCCATAAATTTCAGTTAAATGGAGCTTCAAGTTTGCTGGGGAGGCCCCTATATGACCTCTTTACTTCCAACCGCACTCTGCCAAAAAAAACCCCAAATGAAAACATGGTAAAGCGGTCTAAATATATGAATAACATCTTTTCAGTTTGTCCACATATTACAAAGCTGAGATGATTTACAGCAAAAAGCTTTAAGAAAGTGTTGGTGGTTAGTTCCAGAAAAACTAGGCAATGTTTTTCGGCTTATTCGCTGTCTCCAAACAAGTGTGACCAAATCCACTCTATGATCAATATAGTCAAACATGTTTTCATGCAGCAGTGCAATGTTCCAGAGTTGAAGACTGGACACTACTGAGTCATCCCGCTCTTGCCTTGAAGAGTCTGCAATCAGGTCATCTCTCTGTTCTGTTGGGCTGCATGTATGGTACAGTCCACCTCATTGTAAGTTTTGGCACATCCCTGAACACTGTGGGCAATTTAGCATTGCTAATCAAACCGGAGTCCCTGGCGTTGTGAGGCAGCAGTGCAGTGCTACAAGTGTCCTTAACTCTGCCACCAAGTGGACAACACTGCCTTTGCTCTTGGTGCAGAAACTTGGCCTGTGCTTTATGTCAAGCTGAGTCTAAAACATAGGTAAATTGGAGAATCTTTGTGTACTTTTGGAATATTTAACTTTGGTTATGACTCTGGGAATGACAATCCCAATCCTTTTAAATCTCCCTAAGTGCCCTGTTGCACGGTGCTGTGGTGGAGCTTGTTCATTCATCTGCAGATCTTGCTCTCAATCACAAAGCCACAAGAGCCTTGGACCTGTTGGCCAAAGATTGAAGAAAATAGGCTAGCTCAGCGAAGAACAAAGCCAACAAGGCACAAACAAGATGTTGGTGAGGTTGGGAAATAATCAAAATGGATGACAGTATTAATGTCTAGGTGATGGAAGATAATGCATGTTTACATGTGTAACATGGTGGTTGGAGTCTTGATGAGGCAGAATACTTTATCCTCAATTGCATCTTGAGTATCTCTAGAGCTAGTGGATAACATTCTATCACGACTTGTGCTTTGTAGCTGGTGGACAAACTCTGGAGAGTAAAGATGTGTTACTCTCAGCAGAATGACCAGTTTCCAACCTGTTCCTGTGGCCAAGATATTTCTGTGGTTGGTCCAATTCAGCTTCTGGTGAATGGTAATACCCAGGATGTTGACGGTGAGGGATTCAATGACAATGTTGAATATTGAGGGGTTATGTTTGGATTCTCTCATGTTGATGATAATCAGAGCTTATCATTTGTGTGACTCAAATGTCATTTGCCCAGACTTGAATGTTGTTGCATATTCTCACAGATTGCTTCATTGTCTGAGGAGTTGTGAATGTTGTCTAGTCATCTGTGAACAGCCTTACTTGGAGGGAAGATCACTGATGAAGCAGTTGAAGACTGTGTGTGGGGGGGGTGGGGGGAAGGTGGGGAAGGGGGGAGTGTGGGGGGGTGCTCAGGACACCTCCCTGACAAACTACTGCTGCAATACTCTGACTGTGATGGTTGACCTGCACAACCACAATTATCATCCTTTGGGCCAGATATGACTCTTGCCAATGGAGGGATTTCTTTCCGACTCCCATTGACTCCAGCTTTGCTCGGGCTCCTTAATGCCATACCTGGTTACATGCTGCCTTAATGTCAAGGGCTTTCACTTTCACCTCACCTTCGGAAAAAATCTCTCTTTGTCCACGTTTGCACCAAAGCAATGAGGTTAGGAGCTGAATGGCCCGGTTGACCCCAAACTGAGCATACATGAACAGGTTATCGCTGAGCAAATGCTGCTTGATTGCACTATCAACAGCTCTTTCCATTACTTGGTTGGTGATCCAAAGTATACTCCTGGGGTGGTAAAGGATGGGATGGATTTGACCTGTCTTTTGTGGACTGGACACAGCCGGACAATTTTCCGTGTTGGCCAATTAAATCCTTGCTGATCTAATGTCCCACTCAATCCACCTCCCTACATCTTTTATTTAATCGTCCTTTAAATGCATTTATTCTCTTCAACTTGTGGAAATTGTAGCAGCAATCCTTGTTGCTTTCTGGGTAAAGAATGTTTCTTCTGCATTCTCAATTTAATTTACCTGTGTCTATCTTTAAATTAATGGCTTCTAGTTTCATAACTTCATAAGCTATTTCCCATAAATGAGAAATAGTTAGTTTGTGTATACTCTATCCAAACTTTTTATTATTTTAAAACCTTATTAAGGCCATTTCTTAACATTCTCTTTTCAAGCGAATGTCCGTTCTCTCCTAATTGGCATAGTCTTATTTCTGCTATCATCCTCATCAATCTTCTCTGTCCCCTTTCCAGTGCATTTTAAAAAATAATTTAACAATTGGAATTGTATTTCCAGTTTGGTCTAGCCATAATGCAAAGCAAGTTTGACTTACATTCATTTCAATTTCATCCCCTTTAGAACAGTGGTTCTCAAGTTGTGGTCAGTGGACGACTGGTGGCCTTATGGGTGAACAGGCTAGAACTCTGGTCCCGTCATTCAGGAACTTGCTGCCATACCTAACAACATAATGTTGAGATTTGGGGCTGAAATGAAAACGACGAACTGGCTAAATGTGGTTCCAACTAAATGGCCCCTGGACAAAGAATTCTGAGGAGAGAACCACTACTCTTGAAATAAAATCCAGCATGAATTTTGTAAATGACCTTGTAAATCTCTCTTGCCACTTTAGTGGTTTAAGTATTTACACCCAGATCCCTTTTGTTCCCCTCCCCTATTTAGATTCTTACTCTTTTCGGCATCTGTTGCAAGTTTACTTACTTGGAAATGAGCTTGAAGGTCTCCGCTCCTCACCACATTCTCACTGCTGCTTGCCCCATTTGATACATCCCATTTGTTCCAGCGAGTGTTGACACGATGAATCAATTTTCACTGACATCTTAACTGAAATAATTAAGATGTTGAATATTCAATTTTTATCCTGGTCTGAGTAAACACTTGAATTAGTGATTTTAATTAATTGTTTTTGTCCAAACTTTTTGAATATTCCTGTCAAAGGATGAGTTTCTACAAAACAAAACTTTGTAGAAGCCATGCATAAGTTTCCATGAAGGTCCACTTAATGTTCAGCTAACAATGTTCAAAGACAATTCTTACTACTATGGCACATCTCTTATTTGCTATTCTGCTTCCAAGAATGGCTGATAAATGGACCTTCTAGCCGAGAAGTAGGGACATTACCGCTGTGCCACAAGGTCATCAGTATGTCCAAAGTAAATTACCAAAATGATTTACGTAATTATTACATCTACTTGGAAAGTAAGCCGGGGACTGTGAGGTGCTTTGGGATGTCCCAAGTGTCATAGCAAGAGTTAAGCTGCTAACTTGGGTTGCTTGATTAATTAAAGTTAAAAATCACACAACACCAGATTATATTCCAACAGGTTTATTTGGAAGTACTAGCTTTCAGAGCGCTATTCTTTCATCAGGTAGCCGTAGAGTAGGGCCATATGACACAGAATTTATAGCAAAAGATTACAGTGTCATGCAACTGAAATGATATATTGGTCAAACAGATTGCTGTTCAAGTCTCCCATCTTTTAGAATGGGTTGCAGGTTTCTGTTCATTAATATGTAAATCCTAGAACTACTCTTAAGTCACATTCTCAAGATAGCTTAAGGTTTTATAAGAAAAAAAGGTGATAATGTGTTAAAGATGTGAGGTTAGAGTCTGTCTGTGTCCCAATCTTGAGTCAGATTGGTTCTATTTCCAAAGTGGAATTTATAAAATATTACGTGGATTGACTGCCTGCAGATTGTGTGCTTTTTGACCAAAATAGAATGTATCTGCAAATATAATTCTGGAAATGCAAATTTGTATGTGCATGTGTGCGTGCTTGGTAAAGTGTGTGTGGTGGAGTACAAGCCTGTGAGAGGGTGTGTGCATGGGTGGGAGTGTGGGGGTGTATGTGTGTGTATGAAAGAGAGAGCATGTGTATGAGGTCACCAGTTCTGACGTGCCACAGCGAGAAACCGTAATGACCTCCTCAGGAGACAGACACTGAATGCAATCCCAGTACTTCCTGGGTGCAGAGAAACTATGCCACGTTCTCGCAGCCTGCAATACATTTTCGATGAGGATCTCACCAAAACGTTCTCTATGCCTCTGCTTCTCACCTTTAAACAACTGCTAAACCTTAAACAGACCATTATTCGCAGCAAACTGCACAGCCTTCAGGACAACATTGACCACAACACCAGGCAACCCCTGCAAGACGTGTCAGAGTGTTGACATGGATACCACCATTACACATGGGGACACCACCCACCATGTACACGCAAGTACTTGTGTGATTCAGCTAACGTTGTCTATCTCGTATGCTGCAGGCATGGATGCTCCGAGGCATAGTACATTGGTGAACCAAGCAGAAGCTGTGACAATGGATGAATGGACACCGTGCAACAGTCGCCAGATAGTGGCGTTCTCTCCGAGTCGTTGAACACTTCAGTGGTCAGGGACATTCAGTCTCAGATGTTCGGGTGACCATCCTCCAAGGTGGACTTCGGGATACGCAACAACACAGAGTGGTTGAGCAGAGGCTGATAGCTAAGTTTGGTACCCATGAGGGTGGCCTCAGCCAGGACCTTGGGTTCATGTCACACTACAGATGCCCCCACTACACTAGTCTCTCTCGATCTCTCTCTCTCACACTCATGCAGACTCTCTCTCAAACACACACTCCTATACGCCCAACACTCAGCCTCGCAAACCCCTCTCACGCGCTTATACTCCATCTCTCTCTTGTGCGCAAGCACACATACACACACACACACACACTCTCACTCACTCTCTCTCTCTATACCTAGCATGCACACAAACACACAATCTCTCACATGCACTCGCGCATACTCACTGCCTCGTGCACGCGCACACAGACATATTGTATTTGCAGATACATTGTATTTTGCTCAAAAAGTGCACAGTTTGCAGTCAGTCAATCCATGTAATATTTTATGGATTCCACTTTGGAAATAGAACCAGTCTGACCCAAGATTAGGATACAAACAGACTCTAACCTCGCACTTTTAATGCATTGTCTGAACTGAAATGTCATCTTCTTTTATAAAACCTTAACTTATCTTGAGAATGTGACTTAAAAGAAATTCTGGAATTTGCCATATTAATGAACCAAAACCTGCAACCCATTCTAAAAGATGAAAGACTCAACAGCAATCTAGGTTTGTTCAATATATAATTTCAGTTGCATGACACTGTAATCTTTTGCTATAAATTCTGTGTCTTATGGTCCTGCTCCACAGCTACCTGATGAAGGAGCATAGCTTCGAAAGCCAGTACTAGCAAATAAACATGTTGGAATATAACCTGGTGTTGTGATTTTTAACTTTGTCCACCCCACTCCAACACTGGCTCCTCCACATCTTGATTAATCAAGTGTTGCCCAAGGGGGATTTTTCTTTATTCCATTGTAGTTAACTGAACTTTAATTCCCCAGCTGCTGTGGTGGGTGTAGTAACCATTGTGCTACCATGCCCAAAGTTAGATGACTATCTCTTACCCCCTTCTGAGTTTAAACTAATAGCTTTTCCCCACCTGATTTTTGTATGGCTTGGTTCCTTAATCTCACAAAACACAAGGGTTTGAGAATTGGCTACCATTTGGAAAATGTTAAAAAGCATTATGATAGAGATTTACCTTTTGATTAGAACCTAAGTAAATCTCAAGATAAATATATTAAGTTTTGACTTTATATTTCTGTAATGAAATGATCATTTTGTAGTGTATTTTGTTTTGTAATACTGAATCCTCTCAAAGCCTTTTACCAAGACTTGGATAGAAATAAAAGCATTCCTGAAGTTATAAACACATCAAAAAGCAAAACCAAAGAGCTCTTTGTATGCTATTCATGAAATCAGGAGAAGTTGTTCTTTAAAATCGTGCTTGGGTGGCACAGTGGCTTAGTGGTTAGTACTGCTGCCTCACAGCACCAGGGACCTGGACTCAATTCCACCCTCGGATGATTGTCTGTGTAGAGTTTGCACATTCTCCCCGTGACTGCGTGGGCTTCCTCCAAGAACTCTGTTTTACTCCCACTGTCCAAAAATGTGTGGGGTAGGTGGATTGGCCTAGGGAAATTGTGCATCACGTGCAGAGATGTGTAGGCTAAGTGGTTTAGCCATGGGAAATACAAGGAAAGAGTAGTGGGTTGGGTCTCGGTGGGATGCTGTTTGGAGGGTCAGTGGACTCCATAGGCTGAATGGCCTGTTTCCACACTATAGGGAATCTATGATAATTTGTTGGACAAGTGCTGTGATGGAAAATGTTGCATTCTAGGACGGTAGAGTGGTGAATGCAGCAAGATAAGATGCTGGATCTATAATAGCTGGTTTCCTATAACCCATTCCAGTACTTGTCAAGAGACTGCACTCCAACTGGAGGTTGGAATTTCATTGGCTGCTCCCACACAAGTTAACATTCCACTTGCTAAATTTCAAACACAGTGAGTAAATATTAAGCTGATCTAAGAAAGCAAGGATCTGCTGTTAGGGCTGCAGAGCACTGCTGTCAGAGCAGTAATTTGTATTGTACTTAGATTTTTCTTGTGACCTTCAGCCATTACTTGTCCGACATCACTAAACACAGCTACAGAGAAAAAAAAATGCATAAAATTATTTCACAAAATGTTGCCACTCTTAGAGTCATAGTCATACAGATGTGCAGCACCGAAACAGACCCTTCAGTACAAGTCATCCATGCTGACCAGATATTCTAAATTAATCTAGTCCCATTTGCCAGCAATTGACTCTTTTCTGTCTAAACCTTCCTATTCATATACCCATCCAGGTGCTTTATAAATGTACCAGCCTCCACCACTTCCTCTGGCAGCTCATTCCAGACAAGCACCACCCTCTGCGTGAAAAAGTTGCCCTTAGGTCCCTTTTGCCCCTCTCACCGTAAACCTGTGCCCTCTAGTTCTGGACTCCCCCACTCTGGGGAAAACAACCTTGTCTATTTATCCTATTCATGCCCCTCATGATTTTATACACCACTATAGGGTCACCCCATAGCCTCTGACGTTCCAGGGGAAATAGCCCAAGCCTATTCAGCCTCTCCCTATAGCTCAAACCCTCCAAACCTGGCAACATCCTTGTCAATCATCTCTGAATCCTTTCAAGTTTCACAACATCCTTTGTATAGGAGGGAGACTAGAATCTTGAATCAAATTTTCAATAAAATGATGAAGCTGAGAGGTGAATATATTCTTTCACCCTTTTGATCAAAGCATGCTGTCTATCAGCAAACAAAGAAAAATATTTACAGATTGGCTTAATCTAGATCACTCAGTTGACTTATCAGAGTCAGGAGATACTCGATCAGGGAACTGTATTGTATCTACAAACTTGAGTAAGATCTACCACATTAAAAACTCAGAATTTGGACACTTTTTAAAGTGTTGGAAATATATTGTTTAGGAAAAGGACATTTTTCACTTGATCGCAACAAAAGGAAAATGTTACAGTAACTGATGTAGAGAATGTTTAATGTACAGTTGGTTCTGCTATCATGCATGTTTCTTCAATGCGAATTGTCTATAATGCGATTGAAGAATTTAGACTGTTATTTATAGAATGTAAACATTGCTGACATGTATTGGCTCTAATGCGATTCCAGTCCCATTGCTTTAAATGGTACTGCTATTGGGCGATTTTCTTATAACATGGGATCACATGGGAATGGAACTATCACGTTATATCAGAACAGTCTGTATCCAATTGTTCAACATAACTCTATGATTCAACGACTTGTCATTAATGGGATAATAGAGTGTTGCTCCCACGGTCTGACATCTCTTAAGTGCCTGGGTCTTGAACTTCATTCTGTGCTGAGGCTTATGATCTAGTTGCAGAAACTTTCTGTCTCTGGGGCACATTGAAATTACAAAGGATGGTCTGCTTTCATTTAGCACACCAAATCTGACCATTTTCTTTAACTGCTTTTCTAATGCTGCAGTAATTCAGTACTCCTCTGTTCCACACACCCTCTGCCTGATTTTTCTTTCCAGCTTAGACCCCTTAACCCGATCCCACCCATTTAAATTGTGGAGCTCATCACCTGCTGACCAGCTATGGTCCAGTCAGAGTTTGAAGATGCTTTTGCCCTGTCGAAAGAGCTCAGAATTCTTGCCTAGACTTCCAAACTTCTGTCCTAACATCAGTTTGCTTTATATTTTTTAGCAGTGCATATTAGGCTTGAAATTCTGATTGAAGATAAGTCTGCCTCTTTTTTGAGGGAACATCTATACACTAAAGGGGACTCTTGTCCTAAATTCTCCCCTTCCCTCTGCTCTCAAGCTGATTGACAACAGGCTCCCAGTCCTCAAAACACGAGAATGCTAGTTCCTCCCCTTCACTCCTGTCAGAAGGTGTGAAATCCAACCCAAATGATAGTATCTGATGGCTCCTGCTATTTCAACCAGATTGGGATCTTCTGCTCCATATCATTTACCCAGCAGGCTGAATCCTGGATGCCCCCAACTTCCACTGATATTGGACTTGATGTTTCTAGGTGAGTTAAGACTTGAGGACTGCTCACCCTCATACTCAAGGTCACTGCCAGGGCAGGCCTTCTCTCCCCAGTACCAGCAAAATGTCAGACTCTCTCCTACTATCTGCCTCCTAACCTACACCTGGCCAGAACTGCATGAAATTCTAACATACCACATGCCTCTCATGGTAGTCCAAGCCAGGATGACCTTTCCTTGGACTCCCCTTTGTTTGCTAACAGACCCTAGTAACCCCTACTCGTGCTTTCAGAGCCCAGGATAGCTGACTTGTTCCCATGCAGTTACAGCCAAAGGGACATCCATTAGTGGATTGCGCCTTTGCTGATAACCCCATGACCCCTGCTATTCCACATCAGGATTTTGTTCATTCTTTAGCAGCTGTTGTAAACAGTCTGACCTCTGTGGTACATTCTGATCAAAAGAAGATGAGATGTTAACCTATTTCTTTACCCATGATTTATGTGGACTGGTGTCTTTTGCTGGCACCTTATTATTGGCCTCATCCAAAGTAGCATGACCTGTGACTATAATTAACATGGCAAGCCTCTGAGAAAATCTTTAAAAAGCCATTATAATGTACTAGTCCAGTGAGCTTAATTATCTTTCAATAATTCTTCCATCGGTGTAAGTGTAAAAATGGAATTAAATAACACAGCTCCTCTGTGTATTTTACTGGTATTCTATGTAGTTAGCCATCTGTGTATTATTTTCCTTTAGAAATGCATTGATAATTATTTGTCTTATCGCTGCAGCACAACCACATGTTGCTAACGGGTTTTTAGATCTGATGCTGGAATGAACACCTGGAACCTTTTTTTAAACTTGAAAATGTTTGACAGGATTTGCGAACAAGAGGGAGAGCTGAATCTTTCCAGCCCCCTGCTGACTTAAGCAATGGCAAGATTAGAAAGAAAAAATCATTGTCAGTACCAAGGAAAAGAAAACAGATTTTCCACCCATTGGTTTAATGTTGAGGTGAAACTCTTGATAGCGTACGGCAAGTATACAAATCATAGAATCCCTACAGTGTGGAAGCAGGCCGTTTGGCCCATCAAGTCCACATCAGCCCTCCCACCCAGATCCAACCCTTTACCCTCTCCCTATAATCCATGGCCTATTCACCTAGTTGCATATCCCCTGTCACTATGGGCAATTTAGCCTGGCCAATCCACCTAACCCTGCACATCTTTGGATTGTGGGATGAAACCAGAGCACCTGGAGGAAACCCACACAGACACGAGGAGAATGTGCAAGCTCTAACATAGACAGTGGCTTGAAGGTGGAATGGAACCCAAGTGCCTGTAGTGAGGCAGCAGTGGTAACCACTGAGACACCAAGCTGCCCCAATTTGTATTCATCAACGTCTTGTTATTACTTATCATGTGGGGGAAATGTGAGATTATGCACTTTAGCAGAATGAATAAAGGAGCGTGAATTTTATTTAAATACAGAAAAAGGAATCGCAAAATGTTCAGTGCAAACTAGAAAAGAAAAGTGGAGTATTGGCCTTTGTTTCAAAACGAATGGTCTATAAAAGGAGAGAGGCTTTGCTAAAACTAAAGAAGGCTGTATTCTGACCACATCTGGAATACTGTGAACAGTTTTCAGCCTCTTATCTTAAGAAAGATATCCTGGCATTGGAACAGTCCAGAGAAGGTTCACGAGGCTGATATCAGGAATGGAGGGTCACCCATTTAAGGAGAGATTTAATAGGTTAGACCTATACTCATTGGAATATAAAAGAATGAGAGGCAACCTTGTTGAAACATAAAAGCTTTTTAGGGGATTTGATGGTTAGATGCAGAAAGGTTGTTTTCCCTTGTGGGAGAGTCTAGAACTTGAGGGCATATTCTCAGAATAATGGTTTGCACCTTTAAGACAGAGGTAAAGAGAAATTTCTTCTCTGAGGATCGTGAATCGTAGAATTTGTTACCACAGAGGAACTGTCAAGGCTGGGTCATTAAGTATGTTTGAGCCGAGAGTAACATTTTTAATCAATGAGGGGATCGGGAGTTAGGGGAAAAAAGCAAGGAAGTAGAATTGAAGATTATCAGGTTGGCTATGATCTCATTGAATGACGGAGTAGACTTGATGGGCTGAATGGCCTGCTTCTGCTCTTTTGCCTTATGCTCTTACCATGCCTTATTTGTACGTAGTTTCTTTCCAGACATTGGAGAGTTCCTAGATGACAACAATTCCTGACATCTTAGTCTAACGCTCGGCAGCTCCAGCTTGCTGCTTACTTCTTTAGTCCCCAACATCTCGTGGGCAGTGACCACTTGCATTCTTCGTCCACAAGGATGGCATCAGAAAGGCACCAGCCTTGCTACTTCGTTGTGACACATCTCTAACATACTTCTGATGCAGTTCAGGAGAAAGTGAGGACTGCAGATGCTGTAATGTAATTCAGTTCCTTCAGTACAGCAGGTTGGAACTCACTGATGTTTCATTGTGAAGCTGCTGACAGGCTGTTCTGTGCAGAAGCAGGTCCCCATCTCGTGTTTCGGGCCAGGAGCTGTCTCACGACTCTGATCTTGATCTCATTTCACTCACTCACTTTGCAGTTACTTGGATTCCCACAGCATTTCTTGCCCTTTTTTTAAGCATTACCATTCAGAGCTTACATCCTCACAGTACTTCTTATATTGCCTTGCTGTTTAGTGCAGACATTAAGCTAGCTTGTCACGGGTAGCCACCAGTGATCAGTCAAAGCAGTGGATGTATTGCTGTATAACACTGTGCCATGTCAACATTGTACCTACACCATGTGTTAGCACTTTTCAAACACACTGAATGTGCTTCAGTCAAATGACTGTGTCTGAAAGTCCATGGGGAGTAGTTTTCTGTTGTTCAGACATTTGCAATACCTTATCCTTCCAGAGTAATCGGAGGTAGACTGGGCTCTTTCAGGATCAAAATCTTGAGGTCTGTTCATGGATTTATGTGATGTACAGTGACAAATAATTTAATCAGGGTATCCAGTATCCCACAGGATGGCTTTGATATTCCCTATTTCAGGTTTAAGCTTGCTCGGTTTCTATTTACATGATTGCTGATAAGACCAATCTTACTACCTGTGCAATTCCGGTCTCTGGCCCGGGAGACCTGGGTTCAAGTTTCACCTGCTCCAGAGGTGTGTCAACATCCAAATTGTCCGCAGCATGTGAAACTGTAGGAATCCCCTTGTGGATACTGACCTGCAAAAGTAGGTTTGTGGTAGACAATAGAAAATCCCACAGCCAATTTTCAGCTGAGGCATTGGGAAAGGGAGTGCATTTGACTGTTACATTCTAAAAGTGAACTTGAGCACAGGATAACAACATAGGAACTGGGTGCAGAGAAAGCCATTCAACCCTTCAAGCTGCCCCACCAAACAACAAGATCCTGACTGATCTTCCCTCGGGGTTGGTACTGAGTCCAATTTTATTTGGCATTAATATAAATGATTTGGATGAGAATATAGTAGGTTTGCGGATGACACTAAAATTGGTGGTATAGTGGATAGTGAAGAAAGTTTTCTAAGATTACAAAGAGATCTTAATCAATCGGGTCAATGGGCTAAGGAGTGGCAGATGGAGTTTAATTTGGATAAATGTGAGGTATTGCATTTTGTTAATGTGAACAAGGGCAATTAATGTTAGGGTCCTGGGTAGTGTTGTCAGAGAGACCTAGGAGTTCAGGTACATAATTCTTTGAAATTGGCGTCAGGTAGACTATAGAGGATTCAGAAAAGATTTACCAAGATGTTGCTGGGAATGGAGGCTTTGAGTTATGAGGGAGAGGCTAGAAAGACTGCTACTTTTTCACTGGAGTGAGGTGGGTGTGGGAGGTGAGCAATCAGGCTTTGAGGAATTACCTTATCAAGGTTTACAAAATCACAAGGGGCATAGACAAGGTGAATAGTAAGGGTTCTTTCTCTAGAGTGGGGAAGTTCAAAAGTAGGGGTATATTTTAAAGGTGAGAGAAGAAAGATTTTAAAGCGACCTGAGGGACAACTCTATTATACATAGGGTTGTTTGTGCATGGAATGAACTGCCAGAGGAAGTGATGGTTGCAGGTACTGTTACAACATTTAAAAGATATTTGGATAAGTACATAAATAGGAAAGGTTTGGAGGGATATGGGCCAATGCAGGGAAATGAGACTAGATTGATTTTGGAACATGGTTTGCCTGGACCAGTTATACTGAAGGGTCTGTTTCCATGCTAAATGGCTCAATGACTCAGTGTTTCAAAGCCAGTTCAGCATAGCTGTCAACTTCCCGATACTTCAAAAATCTGTCTACCTCCTCTTTAAACACATTCAGTGATCTAATCTTCATAATTCTCTAGGGTGGAGAATTCCTGGTATTGGAAGAAGGCATTCCTTTGCATCTTGGTGTTAAATGAGAACTACAGAGTAAGGAGACAATGTCACATTGTTCAACATGCCCCCACTAGTGAAATAGATTACGACATGCTGCGTACTCTGGATTTATTTCACATTTTCAGTAATTTGCTTTCAGTGTATTTCATGAACCTATGTACCTGGCAATCATATTGCGATTTTCTTGTTACCATATCCTAAATAATGGATTCTAGTATTTCCCTTCTACAGTGACATCGGGCTGACTGGTGTGCAGTTTCTTATTTTCTCTGTCTCTACTTTCTTGAATAGTGGAATTGTATTTGTTAGCTTCCAATTAACAGGGACTGTTCTAGAATCTAGAGAATTGTGGAAGATCTGAATCAGTGGATCAGGTATGAGACATTTCTATCAAATGATGTGCATCCGAAATTGACATTTTGGAATTCCGTCATTTCAAATTTTCATTCCAACCTTCAGGAACTTTTAAATATAAAATCAGTCTGTTAGTTCATTAATACTTTCTGAAATTAATATGTTTCTTGGGCAGTTTTGAGGTTTGCTGAGTCTGGCTGAGAAAAATTGAGACATTTTCTGGAAACCGAGATTAGCGGTTTTTGTCAGCCCGACTGGCTGGAAATCTGCGTAACTGCCTGTGTTTCTATTTTCTGCAGCATCTTCCCTCCTGTTCTCTCACTAACCCTGACTGATTTCCCCCACACCCCACTGCACCCCCCCCCCCCCCCCCCCCCCCCCCGCCGCCCTCGCTCTGCCTACTCACCCTCTCTCAGGCCACGTCACCACCTAAAACAAAAGTAACGGCCATGTCATCCATTTTCATAGCTACATCTTTCCCATTCCAGGAGGAAAACAGCCCATGATAAGGCAGAAAGAATCAAGGCAGATAGTCAGATAGAATCAAGACAGAAGCCCAACATGGCTTCTCACCCATTATGAGGAGAGGATCCTGACTCCAAATACCCTGAATGTCTGACTGGCCATGCTCCAGCCTCTGGACCAGTATCTGGTAATCTCTTTGACCTACTGTGCTGGGTCATCATGACTGAAGGCTCTGTTTCTTCCTGTACTGGTGACAGCTATGACAAGCTTTCTGGCTTCATGTTTGAGCTAAATAGCAAGGCAGACAGCAGGATTGTGAGCCTGGTGCAGAAAGGCAAGGCAGAAAAAGGTGCTAGAGTAATCAGGTATGCTCAAACTAAGTGATTATGGCATGGAGCGAAGAGCATGGGGATGCAGCCTGGTCCACTCCATGAGCTGGGTGTGTCCCCCTGACCACACAGTGTCCTTGCTGCAGCATTGCACTGGGAGTTGACAGTGTAGCAGTGAAGTGGATAAGCTCCTGTAAGTGGATTGGAGATGAGCCATAAGGGTTCTTAGAGGTTGCCACACTTCACATGCCAGTGGTTGTGGATGTGGGGTATGTGTGACCAGTACCCATGGACCATTCCCTGAGATGTTGGTGCCTGGTTTCCAACATGCAGCTCCTTTGGAGTGAGCTGACATCACCAGGTACTCCCTCTGCCTTTCATGTGAAGAATTCTCAGCGCCTTGCTTTTTTGCCTAGTACGATAGAATACTGCATATTAATGAAACAAGATCTTCAGGTTTATCAAACAATGATCCCTATTAGCTGGCAAAGCCAGAGTCTCTCCTTTCTACCCAGAGCTAGACTAAACAATGCAGCAAGTTACTCTCAATGTTGAGATAGGCCTTGATGGACATCTCCCACATTTTCCCCCACAGTCCATGTCATTCGTTCCTTATAATTTTATGTCTGCTGTCTGTCCGAGGATCAGCTGCTGCACCTTCTGCACTGGCAGCTGAGATTTGGGAAAGTAAATGTGCAATTGGGCACCAAGATACACAAAGACAAATAACTGGGTTAGATCAAGAGGAGAGACCAGGAATCAATGGGGTTGTTGTAGTAGTTGTAACAAGGTCAGAATAGAATATGAATAGAATAGAATATGCGTTCCTTGATTGGGGCGGTTAATCTGGTCCAGTCAGGGAGCCCTGGCTAACAAATAAGAAAAGGTGCGTCAGACATCCTGCTCACTCTGACAGCTGGCTCTAAGGAAGCAGGATCAGTGTCGAGGACTGTTCATGTGTAAATAAAGGCTGACTTGGTGACAGGATGCTGGTCTCTGTGGAGTTATTTCAGTTGCTAAGTACTGTTAAAGAGAGAAAAGATAGCCAAGTACAGACATTAGAAACAAAGGTTAGTTCACTGCTTCCTCCAAAGGAGTTGCATGTTGGAAACCAGGCACCAACATCTCAGGGCATGGTCCATGGGTACTGGCCACACATACCCCACATCAACAAACACTGGTATCTGAAATGTTTTGTAGCCTCAAAGGACCCTCATTGCTCATCTCCGATCCATTTACAAGAGGTTATGCTCTTCACTGCTGCACTGACAACTCTTAGAAATGATAGAATCCCTACACTGTGAAAACAAATCATTTGGTCCAACAAGTCTGCACCGACCCTCCGAAGAGTAACCCACTCAGACTCATTCCCCTACCCTATTACTCTACATTTATCCCTGACGAATGCACCTAACCTACACGTCCTTGAATAGTATGGGCAACTTAGCATAGCCAATCCACCTAACTGGCATATCTTTGGACGGTGGGAGGAAACCCACGCAGACACAGGGAGTATGTGCAAACTGCACACAGATAGTTGCCCAAGGCTGGAATCAAACCTGGGTCCCTGGTGATGTGAGGCAGCAGTGCTAAACACTGAGCCACCATGCTGCCCATACTCTCACGACAATGCTGCAGCAAGGACACTGTGTGGTCAGGGGGATGCACCCAGCTCATGAACTGTACCAGGCTGCATCACCAGGCTCTTTGCTTCCCGTCATATCACTCACTCAGTTTGATCACAGGTTGCTCCAACACCTCTGCCTTGCCTTTCTTCACTTTGCCCCTCAGCTAGAGACACCAGGCTCACAGTATTGCTGTCTGCCTTGTCCCAGCATAAAATGGAAGGAGAAATTGAAGAAATTAATTAGAAGAGGAGGGAAATGTCAAAGGGACGCTGGTAACCCTGAGGGAAGCTTGAAGAAAGGCAGAGAAGGAGCAGGATACCACTCATGGTCCCACTGAAGCCATGGTGACATCAAACAAATGATCACATAGTTATGGATGCATTTTCAAGGTTATGTCTGGTGTTAAATATTAATTCAGTGTTCATAATTCCTGATATACTGATGATTAAATGCTGAAATCTTGAAATGCTAAGGTCAGCATTTGTTGATCTAACGCAAATGCATTTATTCGCATTCTTGATACAGAAGGTAAATAAAGTGGAAACAAATATTTCTATAATTGAAGTGTCTTTATGCGTTCATTGCACATCATTAACAGCACCATGATTCAATGAATCTTTGGTGAAATATAATTTGGACCTTTTTATCTTTAGCGACTAATTTTCAGATCTTGTCTTGCCCCTGAATATATAAATGCTATCTCTTACAAGCATCTTTTTTTAAAAATCCTAGGATGTAGCCTATGTTGTTCGGGACATTTTTCTTCTTTTGGTCACATTAGTTTCTCCAGGACTATTTCTGTGCTAATACTGATTCCTCATTCTCACTCAACCCTCCTTTTGTTCCCTATTTTCAATTCCCCACTTTGGAATTTTTTTTACACCTTCTACTGCCTTCCCTACAACCATGACTACATTTTGCAAATGTTTTCTTGACTGCAAAGTACTTTGGGCTAATAAGTCTGAGAGAGGCACTGCTTAAGTGCAAGTCCTGATTGGGTCAGAGATAAGTTTGATTTTGTAAATAGTGAGTTCTCAAGAATAATAGTTTAAAAACGAGCTGATAACCTTTTTGAGTATTGAAATTATTTTCCCATAAAGTGTACATGAAAGCAGCTTCTATATAGTGCCTAACTCTGTGTACACTTTGTTTTTCAGCAACCAGCCATGGAAAACTTACAGTCTGTCAATCCGGATCTGACCACCGGAGGGAGCTTTTATACCCTTGTTCTGAATTTGAAGTCAATCCCAGTGGCTTGTCTCTACATTGCAATGATCATCTTCTCCACCTACTGGCAGAAGTACACAAAGCCTCTGGAGTTGCAGAAGGTGAGGACATTGCTTCCTTGCGAATGCGGTTGCAAGTACACTCATCCAGCAGCCATCAGGGTGGGAAGCAAGTTACTGTAAATTAACTTGGTTAAGATATGTCATATTTTGTTGTCTGGAATTCTCAGTGAAATGAAGAAACTCTTGATAGGTAATACTGCAGTGTTAAAAATAAAGTTATTTCACAATCAAAGTGAGAATTCAGTAAATCGATAATGCTTTCCTCAAACACAATTGATAAACAACTTTGTTTCTGAGTCTGGGGGCCTGTTTTGCCTTTGAGATAATCTGTCTCGAGTTCTTTGAGACCGTCAAAACACCAGATCGTTGAACTGAAACATGAACTACTTTTTTTCCCCTCTTCACAGTATCAGTTTGACCTGCTGGGTATTCCCAGTGTTTGCTGTTTTTAACATCAAATTGTTTGAATCTGTTGAGTTAATCTGATGTGTCAATGAATAGTCTCATTTGCTTCACTCACAATAATTGACAAAAGCATGAATGTAACCACAATCTTGCATGTATCGATTACAGTGGTGTTTCTGACAAGTGCTAATTACGTAACAACACTGACCATTTTCATTAATTAGTTTAACGAGTCCCTTACATTACAGGTTGTTTAGAAACCAAGTGGTCAGTAAGTGTGCTGCTGGAGTATAATATAACTGGGAATGAACATGAAACAATTAAAAAAAACTTTAAATATGAATGTTTGGATTTTGTTTATATTTGGATGATGTCCAGCAACAAAACCACCGGGTTAATGTATCCCCAAAGCTGTAATTATATATTCTTACCTAATTCCCGAGGAACATGCCTGAGCACAGATCACAGTTAATAATCTAAGTTAATAGATGGGGTACTCATCTCCATTCTATCATTAAAAATTCAAAGACAGCTGCCTGAGGCTTTTCTTAAAATATTGGCTGCAGATCTCTCCTAATAAGTCGGTTGGTGAGTGGGCATTGTAAAATTGAGCCACACAAATCAGAAAGGGTGCAGTGTAGAGCCTCCATTTGTGCTGATTCTCTCTCAGCCGGTAGAGTGACTGGCTCTGGTTTTGGCTAACTGACTGGAGGCAAAAGGGTTACCACTGCAGATTACTGTGCAAAAGTGTCCTCCTGGAAAGTGTGTATGTGTGTGGTGCTGTGAGTCATGTTGGAGGCAGTGGAAGATTGGATCAATTCAGCACGCAATGCAAGCCCCCCTCACCTTTGAAAATGGATGAACAGCCTACGAATGCATATTTATGAAGGCATAAATGACGTATTGGATGGGGGTACCAACTGCAAATGTAAAGTATCCTCTGCAGCAGAGGGGAGCAATGTGCTATAAATGTGTGCTATTTCCCCCTGATCATTTGCCTATTTGGTACTGTGCTATTTTCTAGTCTGCTAAAACAATCATAGCATCCCTACAATGTGGAAGCAGGCCCTTCAGCCCATAAGATCCGTATTGACACTCTGAAGAACATCCCACCCAAACCCATCCTATCCCTGTAACCTTACATTTCCCATGGCTAACCCACCTCGTCTGCACATCACTGGACACTATGAGCAATTTAGCATGGCCAATCCACCTAACCTGCACATCTTTGGACTGTGGGAGGAAACTAGAGCACCCGGAGGAAACCCATGTAATCGCGGGGAGAATGTGCAAAGTCCACAGAGACAGTCGCCCAAGTGTTGAATCGAACCTAGTGCTGTGAGGCAACAGTGCTAACCACTGAGCCACCGTGTCATCCTGTGAGTTAATGATTCCCACCCGTGATTTGCAAGGCCAATAAAAATGAACTTTAGCTTTTGATTAGTTATTGATTCTTAAATTTAATTTTGTTCACTTAACAAAACTTGGTGGAGGACTCCAAAGCTAGAGGACATAGGTTTAAAGGTGAGGGGGGAAAGATTTAAAAGGGACCTAAAGGAAGTGGAAGAGGCTGGTACAATTGCAACATTTAAAAAGGCATCTGGATGGGTATATGAATAGGAAGGGTTTAGAGGGATATGGGCCAAATGCTGGCAAATGGGACTAGATTATTTTTTGGTATCCGGTTGGCATAGATGGTTTGGACCAGGGTCTGTTTCCATGCTATACATTTCTATGGCTGATATGGCCACACAGGTATATTCCTTAGTTGCTACTTCTCTGCCTTTAAAATGCCAGTGTCTAACAAAGGCAAATGCATTTTGGGTTTCAGCCATAACTACAATCTAAAATTGCTTTTGTCCCACATTTAATTTCTTAGTTAACAGGTTCAATGGCGGTATCTTTAAGTAGGAGATGTGCAGCATTTCGCGTGTCAACCATAGCTTAGCACACTTATCCCTGTATCAGAAGGTTGTGACCAAGTTCCACTTGATGAATTGAGCACAGGTGTCTCGGCTAACACTCCACTGCAATACTGAGGGAGTGCTGCATTATCAGAGATGCCATCAATTCAGATAAGATGCTAAACCAAGATCATTTCTTAACTCTCAAATTGGCATAAAAGAGACCATAACATTTTCAAGATGAGCAAGGGAGTTCTTCCTGTTATCCTTTGCAATATTTAGCCAACACGACTAATAAAAACAGATTAATTATCACATTGCAGTTTGTGGGAGCTTGTGTGCAGATTTCTGGCCGTATTCTGATTTTACAACACTGATTACACTTCAATAGGATTTAATTGACTGTAAAGTGCCTTTGAATGTTCTAAAGTTATGAAAGGTACTGTAAAAGTACATTATTTTTCCTATCTTGCTTTCTACCTTTCTATTGAGGCTTTCGTTCTTCTATCTTTTATTCTTCATGGATGGTGTTAAGTGTTTGCTTTCCATTTATGTAGCACTAATATTCAGAATTAGTCATTCAGAGGCTGAGATTTTAAAAAAATATACTAATGCATTGTAAGACTTGTTACTGTGCCAATGATTACCTTTAAACTTGACCGGTTTCATATAAACCTAACTTAATGTGTATTAGATTTAGTATCGGTTGTAAGTTTTTGGTTTAAAAATGATTATTCACACTGTTATATTTGACAAAAAGCAGTTCTGAATCCTGTTGATATGTCTATTTGCTATTTTCCCACTTGGGTAATAAGGCACATGAATGATTCATGCCTAACATACATAATGCATAATTAAATCACAATTTGATGGAGTGGAATTTATTAATTGTGAAGACACATGTGTTTCTGTAATACACTAATTCATTTCTAAGTTTTTATTGCCACATTGCTCATTCGGCTGTAATCAGCTGCTGTGTTGAGTTCCTAAGTAACAGTTGCACATTGTTGCAACAAATTATCCACAAAAACATGCTAAATACAGGCAGGGTGTGTTAATATACAGATTGGTGCAATATGTTTATTTTCCAAGAAAAGTTATCATGTTAATTACAGTAACAGTGGCAATTTAATCATTTGTCCTTGGCTGTCGAAACCAAGTTCTGATAGATTAATGAGGTTGATGGATTGCAGATTGTGCTGTGGAGTTCATGTAGATTATAAATAAGGCCTTGTGCTAACAACATGAGTGAAAATTGAAGCATTAATATCAACTAAAACCCCTTTTTTTGCTTTTAGCAAACTGACAAACACAAAACTTTTTATCTAAATTTTCTCCTCTGAACAAAGACTTGCAGTTGCTTTTGGGATAGGCAAGTTTTAACCTAATGAGTTATATGTACAGTAAAGCAGCAATGTGTTGTGAGTGCCTGGTATCATTTCAGGCCAAGAAAGGCACGCAAAAAGCTTGCATTAGAATGGACCCAGAATGCTCCCAATGGCTTAATATGTAAATATAGCACCAAATATAGTGTGTAGTATCATGGGTTCCAGATTAGTGCTGAATGAACTGGTATGACTAGTTGGGTAGTTTCCTCCAGTTGGCCCCCAAGTCCAAAGTGAAGGTAAATAAAAATTAACCAAAGTTTATTTTTATGATTGACATCCAAATTTGGGTGCCAAGACCGATAATGAGGTTAAGACTGAGCAGGGCTCAATTTGAATGAGCTACATGGTCACAATGCCTTCTGAGGCTTGCAGAGGTTCAGGGTGTGCCAAACAGGACATTGCACCAATTGCATTGTTTCCTGCAAAGTTCTACATACTCGGGAGCAAAAGCAAAATAAAAATGTGGGTTAAAATTACAACACAATATGTCCTAATCTACACAGGTTGGACTGTTGCAGGTCTGCCTGTGCAAGTGTGTGAAATGTTTTAACATTACTGTTAAAAGTACATTTTATGTGATATGTGCAATTGTATGTAATTATTCATCCTTCTAATCCCATGTTAACTAATCAAATGCATTTTAACTTTAAGAATCACAAAAACTGTAGTTTAATTAGTAAAAGGTAAAATTTAATCCCAAGCATTTGATCTGTAGAATACACAGATCCAGCAAAGTCCACTGGGATTTTTTTTAGTAGGTGCATAATATTTGAAGTCCTGTCAAGTAACACTAGTCTACTTCCATGAAACAGCCTGTCATATGACAGTGTTATTGATATCTTTGATTGACAGATAGCTATTATCAAAAGAATTGAGTACAGCTCAAAACCTAATCATAACATTTTATTCGCTAAACTTATAATACAAATTGAAGCCTGAATTAAGATTTTATTTAGAAGCAGCATATATGCTAAACTGTTAGCTGCTTTCTGCATTCGCAGACAGTTCACTTGCCTCTCTGATGTCCTTTCCTGCCTCTCTCTGTTGCCCCATTTCTCTCTCTTTCCTTTCATATTTATTTGGTTGTAGATGCCAAGTAATAAAGCAGTAAATCTGGTGTCATTTCCTAGTCACTAACGTTACATGTTTATGAATGGCTGTGAGATGATCGTAAACTACAGAGAAAGTGTAACATAGTCAGAGTGGTATAAACATTTGACACCGGCCATCTTGTCTAAATCTGTTTGATAAATTCAGCCTGGGTCTGAAATCCCTTTTTTCCCGAGGCTATTGATTTCAGCAGTGTACCAGAATATGATACATTATCTGAGTTAGTATTGGATGCAGTGTTACATAGTTATATTGCTAATGGCTCCCTTGCTTCCCATACACTTAAAAAATAGTTTAATTTTAGACTTTAGTAATGTTGTCGCAATGTGTTTCTTCTCTTTTCTTTCCAAACAATAGCCACGTTTGATTTATTCCTAATGCACTGTTTAGAATAATATCACCCATTTTATACAGAATTTGAGCTGAAGCTTGCCTTGTGTGCATTTGTTAATTTCACTATAATAAATGTTGTTCCAGAAAATTAGAATGTTGAATATTACATGTGTAAAAAAAAAGTGAAGATTGAGAATAAAACACAAAAGGCTCAGTGTTTTCGGATTGTGTTTTGAATAATTTGAAATTCAAATACAGTAACATAGTGCCAAAGTACCATCAAGCATTAATGGAAGGATAACACTTCAAGGACTGCAGTAGCATATCTACACCAACAAAGAGATTTTTTTTTCTTTTTCCTATTCCATGGCTGTCCCAGCATTACAGTAGAGAGGTAGGCAGCAACCTGTTTGTAGACTCTGTCATTGTCACTCAATAACTGACTGCATATAAAATCCTCTGCTGATTCTGCTTTCAAAATCTTTCCCCCATCTCTCTAATGGCAAGTCATCAACTCAGATTGGAGACTCAGTGCCAGATAAAAGTGCAGGCACAAACTGATGGCATTGATACTCTGTAGCTCAGCGTGTCGGCATGGTAGAGCTGCAGTACACGGGGCCATATATGGTGGTTATTTATTCTGGAATTATTAACTGCAGTCCCTATTTGGCTAGCACTTAGTTTCAAGCCAACTTTTCAATTGAGTGTTTTTGGTAATACCATAAACACAGAAACAAAGCTCAGGCACTCTGAGATTGTCAGCTAAATTCCCATGTTGAATTACTGCTGTAAATTATCTGCTAGCTATTGTTTGTTCTAACATCTTGATCTTCTGTGGTCCTCACTTGAGAAAGATAAAGTAAGAAGTCTCTTCTCTTGACCATCTCCTATTCTCTTTGGCACTATCTGTTCCATAGCTTCTCTTTTGCTCTGCCATTCTCCTGCACTTTTCCTATTATGATGTTGTTGACTCTTTTGTTCACTTATTTTCTTACTCTTCCTTGTATTTGCATATTGATCTCAAGGAGCCATGGGAAGAGTGGAGGCCATCTTCAGTTTGATGAGTAGAGGGAAGGGGGCGGCGGGGGAGTTGAGGTAACGGTTGAGTTTTCTGACTGTTGAGTGAAAATTTGGAGCATATTGGGTGGGATGGATTTTGGAGGTGGGTGTTGTTGGATGAATCTGGTGCCCTGAGGATCTTACGGGATCAGAGCACAAACACAGTTGCCTGGAGCAGTGAGTTGGGGGGGGCAGGCAGCTGGGTTTTGCCAAGCAAGGGAAGCGGTTTGATGCAGAGGATTTTTATGAATCATAGAATCCTGACCGTGTGGAAGCAGGCCATTCAGCCTGTCATGTCCATACTGACCCTATGAGGAGCATTTAATCTACACCCACCTCTATGTATACAAAGCAGAGCAGGAGATTGACAGATACTGTTACACTGTGTGTGATCATCACAGAAATATTGAAGGAGCAAATTTAAGTATAAATTCTGGAATAAAGGGATGTATCTGTGGATGAAAGTTTTGGTTGACATGTAAATGTAGTGAAGTTGTTTTTTCACATGGTAATTTTATGTCATGTTATTAATATTGATTGTTGATTAAACTGTTGACATTGACTTTGAGATTAATGATCCAGTTTTGCTTTCTTCTGAAATAAAAGCAGAAATTGCTGGAAAAACCAAGCAGGTCTGGCAGCACATATAGAGAGAAATTAGAGTTATGTTTCGGGTCCAGTGATGTACCATCGAACTTATGGTAGCTAGGAAAACGACTTCTTCGTGTGTCCAACTGTGTTTTTCTCTCTCTCTCTCTCTAAGCTCTATTTGCACCTATCATTTACTCTCCCCCTACTCTTCTGCACATGTATCAATGTTTTCCTAGCCATTATCAGCTCTGAGGAAGGATAACTGGATTTGACATGTTAACTCTGGTTTCTCTGCACAGATACTGCCAGACCTGCAGAGTAGTTCCAGCAATTTCTGTTTTCTTTTCTGATGTCCAGCATCTGCATTCTTTTGGTTTTTTTGCTTTCTTCTAGTTGAGCAGATGTGACACTTTCTCCAAGACTTAAAGTGACAAATCAGGGCAAAATATGCAATTATACCAAGGGTATACAGTTTATTTTCAACACGCAATTCATACTTTCATTAATTCATTGTGGTATCAGCAGGTTGTGGGTTATTAAGGATATTGGTATGTCAGTTGAAGGTATTTGACATGATGTAACTGTCTGATTATGCTTTGGAAACTTTTACATTAAATTAACATTAAAGATGCTGCATAAATGTGAAATATTGTTAGTAAAATATTGATGCGAGCTCTTAGATTAGAAGAAAGTATCTATTATTCAGAAAGGCTCAACAAATTTTATAATTAATAATTTTCTTAAGTAAAAATATGTTGGAACACCTGACATAATTTGTATTTTTTTTAACTGAACGCACTACTCTCGTCTGAGAGAAGGCTGCACTGAAGTGTAGTATAAAAAGGGTCTCCATGATTCTCAACATTTGCTCTCTCTGGAAGCCTGTGTAATTGTCATTCAGGACTGAATTTCACCCAATTTTGGGACTGGTATGAAACTGCGGTATACCATTCGGATCAGTATAAATTATTATCGATAATATGGTGCTTGTTTCAATGAGGAAATGTTTCAATTTTACATGATCTCCACCAATCAGTGTTTGTGAGGGTTGAACATGCTGTACCTTTATAAAAACAGCTCCTGGTGAAATATATATCGCTGAAATTTACCACTTCAAAACTCAGATGGACTCTAATTCTGAACCAATTTGTGCACTGTTAGAATTTCTGCCACTTGAACACATTATTTTTAATATTTCCTCAAACGCCATCTTTTCTCCACCAAAATGCCATCTGTTTGTATCTAAATTTCTATAAACTGGAGATATTAGTTCTCAATTCGTGCTTACTTTTGCAACAAAGATCATCAGCCAATCTGCAGTGTTTCTCAATAAAATCAATTTAAGAAAATTGCTGATTGAAAGGACATTTCACACTACATTTCTGAATGATGCTGCTATACTTTGGTCTAATCTAGTGATAGGTTAGCAGTAGTTGCTAAGTATTATGATTGGAATAATTTATAATGATTTTATGCTTGCAGTAGCAGGACTTAATATTCCTTTTTTAATTGAAAATACTTATTCAAAGTTCATAGTTTGAATTACTATTGGCTGTGGATGATTATTAAGTGAATATTGTTTCCTTTCAATCAGGTTTTATTGAGTTTTAGACTTAATGAGGCACAGCTATGTGGCTATTAGAATTGAAGAGGTGGTGATATTATATGACTCCATAAAATATATGTATACATTTATATTCTGTATACACACTGAGGTTTACTATTATAATAGAGAGGCTCTTCGTGTAGAAAATACCAGGCAATCTCTTCAGTTTTTATTTTGCAGCACTGCATCTACAGTCATGAATCCTATTTTAAAACAAAAATGGGTAATATATGTATTTGGAACTCAAAAGGCATCTAGTCACCAGGGGAGTCTTTTCTGCAATGAGCACAAATTGGACTCCTCCCAGACATATGTAGGCCACTTTTTAAGAAAGGCAGGATTTGGACAGAATATCCTAACTCCCTTGCAGCCTCATAAAGGGAATGTGACAGAGAGGCAGCACCTTTACCCAGGCAAATCCCAACTACTATTAGTAAATACCTCAATCCTCAAACAGCGCCAGAGTCCCCAATGTGTGCGCAACCAGACTGTCAATGCTAATTTTGCACAGTGTTCTACACTGACTTTATAAATTACATTCCTATAATGTATTGAAACTGTGAAAAGCTACATAGGTATCCTGTGAATGTTATTCCCTTATTAATTCCTATGTCCACATTCAGAACAGAACTTGTTAAGCTGTAATTATGCACTCCACCCAACAGGGACACGTAAATGCTACCACTGGCAAGAGGGCATGATTTGAGTCTTTTAAGATTACATAGGAAGTTTCCACCTTAAATATGTGCAATGGAATTTCTACTAGCAGCTTGCAAATAAGACTGGAATACAAGAGTTTAACAAGCAACTGAGTTAAGTCTGCATGACCTGGTCCAATTATCCCTGATCTCTAAACCCATTTCATTCTAAGATACAGGTGGGTCTGCACACTAAAGCCAGGGGTATCAGGAACAGGTTCTATCATTTGTCTATGCACTAAACAACTGGGAAGTCCAGTGTTGTAGAACAAGAGAGGGAGCACCCAGGAAACCAGGAGGCTGGAGTTTCTCAGTGGGAACCATAGCCAATTTATCAACCATTTTAGAATTAATAATTAATATGAAACCATTAATAATTCAAAACACCAATTTCCAACATTAATTGTACCTTTTTAATTAAACACTTAGCTGTAACAGTGTCAATTTGAATATTTATCCCCACAAATTTTATGAACTCTTAATTTCAAAAGGCAAATATTACATTTTGGATTCTATGAGTTGAAAAATTATTGTGCACAATATTAGCATGTGAACACTTAATGTAGCATTGCTTTATCCAATTTAACAGCTTATTTCAAATAAGGATAGGTTAATGCCTCTGTTAAATAGTGCACAAACAAATGTCAGATGAATGTGTTAAGGGCTTATACACAATTTCTCAGCTGTGGTACTTTGATTCCGAACAAAATATTGCTGGTTGAATGTAGTCTTACTATAATCTATACAACGTACTTTATCATTTTGTAGCTACTGAGAATGATATCCCTGAAAAGTTGATCTGTATTTATGCAGTAAATCTTTGCTGTATCGGGCCAATGACATTAGAAGATATTTGGGCTATTGTATTTGAGATATCCGATTTCCATTGTTCTCCATTAACATTGACCTTCTCTCTGGGTCAATCATCTCACTTTGATGCAGTGCTGCTAACTCTTTCACTATAGGAAATGAGGGCAAAACAAATAAATGACCCCGCTTGTTATCAGAAATGGCAAGGGTGTGAGTTACAGATGTAATTACCTTGCTTACGGCACCTCTTGATTTTTAGCCACTCGTAGACAATCTGGGTCAAAAGCAGCATGGAATTACATATTTCTGAATCTAATCTTAACTCAAATCTCATAGTCATTTCGAGGCGTAGATTTTATTGAAATGGGCAGGGTTCACAGGCAATGCAAGTGCCATTCACTGTGATAAAGACTGCTTTCACTAACCAACATGCCCTTGATGACATTTGGTCATTGCAACTTTCCAACTGAGTGTCCTGGAAGTTTATTAATTTTGGATGCAAAGTTACTTCAAGTACAAGGAAGAGCTGCATAAATCCTTTCTGTTCTCGCATCGTAGCTACAAGCTTTGATGTTTTAAAATGTCCGTTGCTGCTGTATATCTGCTGTTTTCTGGATGTTGCTTCTTGACAGCTGCTGCAATCCCCAGAGAGGCCTAATTTATTACCCTGATTCTCTTTTTCTCTGTAATGGATATGGTATTACAGGAGGTTGCATTTTTTGTTACTTGGAGGTCACTGTGACCTTGTCTGGTGGTAATAAGAAAGATTAAAAATCCAGCCTTGTCTACTCAGGAATTCTAGTCAGATATGGAAACTATGGATCACCCTAAATTAATTGCACCACTATCCTGTGCTAGTTGTTCATGGAAATTAGAGAGAGCAGTGACAGACATTTTTGAGGGGTAAAATGCCAAGTTAACTAAATATTAATTATGTAACACCCTGACAACAATTTCTGGTGTAGATCATTTCAGTACTATACAGCTTGACCTGATTTCATCAGCAGGACAGTAAGATATTTACCTGAGCCGATTATTGCTTTCTAAAATTGCGTTTGTCAGCTGGATATTACCAGCTGAAAGTTGCTTATTGTACTGCAGTGCAGTCACCATGTAAGAGCTGTCTCTCAATTCAGAAGCCTGTGTACAGTCAGCACATGTGATGTGACTTCAAGGCAAGCTTAACATCTTGTACTTAGTGCTGCTGTCACATGGAGGTGAGAGCTGTTGATTGCATTCTGAGCCTGAACAGATAAAAGTATTTTTTTTAAACTCCAAAAGCACTTAAAGACTTTTGCAGCCTTGCAGAAATGTACATTTTTCATCACGACCTCTTGTCACCCACTACTGCTCCCCATAACCCGACAGCTTTCCTCCAAGATCATAATTCTGATGATTATTGAGTACAGTGGGAACTGGCAGTGTGTTACAAGCTGAAGCCCCTATGCTGTGCCCTCCGTATCTTTTCATGTTTGAAAATCAGTTTCAGGTGGAAAGTTGAGAGCCCCCTCCCTCATTTGCTTTTAAGCAATGTGCCTTAAGAGTGAGATCATTGTCAGTCATTTCCCAAACGTGATGGAACATGCCCCCAAATTACACATCACGCTGTAACATAATATTACTGAATGGATGAGAGTAGATTAACTCAGCCATCGTTTCTTAGAATAGTAGAATCCCTACAGTGTGGGAGCAGTCCATTCAGCCCATCGAGTCCACACCGATCCTCTGAAGAGCATCCCGCTCAGACCCGCCCCCCACTATCTCTGTAACCACATATTTACTCATGGTTAATCCATCTAGCCTGCACATCCCTAGACATTATGGGCAATTTAGCATGGTCAATCCACCTAATCTTTGGACTGTGGGAGGAAGCTGAAGGAAACTCACACAGACACCTGAAGGTGGAATTGAGTCGAAGAGTGGGGTGCTGGAAAAGCACAGCTGGTCAGGCAGCGTCCGAGAAGCAAGATAATTGATGTTTTGGGCAAAAGCCCTTCATCAGGATGCCCGAAACATCGACTTGCTTGCTCCTCGAATGCTGCCTGATCGGCTGCGCTTTTCCAGCACCACACTCTTTGACTCTGATCTCCAACTTCTGCAGCCCTCACTTTCTTCTGAAGCACAACCACCTGATGAAGAGGCAGCACCTCAAAAGTTAGTGCTTCCAAATAAACCTGTTGGGCCAAAACCTAGTGTTGTGTGATTCCTGAAGGTAGAATTGAACTGGGTCCCTGGTGCAGTGAGGCAGCAGTGCTAACCATTGAGCCACCATTGTTCCTTTTATTTTGCAGAATATATGAGAGTTTTGTTTTTTCCCCTCCCAGAACACTGAACTGGGGTTGGAATTTGCCATGTGTAGGATTGCTGAGTGAATATACCTCCTTAAACTCTGATTCTTTTTGGATATGTGTAATGTACTACCAGCTTACTGCCACCATGTTTTAAACTTATTAAATGGATTAGCTATTTGAAATTTTCCATTTCTGAGGCATTCATTAAACACATGGAGACATGACTGGTCTTGGCAGCTTATCAAAAAGGAGTTGCCAAGTGTAAATAATTCACAGTCAATGTGTGCGTGCATTATGTTTGATTTGTGAAATCATGCAAAACAAAGTATGGCGAGTCAGCTCTTGGTGTCTTGGTCATCTTACTCAAACGGCCAACTACTTCACCATCTTTCCATGCTCTTGTCTTACAAATGTTTTCATTTCAAGTGATATCTCATTTGAAAATTGCTATTGATTCAGGCAGAAACATAGAAAATAGGAGGGGGAACAGGCCATTCAGCCCTTCAAAACTACTCCACTATTCAATATTCCCATGATTGACCATCCAGCTCAGCAACCTGTTCCTGCTTTCTCCCATACCCTTTGATTACTTCAACCCAAAGCATTATCTCTAACTCATCCTCGAAACCATGTTTTTCCCTCAAGTAGTTTCTGTGATAGAGAATTCCAAAGCCTCACCACTCTCTGGGTGATAAAGTTTCTCCTCATCTCAGTCCTAATGGCATATCCTTACACTGTGACCCCTGGCTCTGAACTCCCTGGTCATTGGAAACATCCTTCATGTCTTACCTTGTCTTGACCTGTTTGAATTTTACACGTTTCTACAACCCCCAACCTCCAATTCATCTAAATACCGGTGAGTGTGTCCTAACTATGCAGTCTCTCATCACACATCAGTCCTGCCATCCCATTGCACCATCCATAATTTGTATAAAAGGACACTTTCCTAATTCCCAGGCTTGTTTGTCAATTTTCCAAAAGATTTAATAAGGAAGAACAAGACAAACTATCCTAATTAGTGAGCAAACGCATCAAAAAGAAGCATGAAAAAGTTGCTGAGTCTTTTCTACCAGTGGAAACAATTTCTCCCCAACAGCCGCCTTGATTTTGACCACATTTCAAGAATCTGCTCAAAGGAGAGCAATCCTAGCTTCTTCCCTCTTTCTAACAAATCTCTACAGTGTGGAAACAGGTCATTCAGAACATCAAGTCCACGCTGACCATCCGAACAGCATCCCACCCAGACCCACCCCCATCCTGCAACTTGGCATTTCCCATTGTTAACGCACCCAGCCTGCACATTCCTGGACAGTCTAGCACGGCCAATCCATCTAATTTGCACATCTTTGGACTGTGGGAGGAAACCGAAGCAGACACAGGTAGAATGTGCAGAATCCACACAGACAGTTATCCAAGGGTGAAATCAAACTCTGGTCCCTGGTGCTGAGGCAGCAGTGCTAACCACTGTGCCTTAATAACGCCATGAACTCAACCACTTCCTCCAATTGTTAAAATTTCATACTACCATTTGTAATGATGCAAAAGTTTTTAAAAAGTTTTTCATAGCCAGAGAGTAATACAAGTGTAATCATTTGCTTGAACCGCTTTTATTATGATTGAATAACATGGCTGTGGAGTTGGTTTTGCAGTTAGGATCTTGCTTCAATAGTACTAAGTACTAACTGAGGTTCAGGATGTACCTCAGTCACAGAACTTCAAGTTAAAGATTACAGCTACACTGCTGGAGAAAGTGACTGAGTTGTGCTCGGAAGAACAGTTACAATCAGTGTTAGGAAAATAACATAATTTAGAAGCCTCTGGTTAAATAATTCATAGGTTCAAATCTAAAAGTCATCTAGTTTTTCTTCAACCTAAAATGTATTTTCATAATTATGTTGCTGGAAGCCAAATTAATTCAATTTTCTTAGGCACTGTCATTTGTTAAGTTGAACAGAATGTGATTTGAATAGTTGCTGCTTACCAATCCTTGTAAATGTCTGTGTTTGTTACATTCTGCAGATCCTATTAGTCTATAACATGGCCTGTAGCATCATGAGCCTCTACATCACACTGCTCTTCCTGCGCGGCCTTAGCATCACAACATCCATTTTTCAAAAGGAGTTCTTTCCAGAATTGTACCATGCCTACTTCATGTATTGGGTGATTAAAAATGTGGAGTTGCTTGACACAGTCTTCATGATCTTAAGACATCGAAAGCGTCAGATCTCCTTTCTACATGTCTACCATCACTGCAGCATGCTGGTCCTTAGTGACCTGACTTACCACTACTACCCATGGCCAGCCATCGCTCCTTTCCTTGCATTTAATTCATTCGTTCATGTCATCCTGTATTTCTACTATGGGCAGAGTGCGTTGAACCCTATCCAACGACCTGCGTGGAAAAAAAGAATGACCCAATTACAAATTCTTCAGTTTCTTTTGGACTTGATCCTTGCAACGTGGGGGTATCTCTTTCATGGATTTTGTATTTACAGTATCCTGTATGGTTTGACAATGCTAGGACTGTTCTCAAACTTTTATCGTATGGCTTTTAGTTCCAAAAAAGCGACCTAAATGTACTTATAATTGTGAAATTTGATTTTAACATTGTTTTCCTTTCCTCTAATTATAATGGCTGATTTACAGATGGCACAGTGTTAATATTTTGAATTGTTTTTAAAATGTAGTTGTTGAAAATAAAATAGATAGAAATTAATGTGCTTTTTGTGTCTTTACTCACAAATTCAGATAGTTTGTTTTGTCTGTTCCTGTTCCTATTATTTTAGGTTTGTGTTTGGGATACCTTCGCATGTCTTTTTACTGTTACGTGATAAAGCACAAGCTGGTACAATTTGTTCAATTTCATTCAGATGAATTCAGGCCTCCTAGGTGTCGGTGGGAGAAGGTGCCGCAGAGTGGACATTTCCAAAAACCCGAAGCAAGAATCAATTAAAGCTGATTCTATACGTCTCTCAAAAACAGGGTTCCAAAGCAACCTTAATGCAAATTGCCATTAATGCTGATGGGCTTCTGCTGAAAATAGAGCAGGAAATAGGAAGTAACCTGGTGCCTTTCCAGACAATATTTAATTTTTTAAATTCGAATGATATATTATTATGTGCCAACGAAAGCATATGTGATTCAAATTGAAAAGTAATGTAACCAATCACTTGTCTTGAGGCTGTTAATACTTTAGTTCTGTGAAGAACTTGGTGATAATATTAATGAACAACTATTTTATTAACATGCACCATTAATAGGGCTGAATCATTCTGTTATATTTTTCAGTTGAAGATTGAACTCTTGTCAAATCTCAGTATAGTTTACTTCATAGAATGTTGTACATCCTTACACTTTACAAACTTGTACATAATTCTGTACTCTCCAGTCCCTTACTCTAGGCTTGGATTTAACTCCTTTTTGAAACTTGAAACTTTCAAGTATTGTCTTTAATGTTTATTCACTTACTGACTGGACACAGCTCTTGACGATGTTCTCAAACTTGGATGAATTGTAGAAGGTTAGGTTCATTATTCTCACATCAGCTGCATGCGGCCATCAAATTCATAGGAAGCAGTGCTCAAAGACATGGCGGTCTGAAAGATGAAATCTGAGGAGTTGGATTATAGGTTGAAGTGTAGGATCTCACGATTATTTTTGGCACTCCATTCCAGGACCAATTGGACAGAAACAGATACATCAATATAGAGGCAATAACAAAGGTAGTACATCTTTGGAAAAAATTCTGTCTGAATTAGATTGGCACCAACATTGACACAGTGAGGAACAAGTAAAGAGCAGGAGGGAAAAAAGAAGAATAACAGGATAGAAAATTAATGCAAAGAAAATCAACCTATCCTGAACAGTATTTCTTACTGGAAAGTAACAGAAAAGATGCATATAAATGAACAGTAGAGGCTGTCACAATTGAACGCAAGGCTATGATGACAACGGGAAATTGGAGTGTAATAGGATGTCAGTGGTTAACAAGCATTCAAAATGTTTATAACTCATCATTTAGGAAAGCACCCCTGAGAATTTATGGAAATAAACCTATGGATCCAAGATAAGTTTTCCAACAAATTAATTGAATGGAAATGTGTTGTGCAGAAGCAAAAAAGAGAATTTCAGGAGTTAACAGCTGACTACCAGATCAAGTTTAGCTTGATTTATAGAGAAGTAAAGAAAGTATGGTATATGCAAACAGAAAGGTAGTTCTAAAGGGAGAGAATTCACCAAATTAGTCACTGGGAGCGGACAAGACATCAAGAGCTAGAGTTGGTCATTCTGACCTGTGTTCAGAAACTGCAAGACCTAGCTTTCAACTCAACCCAGTGAAAGTATTTTAATTCTGATTTGCAGATGTTCAGCTTGCATTCAGGTGGTTGGCAAGACTTGGAAGACTGTTGATCTATGAGATATCCTGAAACACTAGAAAAATTAGTTCTCATATCCCGTTCATTAGATCATAGGATCCTCTGCTGCCTGGTTGACCAGAAGCATTTCCAACCTTCAGATCGAGATCTCTACACTATATGTGGCATTACAATCCTTCAGTCAGGTCCCTGCAGCTCCTCTTAGTTCCCTTCTTTAGGAATGGAGAAAAATTTGAAAGATCACCGCAGGCTATTGTTTCAGAATATAACAGGTGACTGGGAAGCATGGGGTGCTGTGCTGTCGATATATAGGATATGGAGCATACAAGCTATGCATCACATTTTGGACTTAACTGAGGTGTTTCCCTTTGAATCTCAGCCAAGTTATGGAAGGCTGCTCATATGTAAATGCAAGAGATACTTATGGCCAGTCATTTTTGGTGCTGAAACCTACAAGGACTGCTACAGGCTGGCAAAATGGTAAGGAATTCTGACAGCAATAGGAGTTGGGAGTTGGGATCATTTTTATGTAGACATGCTGACATCCTGAATAAGGTCAATACATGCGACTATCATTTCATCTGTGGTACTGCCTTCAGACTGAGCTTAGCATCTTTTGTTTGTCTGAAGGAGAACAGTTGGTAGAAAGTAATTGAGGTATCTAAACTTCTTATTCATCCATCCAGCATTGTCTTCTTTCTTTAGATCAGAGTCTGCAGTCATTTTTACTTCCACCAAAACTGTACATCATGTCAGCATGAACTTCTGCTGTGCTAGTCCCATTGCAATATCCTTAGAGTTTCTATGTACAAATGCAAAGACACGTCTTTTATTCATTCCAACATTTCGAAGAGCAGTCATATCGGACTTGAAACTTTGTTTCGCTCTCCACAGGTGAGTTTTTCCAGCATGTTCTATTTTTATATTGAAATCCCACTTTCCTCTCTTCTCACCACACCTTGCACCATTGTGTCCATGGTGATGCCAAGCAAGATGTAAGCACAGAATCAGACCTTCCACACACCCAACTATTTTGATGAGATTCCCTGACACAGCTCCAATACTCGTGGATTTGTCCGTATATGTAGCTTGAAAAGTTCAACTCCTAGCTAGATTCTGAATGTCTCAATCCCTTGTCATCCTGAGCAGAATTAGGAGATGACTTTGCCCTCCAGCAGGGCCTCCATTTTGCTGTCTGGTTGCTCCAGTGTTGCCCATTCTTCTGGGTGTTCTTCCACTCCCCTTTACCTTGCTTTCTAATCCACAAGAATCAAATGCCTGTGAGGGCTAAAGTGTCTCATGGTGTCCCTCCTCAGAGGGAGATTGTTCTCTACCGTGGTCTGTTCTTCTTTATGGAGATTCATTTTGGGAAGGCTCTCAAAGGACAAGAGATAGGAGAAGAATTGTCAGAGAAGCTGTACAGGATCAGGTAACAGCCTGGAGCATACAGCTTGAAGTTGCTTGTAGAACATAGAATGTTACATCACAGTACAGGCCCTTCGGCCCTTGATGTTGCGCCAACCTATGGAATTAATCTGATGCCCATTTAACCTACACCATTCCATTATTATCCATATGTATGTCCAATGCCCATTTAAATGTCCGTAACGTTGGTGAGTCTACTACTGTTGCAGGCAAGCTGTTTAGCCCACCCCCCACTACTCTCTGAGTAAAGACACTACCCCGATGTCAGTCATAAGTCTATCATTCCCTCATTTAAAGCTATGTCCCCTTGTGTTAGCCTTCACCATCCAAGGAAAAAGGCTCTCACTGTCCACCCTATCTAGTCCTTTGATTATCTTATGCATCTCGGTTAAGTTGCCCCTCAACCTTCTCTCCAATGAAAACAACCTCAGTTCCCTCACCCTTTCCTCGTAAGACCTTCCTCTCATACAAGCAAAATCCTAGTAAATCTTCTCTGAACCCTTTCCAAAGCTTCCACATCCTTCCTGTAATGCGGTGACCAGAACTATATACAATACTCCAGGTGCGGCCTTACCAGTGTCTTGTACAGCTGAAGCATGACCTCATGGCTCTGAAACACAATCCCCCTGTCAATAAATGCCAAAACACCATTTGCCTTCTTAACAACCCTATCAACCTGGGTGGTAACTTTCAGGGATTTATGCACCTGGACACCAAGATCTCTCTGTTCATCTGCCAAGAATTTACATTAGCCCAATACTCTGCATTCCTGTTACTTCCAAAGTGAACTACCACACAATTTTCTGCATTAAACTCCATTTGCCACTTCACAGCCCAGCTCTGTATCTTATCTATGTGTCTCTGTAACCCACAACATTCTTTGGCACTGTCCACAACTCTGTCTACCTTTGTGTCATCTGCAAATTTACTAAGTTTGATATATGGGAGCTGAGTTGAGTGAAAGGAGCAAATTAGGAATGACATTATAATCTCTGAAGCTCATACTTAGGCTGGATCCACTGACCTCTGGTGGTTCCTGCTGTCTGTGTCAGGTCAATGACATTGGGGTCTCTTCCACGAAAACCGCCTCTATCCTTACCATTAATTGAGTCTTCACCTGAATAAAGACTGTGTGTGTTGTGAGGTTTTGTTCATTTCGTAAAAATGCTAAAGGTATAGAAGAAATAATATGGAACAATGATTGGGAGGTGATAACTGTCAAAGGAATCGTGTGGTGTGAAATGTGTAAGGAGGACTGGAAGTAGTTGTACAAGTGTTGGAATGTGAAAGAAGAATGGTGCAGGAGATGAAAAAGAGATGATAATTATAAGAGCTGACAGAGGGTTTCAGAGGAGAAGAGAGATGAAGAGTTGAAACCACTCTTGCTGCTCTTGTCATCTCATTCTTTCTATTTTGAATTCAAATTCTGAGTCCCTCAGCCACCTCTCAGGAACAGTATTTCCCTTGTTATTCAGTCAAGGGAGGTGAATGGCACTGACAAGCCCATCCTCAATTGTTCTTGAGGTGGCAGTGAGCTGCCTTCTTGAACCACCATAGTTCATGGGCTGTTGGTACACCCACAGTGCTGTTAGGGAGGGAATTATGGGTTTCTGACTCATTGACAGTGAAGAGATGGTGAGATGGAGACATAGCCATAACGGGATTGTTGCTGGATTAGTATTCCACCGTAATGCCTTAGGGACCAAGGTTCAAATCCAACCATGGTAGATAGCAGAGTTTGAATTAAAATATATAAGTTGAATGATGATCGTAGAAACACATCTGATTCACTAATGCCCTTTGGAGAAGGGAAGTTCCTGTCCTTACCTGGTCTGGCCTACATGTGACTCCAGACCCAGAGCAATATGGTTGACTGTTAATTGGCCAGTGGGCACTTTGATACAGGCAATAAATCGGCCTCACCAGTAATGTCCACATCCCATGAAGAATCACAAAAAGCTAATTGTCATAAAATTCCCACATTATGATTCGCTTCTGTTGCCATAATTATTTGGCGGTTGAAGTTAAGCTTCTGATTAATTGTGGCTCCCCCAATTATTGTTGGTGGCAGGTGTAGTCCCTAGCTCCTCATTCACACGAACAGGGATGCATCCAAAAAATTAGGGTCAGCCCTTATATTCATGTCTGCAGACAGATTTGTTGCATGCAAAACACAGGCAGAGCTTGCAATCTCGCTATAAGAGGTGCAGCTGAGCTTCAGTTTGAATCACGGAAGTTGTTGACAATTGCATGGGTCCTGTGGGCTGGTGGTCCAATACAGGAGGCAGATGGAAAGGCTGGCAGCTGAAAATTGTATGGGCCTGGGTTTACATTCACACGTTCATGTGAATTGCTTATTGCTCTTCCCTGTATCCCTCAAACATAACACCCATCAAAATTAAAATCAAGCCTGTAGTTTCAATGAATTAGGACTGGATAGGCCAAACATTTCTCTAATCTGTCATTTATAATGACGAATTGAGGTTTTGTAGGTCTGTGCCAGTTTGTTTGACAAAAGGGTCAAAATGCTGGAGTAGCAGGTTCTGGAGTGTTTGTAACAGTAGAGATGTTTTTGACATAACAGATTTTTAAAAAAATTTACACTTTTGATTTGCATAGACTAGTTAGACTGCTGGAAGCTGCTTCACTGACTTGATTTTCAAGGATGGAGCTAATGACCATCGTTCCTGTGGTATGAAGGGTTTTGATAAATCTTCGAGTTAAATGCATGCAGCAAACACTGAAAAATTCAGTAGTTTGTTATAATTCAAAAGTGGACAGTTTGCTGAGTTCCATGGAAAGAGTTATTTCTTTTATATGTCTACAGAAAAGTTTTACACTGAAGTTCCATCCCAATTTTCTGTTGGCATTATTGCTGTGTACTTTGCTTTTTCGAGTAATGTATTTATAGTAACAATGCAATATTTTCTTTTATGGTTTCAAGCCCTGGGAACATGACAAATTGTGTATTTATTTTGCATATATATGGAATTTCCCTGGAGACACCAAATCACCTTAGTTTAAAATTTACATGTGTGAAAATGGTTTATAAAAATGGACACAAGCCTGCACAAAGCATTGCAATTCAACACATGTACAAATTATATTTTTTTAATATTCTGGATTTCAGCTGAATTTGTATTGATATAACCACGGAATGAAGTCAGGCTGTTGTCTACATATGTTATACATTTATAAAGTGATGTCAAAATGGGAACGTGCAGCCAGTGGCTAACATACTACTACTGTTTTTTATTATTAATTACCATTTTAAAATTTAGATAAATGCATAACTAGCCTAATTTCTATTCACTTCCATAGGTGGTTGTATCATTCGAATCAGGTATGGCAAATTTCCTTAATGATTAACGTTAAAGATTCCAATGAATACAAAACATATTGAGCAATTTCACATTATTACATAAATTCATCATCAAATGTGTCCACATCTTATCCTTCACACATTAACTATTTTCTCCAGGAAATAATTGTGTTTAATATTAACTGAGAGACTTTATTTTTCCTTTCCACTCCTAAATTCTTATTGAACATTGACTGAGGTACAAATACTCCAAAGGGATCATTTTATTTGTACTACTGGTAACCACACTTCAAGTATATTGTTGATGTAAGAAAAATATGTCTTAAGAAAATTACTATTTATTCATCATAATTATGAAATTTAGGAAATTTTGGGCAATTTAATATGCACTGGTGGATCAACTAATGGGCAGAATTGACTGCTCCCTGGAGCAGTGTGGGCAGTGAAGAGAAATGTAGGCAAATGTGGAAAAAAAAAGGAAAAATTGAGAATCTCAATGTTGCGAAAAGCAATTCTTTTGTTCCCCTTCATGTATAAACAGTGTGTTCAGAATCTCTTTTATGAGCAGTGATTACCTTATTTCCATGCAATTGCATCTCATTATTAACCAAACTCACCTCATTTCAATGCAGCCTACAATACTCCCCTCCTTCCCCAAGAAATGAGATGATACTACATCTCAACATGAAAGTCTGAGCAGTTACCAGGAGGCTGCAGCTTACCGCTTGCTTCTCCGGGCCTTCATCCAACGTCTTCCCTACAATGTTCCTGTATGCTCCATGGACACTGACCTCCTACACTACTCATGCACAAAAGGTCAGCATCAGCAAATCACTGGCCTCACTGTGGCTGCTTTACAACCAACTCATATACCACTTCAGTCCTTCAGGACTTCTCTTTGGAATTCAGAGATGCTTATGATTTGCATGCTTTTTCCAAGTCACTTTCCGTATAGGGACACATCTGCACTTCCTGAATCTACACAGGATACATTTGGTGTCTTTTGGTTTCATTTCTTAGCACTCACTCAACTTGCATTTACTCAAAGGCTGTTTTCTCTGTGGCTTGCATTGTGCTCTAGCGCAGAGAGAGGCAGGTAGCTTATCACAGCTGGCAGCACTGAACAGTTAAAGATGTTAAACCATTGCTGTATGGCACTGTGCTATGGCAATGTCATACCTACAGCACATGCCAGCAGCTTACTCATCAAACACACTGCATGTGCTTCAACCAAATACCTTTGATTGAAAGTCAAAGGGACCAGTCCTTAGTGTGATCAAAGGGGACTATAGTTAGCCAGGGCATGCTTTCACAGTCAGTGTCTTGACTGATTCCAATCCAGGGGATTGGCTAATGTCAGCTAGATCCTACTAGAGTTGAAGGATCTGTTATCATCCCAGTCTCAGGATTTGGTCATAGTCCTGCAGAGACTACAGGTGAGGTCAGTTGAAGTGATGTTGAGACGGGCGGCCCGGTGGCACAGTGGTTAGCACTGCTGCCTCACAGCGCCAGAGACCCGGGTTCAATTCCCGCCTCAGGCGACTGACTGTGTGGAGTTTGCACGTTCTCCCCGTGTCTGTGTGGGTTTCCTCCGGGTGCTCCGGTTTCCTCCCACAGTCCAAAGATGTGCAGGTCAGGTGAATTGGCCATGCTAAATTGCCCGTAGTGTTAGATTAGGCTTCGGCGGGTCGGTGTGGACTTGTTGGGTCAAAGGGCCTGTTTCCACACTGTAATATAATCTAATCTAATCAGTCCAGGGTCTGACCAGTTTTCAGTTGTGACTGTCCTCACAAGCCAGTCCAAGGAGTAGGTCACAGGATTTGGTCATTAATGATGGGTGGGCTTACCAAGGGGCAGGACATGGAGTCATGGGAGAGTGGGAAGTTCAAATCTGGGACTAGAGTTCATTGGACTGGATTGCTGAGAGAATTATGGTGGTGAAAGGATGCAATTCAAGAAAGAAGGTTGGAATCACATAGAGTATAGGAAGGGATGGGGAGTTCTGGGATTGGGGTGTTGTTATAGTCATGGTCCCCTGTGTCCTCCACATGGGAAGAGTGTATGTCCAAGGATATGGAAATTCATAAAGTTCTGAGCTCTGTGTAAACTGGGGACATTAGAGTTCTATAAAGAGGATGAATAGAAATAGGGATTGGGGTGAGGGTTGAGAAGTCATCAGGGACACATAGATGAGGGATCCTTCTGCATCTCAGTTGGAGCCCACACATCACTTACAAGTACACAAAGTTGAAACTTTGCCATCTTTGATCCAAAGTCAACTGTGGAAATAACGATATAAAATCTCTGCCATTGCATGCAGAGCAGATAGAGAACATTAGTTTGAGGATGGAGTACAATTATTTGAATGTGGGGCCCCACGAGGGGCAATTACATTAATCATTCATCCACTGCTTCAGTAATGCTACCCATCCAATATTAACTAGCATTTCGTCAGCAGGTCGTTCTTTATCTCAGAATAAACATTTCAAAATATAGCCTTAAGCAATTATGAGCAATCACTAATTATCTCCTTGTCAGGTCAAGTAAGTAAATCTAATCAGAGGCTAACTTAAGAGCATCACCTGGCCTTTGCATTTCTGAATCATTTTTCAGAGTTAACATTGTAAGACAGTGCTTTGGAGTTGCCACATTTACACACTGAGCTGTAAGTAGACAAGGAAATGTTTTGTAACGTTCAATGGTGGTTTATTTTGGAAGTTTACTTTGCATTCCTTCTGTAGCAATAATATTTTTCCTGAGGTCCATTGAGATTATTCCATTATCTTTGTAACTATGTCCTTTATTATCCTAAAATGCAACAAGCATAATTCTCCAAATAACCCCTTTGCTGTTACATGAATTCTAAAAGAGTACAGGTAACAGAGGATTCCGACTATGGTAAAGGGAGTAGTGGATTAAGGAAAGACATCTTAATAATTGCCAAGATTCTTGGGCCCAGAGTGCAAAATTGTTATGGTTTACTGTGAGAAGATCTGGAATCAGAAGAGGCCATTTGGAATCTAAAGAGTCCCTACAGTGTGGAAACAGGGCCTTTGGCTCAACAAGTCCACACCGACCCTCTGAAGAGTAACCCACCCAGACCCATTTCCCTACATTTACCCCTGACTAATGCACCTAATGCTATGGGCAATTTAGCACAGCCAATTCACCTAACCTGCACATCTTTGGACTGGGGAGGAAACCAGAGCACCCGGAGACCCACGCAGACTCAGGGAGAATGCACAAACTCCACACAGGCAGTCACCTGAGGCTGGATTCAAACCTGGGTCTGTGAGGCAGCAGTGCTAACCAATGAGCCACCGTGCTGCCCCAGAATATGGACACCGATCCCACTACCTCGCGCAGTACCACAATAATATCTTTCCTGAGATCCATTGAGATTGTTCCATTATCTTTGTAGCTACTTCCTTTAATCTCCTAAAATGCAACAAGCATGATTGTCCAAATAACCTCTTTGCTGTTATATGAATTCTGAAGGAGTACAGGTAACAGAGGATTCCGATTTACGGTACATTTGTTTTCCTTTTTTGGTGGAACAAGTGGCTGTTTCATTCACAAATGGTGTAATTAAGAGTTGAGTTTTAACAAAAAAGTCTTGTACATATTTCTAGAAACCCTGAAGTTTTTTAGTCAAAGGATATTTACTTCATAGATGACAAGATTCTTATCAGGAAATTCATCATGGCAGAACAACTGAATACTGTATCTTGTATTGAGGCTATTGAAAAGCTTGCCTATCAGATGGAACACTCCAAGACACATTATTGGTTTTGGGTGGGAGGATGAATGTTATCTTTCCTCTATCTGAGTGTTACAATTATGAAAAAAATAATAAACTAGTAACCAGGGCCTACTTCTTCACCAATCACATTATTAGTATAACTTTTTCATTGAATGTCCAGAATAAAAGATACTTTTACCAGGCTTCTTTAATAAAGTCAAAAATAATCTATTTAATATAATACAGAACGTATTCTTCAAATAAGCAGCAAATAATGGTTAACTTCAAATCTAGAATTAGAACTACATTCCGTCAATCTCATAGCTACACTCACACAACACGAAAGACAATAAAATATGTATATATTAAAAAGGTAAAAGGAAAAAACATCTCTAATGGCTAAGGCCTGAACATAAAAGATAGATTTTGAAGACTTCTCATTTTGCACTGGGCTTCTTGTTGATGAAATCAAATGACTGCCTGCTGTAGACTGATGGAAGATCTGAAGTTCATATTGAAATCAAGATGGATCTGGATAGCTTTGTGCATTATCTGAGATTTTAGTTTCCATCTTATTGGTGGAGTAGTACTGAGAGTCTCTGGGATAAGTTGCTTCTTGACGGAGGTTTGTTGGATATCACTAGTGTCTGCATAAGAGAAGAGAGGGATTTATCTGTGTAAGAGGGATACAAGACTTACGGATATTAAGAGTAAATTAGCACTAGCATGAATGGGAGAACAGCAGAAATGCTATGAGTGGTCCCACTCTTTTCTGCTCACCACCCCCAACTGATCTGGGTCCTCTTTGCTTAGTTTTTTTCCTGTAATGAGGCAATGGCAGTGTTTGAGTGTGATGCAAGTGGATTGAACAGCAGTTAGTGGAGATGTTGGAGCAGGAGAGCTGAGGAAGTGTCCCAGTAAATGTAATGGGAAGTACGGAGGTCAGGGAGGATTAGTAGTTTGGGAGGGTGTGTGGGTGAGTTCTATTGAGTGAACATGATGCATTGGTGTTTGTAGTCAAGTAGTCTTGGTAGCATGCATGTGCAGTGGCAGATGACTGATGAGTGTGTGGTGGCAGAGAGAAAATGGTAACACCCACTCTTGTGGAGCACAGAAGATCATTGACCTTCTTCCTGCATTGCTGTGCATTGGTTTTCACTCAGGACACTCAGGCCACTTCCTTGGTCCAGGCTGACTGAGTCTGATGACTTCCTTTGGCTGTCTGCAGGAAAAGCACTATCCCTCTCTTCATCACTGCATTCACCAGTATCCGACAACCCTGTCTACAAGGCTGGGAGTTAACTTGGCTTGTTGGGCCATTTTCTCATTGATGATGCTTGAGTACAATGTGTGAGGGTCAGTTTACAGTGTCTGAGGGTGTACAGCTGGGACAGTGTGTGTGAATTCTGCAAGGTCCCAGCAACAGTGAGCATTTCCATGAGAAGGGTACAGTAGAGACCAGTTGCAGTCACAGAGATGTACAGCACAGAAACAGACCCTTTGGTCCAATTCGTCCAGGCCAACCAGATATTCTAGCCTAATCTTGTCCCATTTGTTAGCACTTGGCCCATATCCCTCTAAACCCTTCCTATGCCTGTACCCATCCAGGTGCCTTTTAAATGCAGCAATTGTACCAGCCTCCACCACTTCCTCTGGCAGCTCATTCCATACACTCACCACTCTTTGTGTGAAAGGTTGCCCCTTAGGTCCCTTTCATATCTTTCACCTCTCAACCTAAACCAATGCCCTTTCGTTCTGGACTCCCCCATCCCAGGGAAAAGACCCGTCTGTTTATCCTATCCACACCTCTCATGATTTTATAAACCTCTATAAGATCACCCCTCAGCCGTGAGGGGAAGAGCAGAAGATTGTGGAAGAAAAATCACTCCAAGTCATGACTGACTGGTCATCATGAATTTCCCTTGACAAAGCAGGTTACCTGAAAAAAAAATGACAATTCCACCTCTTAAATGTGATGTTTACTTTCATGTTGCTTTGACAAATCTGTCTTGGTTGAAGTATTAATTTATTTAAAGAAATAAATATACTGAATTTATCTGATGCCTTTAGGGTCCTCAAAAGTGCCTAAACAGTTCAGGAACAATTGATGAATTTTGAAGTTGAGTTCCTGTTATTAAGTAGACTACATGCAGCTACCAGTTTTCACAAAGCAAGATCCCACAAACAGCAGGTGAGATGAAGAATGAGCTAATTTGCTTTGGTGGTGTTGATTGTGGGAAATGAATCTCAGCCAACTGGGAGAACAGCTTCCTCCTTCATAAGAAATGTCATGGGATCTTCTACATCCATCTTAGTATGTCTTAACATCTTAGCTGAAGATGTCACCTCCAACATGCAGTACTCCCTCACTAAAGCAGTGAAGTGTCAGCCTTGATTATATGATCAAGTCTTGGAGCAACAATTTTCTGACTCAGAGGTGAGTGTTACCACTGAACTACATTATATACAGCATTGCTATGTATAGTTTGAGTCTAATTATCATCAAGGAATCTAATTATCAAAAGTCATAGTTCAAAGAAAGATGTAGAGTGTTGTAAGATTCTTCACTGTTTAAGATTTATAACTGACAAAAGAACAGATTATGTTGTCATTATCACATTGCTGTTTGTGGAACTTGCTGAGTAAAAATGACCTGCCGCATTTCCTACGTTACAGCTGTCACCAAACTTCAAAAATCACTTCATTAACTGTAAAGCACTTTGAAACGTCTGGCTTTAAAATTGACAAACGACTGTAAGTTTTTTTTCTTTCACTTCTTCACCCTCCCTCCATCTTTCCTTCCCTTTCCTTTCTTGCCTCCCTCTTATTTTTCCTCCTTTTCTATTACTTTCTTTATCAACATTAGCTGAGACAAATATTGATGGAATGAGAATATTGTCAAGTTAATGATTTTATTAAATTAATATCATTGTCTTAATCTATGTATAATTGGCTAATGAAATGTGATCATATTTGTTTGGTGTATAGCATAGGTTATGTGGAAGGAAGAAATGTATAGCACCTCCCTGTGGCAAAATGATGGAAGGCAAGTACTTGGCACATTTTACTCAAGCAGCAATTAACTTATGAGCTTAAATCATGTTTTGGAGTGTAGCCACTGCTTTAATAGGAAATAGGGCAGCTAATTTTCAACCAACAAACTTCCATATATACTAATAGTGACCAAGTAATTTGTACTTTAACCCTTGTTACTGGTGAGCTGCAGATAATCTTACAACAATCCCTTGACCTATATTTTTTGAGTCATTTGTCTAATTTAGACAACATGGTTTGTTGTTTGCAATTTAGTGCTAACCATCTTTTCAGTCTACTTTATTAAAGGAAATGGTGTTTACAGACCAAAATTTCCACCCATTTCATTCTCTGGAGGCATGATCTGTTCATTACATCTAAGGGTAGTTTTCCACTGAAGTGCATAGTGCAAGCCTTCAGACTGACTTTGAAAATGTTAACCTGTCAATTGTTCAACTAATTGGGTCAGAATAACATCTCATTATTCATCTTCTGCTGGAGTCTAGCCAGTGTAAAGGCCAGACATATGGTCTTTATGGTGTTATCCAATAATCATACATTAAACATTTCTGATACAAATTAGCTGTTGTAATATAACATATTTTGTACATTTTCTTGTCACTTGATATATATGTTCACATCTCCTTTGAAGTGTAAACAACATTGTTGCAAATTAGATTTTTAAAAATTATTGGTATTCCTTATTGTATTCTAAAACATGCATCGATAAATATTGCATACTGAATTTGAAAATATCCTGCAAATATTGCAATATTTCTCTCTTGTTTACTATTCCTCACCCCCAGCTTTTTAAAGTTTTCATATTCTGTACTGAGAGCATTGACTCTACAGACAGGTAGTTGCTCTGATGTCAGCCTGCTGGTACTTCACCTGAATAGCTAGTCTTCACATGAGGCTGAACAGTTAAGTTTGATCGTGGAAGAGAAGGCAGCATCACATATGATCCAAATGAATAGTACAGTACAATTATAATTTTCAGTAAGGATCATTGGATGTCTAATAGCAAGGCCACTGAGCACATTTCACAGAAAGTTAAATAGGATCACAAATATGATTTCAAATGCAGCAATGAAAGTTAAGGAAAATGCTATAAATGCACATAATAAAATGGCCTAAATGTAAACCGATGAAATTGGGGAATGTAATTAGAAAATGAGATGATGGTGTAGTGGTATTGTTGCTGGGTTTATCAGTGACCAAATACTCTGGCAATACTGGAAGTGATCCTGACGTGGTTTTTGAAGTCAGAAATCTGTAATTAAAAGGCAAATGAGGACTGTGGAATTGTTTTTGTAAAAACCCATCTCATTCACTTAATGCCCTTTAAGAAGGAAATCTGTTGGCATCCCTTTTACAGCTAAACGCAAATCTCCTGGGGCACTGGATGTTTAAACTTAAGGGTTTTTTTAATGAATCAAAGCAGAAGATGTACTGATTGGAATAAAAATAGAAAGTTTAAAATGCAGTGCCAATCAGCCACCAATAGTCTGAACATCATTTAAATCTTGTTATGATGTGTAGGATTAAAGGCCTCAAGTTTGTGAATAATTGGATAAGTAACAGGAACATACATTCAGAAAATTAGAAGTCACATGACATCAGGTTGTAGTCCAACAGGTCTATTTGAAATCACAAATTTTCAGAGCGCTGCTCCTTCATCAGGTGAAGGGAGGCTCAATTTCACCTGACAAAGGAGCAGCGCTCCAAAAGCATGTAATTTCAAATAGACCTGTTGGACTATAACTGGGTGTCATGTGACATCAAATTTTGTCCACCCCAGTGTAACACTGGCATCTCTACATCATACATACAGAAAGGCAGTAATCATTCAGAAATATGTATTCTTGGCTTTCAAAATAGCAATACTTATGTCAACATGGACATGAATCACCCTTTGGTGTGGCTTAAAACTGTCCTGTTCATACTTGTTCTTATTTTACAAAAACATTATTTATGACATCCTTACTGTGTTTGACAACATGTTGACAGTGCAGCCCAACTTTAAACGACATTTCAAACAGCATTGTCGACTCTTTTAGCTAAATGGAAGCCAGTTAATGAAAGAATGAAAAATTCCAATGTGACATTCTCCATGGTTATACCAGTGACTATTTAACTGTGTGCCAATGTCAGCTACTCTATAATGATCTGAGTAGATTCTGAACACTTACAGTATTTCCTACTGCATTTGTTGGTTACCAATTTGATATTATTGCATGAATTGAAACTATTTAAACCTAACTTGCAGTTTATTGGTGGCCTGTGTACATAATCCAGGATGACACTCCATTGCCAACACAGGGAGTGTTACATTGTAGATGGGCCATCATTCTGATGACACTAAGTATTAAACTGAGGTTCCTGGCCACCCTCTCAAATTTACAGAAAACATCCCACCGCACCATTTCTGAAGAAAGTAGGGGACATCTCTCTGGCATCTAATCCAATCTTCTACCTTCATCAGCATCATTAAACCAGGTAGTTTGCCTGCTCAATGTTATGTTACTGATTTTGGGTCCTTGCTGTGCTGTCACTGTTCCTAAATTGCAATTACTTTATTAGCTGTAAAGTGTTCTGTGACATTCTGAAGTTGTTAAAGGTGCTATATAAATGAAAAACACTTTACTTATTTTGATATAGCACATTTGATTCTCTAAATTGTTGCTATTTGCATGAATATAGCTTACACAGTATAAACATTAAAATAATTTCTGGTTCATTAATTTGTTTTTTCAAGTTATATTGCCAATATAAGCTCATAAACATAAAATATCTTGATGGCAGAAGTGTAGGAAATAAAGAATTATGGAGTTACTGTCAAAGCAACTCATCAGATTCATATGAATGAAAAGTAAGATTTTGTTTGTAGCATAGTATTCGATGTCGTGAGGAGAAAAAGTCCTTAAAACATCTAACATATTCTTCAACTTCCAGAATTTGCTGAAACCAGTGCTGCCATCAAGTGGGGAATTGTATTTCAGGAGTTAAAAATGGGTTTAATAGTTTTTAAACAAAGGTTCACCAGTGCTGCCTCTGTGTGGTCTCTTAAGTGTTAGCTGAGCCACTTCAGTGAAGCAAAATATTAACATGTTAAAATGAGGACTGTAACATGATAATGTGCTGGAGTAATATGGAAACAAAGGATCAAAGGAATACAGTATATCATATATTCCAAGGAAATGCTTTTGAAGGTTGATTGAATGTCCGAGTAAATAGTCATGATACAAAGGAGTGTTTCATAAAGCAGTCCCGTCTCTATGTCAGTTGCATAGAATTACAAATAAAACACAGCACTGAAACAGGCCATTCTGCCCAGCCCGTCAGTGCTAATACTTATACTGCACATGAGCCTTTTCCCATTCTTCATCATCTAACACGATCAACATGACTCTCTGTTTCTTCTGTCCCTCGTGCACTTATCCAGCTTCTATTTATCTCTCTCTCTTTCAGTTTTTCTTCTCAGCGGATGATTTTCGGAAGGTTGTGCTCATTGGTTGCAGAGCCCTGTGGCCAGAAGATTCTCCCACAGTGGGAGCAAGAGAAGGTGTAGATGCTGCTAGGGTTACTTACATCTATCCTCCTCCTCCCTTTCTTGATAATGCTGGCCCTTCACTCAGTCTCTGCAGTTGTCCTGATGTACCATCTGCAGGATCTGTACTTCTCACTGGGAGTTGTCAATGTGGTAACAGAGTGGGACTTCTTCAGTCAGTCCTTATTTGCTTGAGCCTCTCTGTTTTGCTTACTAATAGATAATTCTGTACAACATGATCTTGGGCAGGCAAATACCGTCCAGTTGAGCAACATGGTCAGGCTTTGCAGGAGGATGACCTGGGTGCTGCCGATGTCATGTTTGACTGGTTGGTACAGATTTTCATGAAACTGCATTGCTGCGGCCCCACAATCCGTGTGGAGGTCCAAGTTTTTCTGACAATTTTCCAAAGTCCACCTCTGTTCAGAGTGATGAATACATTGGTCAAGGATACGAAAGTGATGAACAGACCCTTGTTTTGTTTGTGACTCTTTTCTTATATTTGTCTGAATGCAAATACCACGCCTGTGATGTCTCCATTTGCTCTAAAACAGCTCTTGCTCTCTGGGACATTTCCTTCCAAAATAGTATGCACAAGTCTCTTTGGGAGTATTCCAGCCTGGAACTTGCCAGCAATACAAGGACGTTTACAATATCTGCCTTGACTGTGCATTCCAAATTGTCACCACTCTCTGGATAAAGCAGTTCCTTCTCCATTCTCTTCTTGAGATTTTGTTGACTTTTTTTATTGGTGGCTCCTAGTTTTACTAGGGTTTAATTTTTAAAGTCTCATCGACAGGGTCCTGAGAGGAGACCTCTAAGGGGAACGTGTGTGGTTCCTCCTCTAGCTGCGTACCTCCTGGAACCATCCTGCCTCCTTGTGAGGAAAGGGCCTGTTCTGAGGACTATGGCTGGGACAATGAAGTGCAGCTGAGTGCATGTATCCAATTGTGTGCTGGACCTGATTCTCAGTGCCAGTTGCCAAACTGTCCATGGAGATATCCCAGATGATTGCATGCTTGGGTCAGAACATAGAACATAGAAGAATACAGCGCAGTACAGGCCCTTTGGCCTTCATTGTTGTGCCGATCCAAGCCCACCTAACCTACACTAGCCCACTATCCTCCATATGCCTATCCAATGCCCGCTTAAATGCCCATAATGAGGGAGAGTCCACCACTGCTACTGGCAGGGCATTCCATGAACTCACGACTCGCTGAGTAAAGAACCTACTCCTAACATCTGTCCTATACCTACCCCCCCCCTTAATTTAAAGCTATGCCCCCTTGACTCCATACGTGGAAAAAGATTCTCACTGTCGACCCTATCTAAACCCCTAATCATCTTGTACACCTCTATTAAGTCACCCCTAAACCTTCTTTTCTCCAAAGAAAACAACCCCAAGTGCCACAACCTTTCTTCATACGATCTTTCTACCATACCAGGCAACATCCTGGTAAACCTCCTCTGCACCCGTTCCAGTGCCTCCACATCCTTCCTATAGTATGGCGACCAAAACTGCATACAATACTCCAGATGCGGCCACACCAGAGTCTTATACAACTGCAACATGACCTCAGTACTCCGGAACTCAATTCCTCTACCAATAAAAGCCAGTACGCCATATGCCTTCTTCACCGCACTATTTACCTGGGTGGCAACTTTCAAAGATCTGTGTACATGGACACCAAGATCCCTCTGCTCATCCACACTACCAAGTATCCGACCATGAGCCCAGTACCCCATCTTTTTGTTACTCTTACCAAAGCAAATCACCTCACGCTTAGCTACATTGAACTCCATTTGCCACCTTTCTGCCCAGTTCTGCAGCTTATCTATATCCCGCTGTAACCTGCCACATCCTTCCTCACTGTCTACAACTCCTCCGACTTTCGTATCATCCGCAAACTTGCTCACCCAACCTTCTAACCCCTCCTCCAGGTCATTTATAAAAATGACAAACAGCAATGGTCCCAAAACAGATCCTTGCGGAACACCGCTAGTGACGGCACTCCAAGATGAACCTTTGCCATCAACTACTACCCTCTGTCTTCTTCCAGCCAGCCAACTCCTAATCCAAACCTCCAACTCACCCTCAATGCCATACCTCCGTATTTTTTGCAGTAGTCTACCATGGGGAACCTTATCAAACGCCTTACTAAAATCCATATACACCACATCTACCGCTTTCCCCTCGTCCACCTCCTTAGTCACCTTCTCAAAGAATTCAATAAGGTTTGTGAGGCACGACCTGCCCTTCACAAAACCATGCTGACTATCCTTGATCACATTATTCCTATCCAGATGTTCATAAATCCTATCCCTTACAATTCTCTCTAAGATTTTGCCCACAACAGAAGTGAGACTCACCGGCCTATAGTTACTAGGGTTATCCCTACTCCCCTTCTTGAACAAGAGAACCACATTTGCTAGCCTCCAATCTTCTGGCACTACTCCTGTAGTCAGCTTGGTGCCTATGGCATAGCTGCATTGCCATAGCATCTAGATAATGAGAGCCAGAGATATTGTATCCCACATATCTTTCTGCCACTCGTGTTTCTTCTTGTTCATTTGCACAAAGTCCCTGACTCCTGACACCACAGGGTCATCTCCTGTCTGGGCTGGACAGGTGCCCCATCTTTTGGCTGTCCTTTAAGTGCCAGCATCTTGGGGAATTTCATTCTCAGCCAGCTGAAGCGCTGTCCCTGAGAGATGTTCATCATGTTGTGGTCCCGTGCTTTCTAAGCATAACATGCCCATCCAGGTTCCAGTATCTGAGCTGGTGGGAGGTGCAGGAGGCAGACTTGCTCTTGCTTCCTCAGAGATCAAGGAGGCAGCTTCTGGTGAGCCTGCCAAGTCTCCACTGAGATTTTGGTCATCCCTGCAGACAGAGTAGAACGAAGATGTAGTGGCTGATAATAAGATCTGGTGTGCAGTAGGTGATGCTGGCAGCAGGGTCACTGTGGGAGTTGCAATGGATTGAAGAATGGTCCTTCCTTGATTGATGTATTGGTAATCCCATGTCTCCTGTGAAGGGCAGGATTCTCTTCTCTTTGTGAGTGCAGAACCTGAAGTTGAGCAGTCCTCCACTCGTCCAGGCTCTTTCTGCCCAATTGTGGACTGGCATCTCCTGGAATAAGTGGGGTTGAGTGAGGTGAAAGAGGGTGGCAGGCAGTTAGGGCTCTTGCAGGTGGATGGATATGTGGAGGTGTTCTGAGGAAGTGAGGAGGGCATGCAGAGGTTAGTAATGTGGAAGGTTCAGGGGAACAAGAGCGAGTGAAGGCAAATGTTGCTTGAAATAGTAAGACTGGCAGAGCAGGAGCCTTGGTGGGGTGGGTCACAGACTCGGGAGTAGGCCAGTGTCAGTCCTGCAGGTCCGGTGTAACCAACCCTGGAATTAGTATCAGCCAGGGAGCTGCATAGATCATCTCAAGGATCTCATCAGTTGGGACTGTTATCTCAAGTTGGTTGGGGGTAGAGCCACAGTAAGTTTTTGGGGTCTGCACAATTAATGTCAAGCTTATTAGGGGCTTCTGCTGTGGTTTGCAAGTTAGGGAGTTAATTATGAGGGTTGGGGATGCCGTGAGGAAAATACTGGGAGAGCAGGAGGAGGAAGATGAGGATATTGAGCAGGAAAAACATCACCTTCAGCATAATTGGACACTGCAACATCAAGCACAATGAACCAGACGCAACTACGTTGACATATACTTCCAATAGATGTGAGCCAGGTGTAGGTGATCAGTCAGAGACTGTAAATTTGCCTCTATTTATTTCTTGAGGCGAATATATCTTTTTCATTTGTATTTCTTTTGCTCATCCTGTTGTTCAAGAAATGAAGTGTCAACTGTGTCACCCATGTGCTCTCAGAAGCCTTGCTTTCTCATGTCTGTCCCCCTCATTGAAGGGCTATTCCTGGCTAGCTGTGTTTGGTCTCATGCACAGCTGGCCTATAAATGTGATGCCAAGGGCTCAAATCCCAGAAGGTTCTGGCCAGACAACAAGTATTTGCACTAGCCTAATAATGCAAATATATAATTGACACATGATGTGTACAGAATGAGGTGAGCAGTGTAGAATTACATGCGATAACTCATTTGAGATTATAAGAGAAACTCTTAAAACTGCCTGAAGTTGACATTTAACCGATATTTTGGTAAAATTCATCCCCAGCTTTCTGGCCTTTCACCAGGGCCAGTGATACTCAAGTGTGCTATAACCAAGCTTCAATATAAGTTCATCATAATTCTCTACGTTTCAATCCTATCCTGTTAGATATAGATCCTAGTGTTGTTTTATTTTATGGCCTCATCAAACTGCATTTCCACTAAATGATTTCTGTACTCATACTCCCTTTGTTCCTCTATCCCACATAGATTCATATTTTCCAAGTAACATGTGGAATCACTATTTCACTTACCAAAATGTAATACTTCACAAATATCAATGTGAAAATTCATTTATCACTTATTATGCTTATTCTTCAAGTTGCATCAATTATTAAATGGTGTTATCTATTTTTATCCTGCTATATATATTTGTGATCTGTGATCTTTATGATAGTATTGATCATTTTCCTCACAGGTCACTTTGATAAATGTTATTTTTTCCCAGATATTTTAATTTATCCCTGTGGTGTCCTTTCTTGGTTTTTCGATGCAGTCATTGACTCTGCACCAAGACAACAACTTATATTTGTACCCTTATTTATGTTACGTGCACATACATTACTTTTAACACAATTAAACACTCTAAGAAGGTTACCTGAAGCGTTATAAAACAAAACATGACACTACCACATAAGGAGACATTAGAGCAGAGCAGCGGGCGGTTAAGAGTCAACGACATTGCTGTGGGTCTGGAGTTCTATGTAGGCCAAGCCTCGTAAGGATCCTCCCTAAAGGATATTAGTGAACCAGATGGGGTTTTCTGACAATCGACAATGGATTCATGGTCATCATTAGACTCTTAATCTCAGATTTTTATTGAATTCAAATTTCACCGTCTGGCATGGCAGGATTTGAACTTGGGTCCCCAGACATTACCTGTCTCTTTGGGTTAATACCACTAAGCCAGCATCTCCCTCCTGACCTCATTACAGCCTTGGTTCAAACATAGACAAAAAGCATGACTTTCAAAGAGAGATAATAGTGACAGCTCTTGACATTAAGGTGGCATTTGACTGAGTGTGGCATCTAGGAGCCCAGCAATATTGTAATCAATGGGAATCGAGAGCAAGCACTTTAGGAGTCAAATCTGGCACATAGGAAAATGGTTGTTGGAGGTCAGTCATCTCAGCTCCAGGGCATCTCTGTAGGAGTTCCTCAGGCCTAACCATTTTCAGCTGCTTCACCAACGACCTTCCCTCCATTACCAAGTCAGAAGTAGGGATGTTTACTGATGATTGCATAATAATCAGTAGTATTGATGTCTCCTCAGATACTCAAGCAGTCCATATTTGAATGCGAGAAGATCTAGACAATATTCAGGATTGGGCTGACAAGTGGCAAGTAACATTCATGCCACACAAATACAGACAATGACCATCTCCAATAAGAGACAATCTAACTACTACCCCTCGACATTCAATGGTGTAACAATTACTGAAGCTCCCACTGTCAACATCCTGGGGGCTATCATTGACCAGAAACTCAACTGGGCTTGCTACATAAATACAGGTCAGAGGGTAGGTATACTGTCGTGAGTAACTCCCCACCTGACTCCCCAAAGCCTGTCCACCATCTACTTGGCACAAGTCAGCAGTGTCAGGGAACACTCCCCGCTGGCCTGGATGGGTGCAGCACCAACAACAATTGAAGAATCTTGGCACCATTAGGACAATGCAGCCCACTTGATTGACACCACACCCACAAGCACCCACTCCCTCCACCACACTGCTCAGTAGCAGCATGTGTACTTTCTACAAGACATGCTGCAAAAATTCACCAAAGATCCTTAGACAGTATTTTCTAAACCCACACCTACTTCCATCTAAAATGACAAGAGCAGCAGATACATGGGAACACTACAACCTGCAAGTTCTCCTCCAAAGCACTTGCTATCCTGGCTTGGAAATATATCACCATTCCTTCACTGTCACTGGGCCATAATCTGGAATTCTTTCCTCAAGGGCACGATAGGTCAACCCACAGCAGGTGGACTACAGCTGTTCAAGACGGCAGCTCACCACCGCCTTCTCAAGGGCAGCCAGTGATGCCCACATCCTAAGAATGAATATGAAAAGAAAATTCCTTCATTAAAGGAAACTTTTGAACCAGATGTGTTTTTATGACAGTCGATAATTTCCATTCGGCTAGCTTTTTTGAATAAAGATTTTTATTAGAAATCTTTTTAAATCTTTTACAAATCATCTATATACAAAAAAATGTAATATCAATATATAGAAAGATAGAGGCATTACAACAATGCCATATCACGATACTATTAATAATGAACTACCTACTATTCTACCGTATCTACTTAAACTAAACTACAAACAAATTAAATTAAACTGAATTCAAATTAACTTACGTCGAATTATATCTCACTACTTTATTCTATTTCACTCATCACATCTCCATTGAGGCTCCCATCCCTGGGAGTACCAGGCATCGTATCCATACTCTTTTCCCCCAGCCTCCCCCTCCCAGGGCCCCATGGGCACGTGCATTGATTTCCATGGCTATACCACAGCCCTAATTAATATTGCTGATAAGTCTGTGTCAATATAATTTAAAAAGGGCCACCATGTCTCATAATACTGCTCCGTTTTGTGGTGCACCATATTTGGGAGGTAATCTTGGGGAGCTGCTCCATCACCAGCCTGCGCCAACCCATAAGACCTGGTGGTTTTTCCAACGTCCATTCATTAAAATGTTCTTCCTTGCACAGTGGATTAGAATGTTACGCAGTCTGTTCCTGTGTTCCCCCAGAGAGGGCAAATTTGGCAACCCCAGAAGAAGAAATACCGGATCCACTTTAACTTCAGGATGTCCTTCAACTCCCTTACTATAGCACTCCAGTGTCTCTGGATCTTACAACATGACCAATAGCAGTGTGTGAGAGTGCCTATACTAATTTTACCTTTGCAACATCCTGGCGACGCACCTTCCTTGAACTTAGCTAGCCTCTCTGGTACTATATGAGCCATGTATAAAATCTTCAATTGCATGGCCTGCGCTCTGTTACATACTGAAATTTTCCTTGCATTTTCTCATATATTTTCCCATATTCCAATGAGCTATCCTCTCCTAGCTCTCGATTCCACGTCCTACAGAGTCCCTCCACATCTTCTAAGGCACATTCCTTTCTGTAAATGATACACTGGATCACTCTTTGCTCCACAACTGACTTGTAAAACTGAGTCAGCAGCATAGTCTTCCTCTGTATATAATCCCTTATCTGGAAGTACCAGATAGACAATCCATATTTCTGACTTCGCTGGCTAAATGACATCAAGACCTCCTCCTTGAATAAATCTCCCAGACAAGAGTTTCCCTTATTCTCCTATAACTTAAAGCTGGAGTCCATTGCCCAGCTTTAAATCATTGGGATCCCACCAACAGGATAAACGGCGAGGTCTTAAGCCAATTGCCCTTGTCTTGCCTCATTACCCTCCAGCCCTTTAAAATGATTGGAATTTTGCACCGCTCGGTTATGTATTTCACCTTATCCATAAATAATAGATTAACTAGGAGACATCTCGATTGTGAGGTTTAATCCTGAAGAAGGGCCTGTGCCCGAAACGTCGAATCTCCTGTTCCCTGGATGCTGCCTGACCTGCTGTGCTGTTCCAGCAATAAAGTTTCAACTTTGATCTCCAGCATCTGCAGACCTCACTTTCTCTTCAATGTCAAGTCAAATCGACTCTGAAATCACATCTGGAAGATTCACCCCTCCCTCACTCTGTGAAAGCTGCAATTTGGTAAATTTAATCAGGGGTGCCTGCGACACCAAATAAAAGAACCTAGCCAACCATTGAGCTTCCATGATACCCGTCTGGGTAGCAACAATGGGAGGAATTTCTTGGGGTACAACAGGCGAGGAAAAACTTTCATTTTAATCAGGGCTATTCGGCCTCACCATGATAATGGTAATCCCTCCCACCGCCTCAAATCCTGTTTTATCTTCTCCAGTAGTTGTACATAGTTAGCTTTATACAGCTGGTGGAAGGCAAGTAAAAATTCCCAAATACAAAAAACCTTTTGACAACCATCTAAACGGGAACTACATTCCATCCTTCAGATCAGGCACCTCCACTAGGCCCCCCACCGGCATGGTTTCCGATTTTGTAAAGTTGATCCTGTAGCCTGAAAAGCTGCCAAATAAATTAATTGTTTGAATCAATTGAGGAACGGACTCCTCCAGATTGGCCAAGAACAAAAGGACGTCATCAGCATATAGGGTGATCTTATTCTCCCCCATTCCTACCCCTGGCTCCACTATTTCAGAATCCCTCTTGATAGCCTCAGCTAACGTTTCAATCACCAAGGTAAATAATAGCGGTGAAAGAGGGCACCCCTGTCGACTCCCTCTCCCAATATTAAAGTTATCTGAATTAGTGCCATTTGTGATGACTGCTGCCTTTTCTATGTCTAGGGAGACCACTAAACCCGAAATCAATCTTTGCTGGCATAGCTGCACTATGTTCAGTACCCTCCTGATATTGTTGGAGGAGCTACAGCCCTTGACAAAACCCGTCTGATCTTCTTTTATAATATGGGGCGGGAGCTTTTCCAGCCTCAGGGCCAGCATCTTGGATAGAATTTTACAATCTACATTCAACAGTGAAATGGCTCTGTATGAAGCACATTCTTCGGGTCTTTCCACTTTTTAAAAATGAAGGAGATATTAGCCTCCCGAAGAGAAGGCGGCAAACAATCCTGTGATTATGAATAGCTATACATCCCCAGAAGTGGCTCCCCCAACACATTTCTGAATTCCTTATAGAATTCACTTGGGAATTCATCTGGCCCCGGTGCTTTGCCACCCTTCCTGCACTTCCTGTACTGTCATAGGTGCATTCAACAGGGAAACCTGTTCCGCGTTTACACTGGAGAGGTCCACGTTCTCAAAAAAGGACTGCATTCTCACTGCACCATGTTCGCCTCCCTCTGACTGATATAACTCTGCGAAGTATTCCTTAAATCTAACATTGACCTTCCTTAACTCATGTAACCGTGCCAGCCTTCTCTCTGACAGACATAATAGATTGGGAAGCACTTTTCTTTCTAGCCAGATATGCCAGATATCTACCTGGCTTATCAACAAATTCAAACAGCCTTTGTTTAGCGAAGGAGACATTTTTTTTGCCACCAGTGTGTGCAATGAGTCGAGAACCGCCCGGAAGGCAGTGACCCGCTGCAGCTTGACCAAAGAGGGCCTATTATAATATACTCCCTCAGCTATCTGCAGTCAGGTCTCCAGAATCCGTTGTTGCTCCTCCCTCTGCCTCCTTCTATTTGTTGAATATGAAATAATTAGGCCTCGTAAATATGCCTTAGGTGGCCTTCCAAAGTATTGCCGGTTTACTGGCTCTACCCGAGTTGATATCCTAGAAGGCCCTGAACTCTCTTGTGATGTACTCAACGAATTTGCTATCCCTTAACAGGATTGAATCCATGTGCCAGTGCTGTGCATCCATTTCACCACCCTTGATTTTATCATTTAAAAACACTCGCACATGGTCCGAGACAGCTATATTCCCAATTTTGCATGCCAATGTTCTGTCCAAATAATCTGATGACATAAAAACATGTCAATTCAAGTATGGCACTTGTGTGGGTTGGAATAGAAAGTAAAGTCTCTTCCATTAGGGTGGAGGTACCTCCACACATCTACTAATCCCAACTCCTCACACATGTCCACCAACTGCTTAGATTGCGCGTGCATAACTGCCAGCCCCTTGGCACCCTGTCTACCTCAGAATCTATTAGGTGATTAAAATCCCCCCCCCATGATCATGCGGCGCACCCCAAGACTCATTAATTTAGTGACTGCATCAATTATACATTTAAGAGGATGCGCTGGGGGACAATATACATTCAGGATGCCATGCTCCATGTATTAAAGCTTTAAGAATGATGGACTGTCCATGTTCATCCTTAATTTGCTCAGTTACCTGGAAAGGGAGGGGGGTTCCTTCTTACCAGTATAGCCACTCCTCTACTCTTAGAGCTAAAGGAGGAGAAGAATACCCTGTTATAATCCCTCTGCTGCAGTTTCAGATGTTCCTTATCAGTTAAATGTGTCTCTTGCAGCAGGGTGATGTCCACCCTTTCCTTCCTAAGGCTTGACAGCACTTTCTTTCTTTTAATAGGGGAATGGCTCCATTTTACATTACCTGAACAAATCACTAGCCATGGTCATCCAGGGCAGCCCATAGTTTCCCAAGAGGAGGAACCCCCTCTGAGGTGCAGTGAGAGACAAAGACATTAACTCTATAAAGTCTAAAAAGTACTTATATAAAAACTACTACAATTAAAAAACTAATCACTACATTTAACTTAAGCAAAACCCAAATAACCCCCAATTCAATAATCTTGCCCATAGGGGGCAGTCCTCCCAATCCTTGCTACCTTCCCAACTCCCTCTAGCTGAGGCCATGCCCTAGCCCCAGATGGCTGTGCTCTCGCCCCAGGCAATTCACAAGTGAAGAAAACCTGTTATTTACATTCTGAGAGTTAACAATGGATGCCCACCACCACCCCCCCCACACATCTTAACCACAGGTATAGCCACTCCCAATCCAAAAACAAAAGGTCAGCAGTAAAAAAAAGCCCCAGATAATACCCAACCAACTCATATACGAAATAATTCCAGTTTTACGGCAAGGCAATACATATAAAGCTGATAACCACAAAAAAAAGGGGAGAAAGAAGAAAAGAAAGGCAAAAAAAATTTTTTTAAACCCATACCATTGTCTGTAACAATACCCCCATCCCCCCTCCCCACCCCGAACAGAGTCCTTTAATTCAGAGAATTCACAAAATTGTTCGCCAATTCTGCAGAATCAAAATATATACCGTCCCTCCGTGAGTGAAATGCAACACGGCCAGATACCTCAAGGAATAGTGAATGTTCAGATCCCTTGAATTTGTCTTAACTTCATCAAACACCCTTCTGTTCCTAATTAGGGCTCCTGAGAAGTACTGAAAAAAACATTATTCTTCAGCCTTTGTACATTAAAGATGTGAATCTCTTCCCAGTCTTCTTGCTATTTCAATCACTAACTGTTTTTCTTTATAATGCAGGGGTCACGCTGGCTGACAGGAAGCAAAGAGTAGTGATAAACGGATCCCTTTCGGAATGGCAGACGGTGACCAGTGGTGTACCACAAGGTTCGGTGCTGAGACCGCAGCTGTTTACAATATACATTAATACTATAGATGAAGGTAATAAAAGTAATATTAGCAAATCTGCTGATGACACAAAGCTAGGTGGCAGGGTGAAATGTGAGGAGAATGTTATGAGAATACAGGGTAACTTGGACAGGTGAGTGGAAGGATGCATGGCAGATGCAGTTTAATGTGGATAAATGTGTGGTTATCCACTTTAGTGGCAAGAACAGGAAGGCAGATTACTATCTAAATGAAGTCAAGTTAGGTAACGGGGAAGGACAAGATCCTTGTACATCAGTCAATGAAAGCAAGTATGCAGGTACAGCAGACATGAAGAAAGCTAATGGCATGCTGGTCTTCATAATAAGAGAATTGAGTATAGGAGCAAAGAGGTATTTCTGCAGCTGTACAGGGACCTGGTGAGACTGCACCTGGAGTATTGTGTGCAGTTTTGGTCTCCAAATTTGAGGAAGGACATTCTGTCTATTGAGAGCGTGCAGCATAGGTTTGCGAGGTCAATTCCCAGACTGGCAGGACTATCATATGTTGAAAGATTGGAGCAACTGGGCTTGTATACATGGGTTTAGAAGAATGAGAGGGGATCTGATTGAGACATATTGGATTATTAAAGGATTGGACACTCTGGAGGCAGGAAGCATGTTTTTGCTGATGGGTGAGTCCAAAACCAGAGGACACCGTTTAAAAATAAGGGGTTGGCCATTTAGAACAAAGTTGAGGAGAAACTTCTTCACCCAGAGAGTGGTGGATATATGGAATGCTCTGCCCCAGAAGGCAGTGGAGACCAAGTCTCTGGATACTTTCAAGAAAGAGATGGATAGAGCTCTTAAAGATAGTGGAATCAAGGATTATGGGGATAAGGCAGGAACAGGATACTGATTGTGGATGATCAGCCATGATCATAATGAATGGTGGTGCTGGCTCGAAGGGCAAATGACCTACTCCTGCACCTATTGTCTACTGTCTATTGTCTAGGACTGCGCAGGAGCACAGTCTGACCTGGACCTGTGCAATCTGGTGGGCCTACTCCACACTCAACAGGCCTGACTCCAACTCTAGTCCCAGGAACTTCAGGAGCCACTTCTCCAGGAAGCAGAGGAGGTCTTTGCCTTCCTCGCATTCTGGAAGACCCACGAACCATAAGCTTTTTCTTCCATTTTTATTTCCCAAGTCATCCACTTGCTCCTGAAGGATCCGAACCTGGTCTTCCAGTGTTTGGATCCTTCCTCCCAAGACCTCCACCACTATCTCTGATGCCTTCACTGCCTCTACTCTTCAGTCCAGTGTTTGAATCTCTTGCTCATGCTTTTTCAGCATGGCAGATAGTAGTTCCACCGCTGCTTCAGTCTTTTCTCAGAGTTTGGCAAACTCCGAGAGTAAATGCTGCTGCCCCATTAAATCCAAAGGGGCCACCCCGGGAGTTTGAGCAGTAGCTGCAGGCACCCCCGATGCAGTAGAGAAGTGCCCTGCCTCCTGCACTCCTTTAGGCCCATTTCCTTTATTTGCTTTCATCCTGATTTTAAAGCTACTAAACCACAATTTTAGCAGTTCAAGATGTTCAGTAAGTTTACATTAGCAATTTTTTTCTCCTGGGGTGGTTGATGAGGAGGGTATGACACAGAGCCCAGCACAGCAGACCACTCAGAAGACTGCCATCTTGGATCTCCTTGGGTAGCTTTTAATTCCAGATTGTTTTGAATTCAAATTTCACCAGCTACACGGTGGGATCCAGAGACATGTTCCCAGAGCATTAGCCTGGGGTTATGGAATTTTAGTCCACATTCATTACTACCCCTTAAATCACCACCCTTTAAATATTTTCTAATCAACCTCTTCAGAGATGCTATTTCAGATATCTGAAGCAGGTGGGACTTGAACCTCTTGGTTCAGTAGTAGAGGCAGGTACAGTATCACTGCACTCACTTGGGCTCCCTTCACTTCCCCATAAACCATATAAATCAAATGTGGAGGGGGAAGCCATAAAGCCCATTGAATCGACTCCATCAGTCAATAAGATTATGGCTATGTAAAAGCAAAATGCAGAGATGCTTGAGATCTGAAATAAAAACAGAAAACTCTGGTGAAATTCAGGTCTGGCAGCATCTGTGGAGAGAAAAAACAATGGTTTAATATTTTAAGTCCAATCATTGGAACTCGGGTTATTCGAGGGACTGGAGTGGATATGAGAGAGGCTGACTGTAGTTAAAGCTAATAATTCCTCAGCATCTGAAGATGCTGTGTCAACAAAGCAATAACCTCCCAATCCTCCTTAGACATTGGAATGGTTCCAAAGGATCGGAGTATTCTAATGTAACTCACCCGTTCAAAAACAGCTTCAGGAGAAGCCCAGCAACTAAACGCAGTCAATTTAAGAGAAAATTACTGCAGATGCTTGAATTTCCACTGAAAACAGCAAATGCTGGAGATCATGGCAGGTCAGGCAGCATCCATGGGGAGACAGCAAGCTATCATTCCGAGCTTTGATGAAGAGTCATCTAAACTCAAAACATGAGCTGAAACTCTCTCCATGGATGCTGCCAGTCAGTTCAATCTAAATTAGCACAGGGGAATGTTTTTTAAAAATGACAATCTGGGACAAAATTAACAGTTACTAGGATCAGGTGAGGTTCTGGAAGTTTGGAGGTTGGTAAAGATGGTGCCACTGTTTAAGAAGGGTGGGGGGGTAAGGACAAGCCAGGGAACTATAGACCAGTGAGCCTGACATTGGTGGTGGGCAAATTGTTGGAGGGAATCCTGAGGGACAGGATATACATGTATTTGGAAAGACAAGGACTGATTAGGGATAGTCAACATGGCTTTGTGCATGGGAAATCATGTCTCACAAACTTGATTGAGTTTTTTGAGGAAGTAACAAAGAGGACTGATGAGGGCAGAGCGGCAGATGTGATCTATATGGACTTCAGTAAGGTGTTCGGCAAGGTTCCCCATGGGAGACTGATTAGCAAGCTTAAATCTTACAGAATACAGGGAGAACTAGCCATTTGGATACAGAACTGGCTCAAAGGTAGAAGACAGAGGGTGGTGGTGGAGAGTTGTTTTTCAGACTGGAGGCCTGTGACCAGTGGAGTACCACAAGGATCAGTGCTGGGTCCTCTACTTTTTGTCATTTACATAAATGATGTGGATGCAAGCATAAGAGGTACAGTTAGTAAGTTTGCAGATGACACCAAAATTGGAGGTGTCGTGAAGACAGTTACCTCAGATTACAACAGGATCTTGACCAGATGGGCTAATGGGCTGAGAGTGGCAGATGGAGTTTAATTCAGATAAATGTGAGGTGCTGCATTTTGGGAAAACAAATCTTAGCAGGACTTATACACTTAATGATAAGGGCCTAGGGAGTGTTGCTGAGCAAAGAGACATTGGAATGCAGGTAGACAGGATAGTGAAGAAGGTGTTTGGTATGCTTTCCTTTATTGGTCAGAGTATTGAGTCATGTTGCAGCTGTACAGGACATTGGTTAGACCACTGTTGGAATATTGCGTGCAATTGTGGACTCCTTCCTATCGGAAAGATGTTGTGAAACTTGAAAGGGTTCCGAAAAGATTTACAAAGATGTTGCCAGGATTGGAGGATTTGAGCTATAGGGAGTGGCTGAACAGGTTGGGGCTTTTTTCCCTGTAGTGCCGGAGGCTGAGAGGTGACCTTATAGAGGTTTACAAAATTATGAGGGGCATGGAGAGAGTAAATAGGCAAAGTCTTTTCCCTGGGGTCAGGAGTCCAGAACTAGAGGGCACAGGTTTAGGGTGAGAGGTGAAAGATATAAAAGAAACCTAAGGGGCAACTTTTTCACACAGTGTGTGGTACGTGTATGGAATGAGCTGCCAGAGGAAGTGGTGGAGGCTAGTACAATTGCAACATTTAAGAGGCTTTTGGATGGGCATATGAATAGGAAGGGCTTGGAGGGATAAGGGCCGGGTGCTGGCAGATGGGACTAGATTGGGTTGGGATATCTGGTTGGCATAAATGGGTTGGACCGAAGTGTCTGTTTCCATGCTGTACATCTCTATGACTCTATAACTGAATTAATGGATTAAGTAAGAATGCTGGAATGGCATCATCAAAGACATATCATGTTGAACGAACTTCATCAAGTTTTTGGGTGAGAAACAGAGAGGGTTTGGAGCAATTAAAATTGGAGATGCTCAAGAGGCCATAATTAGTGGAGCACAGATATCTTGGAAGTTTTGGGGCTGGAGGAGATTATTGTACAAAGATAGTGAGTGGTATGGCTCTAAGTACAAGATAAGTATAAGAACTGCCTCAGGGTTTTTATCCTCTGTGTGGGAAAAATCTCGCCTGCTAACTCACCATGTGTGTAATCATTGCCACAAACCCATATTGTAGAGCTCTGTGAAGCAGTTAAGAGTCCTTGATCTACCTTTGATGCTTCAAATCAATTCTTTGAAGTCAATCTCTGACTAAGTTAAAGCTGTCTTGTGTTAAAAAGAGGGTTGTTCCTTTGAATTATAACATGCAACTTTTTTGACAAACTGAAGTAAATCAAAAGAAAATTTGCAGGCAGGCATGGCTGAACTCACTAAATTAGGTCCTTTATTTTTCCTTCAATTGCTTTTTACAAACTTTAACTGCAGTCTATCATAGGGGCTTTATCCTGAGCGCAACAGCTCAATACACAGCGAAAAGAAGAGGTCTCTCTAACTCTGATAATGTTGGTGTTTTCAGTCTCCCACTAGTTAACAGCAGTGACAACATGTATTGCAGACATATAAAATATGCTTCATTAATTCACAAACTTAACAGGCATTTGGCATCTGATCAGCTGTTTGAAAAATACTCATTGTGATTCCCATCAAAAGCTTTGGATCATCAAAATAGTGCTGAATTATTCAAATGTGTTGACACAAAAGCTGAAAACGTCAAATTCTGCGGCCAAAAATCATTTTTGTCAGTTGAAAAAGAGAATCTGAACAATAAAAGTTACATTCTCAATAGAAATTCAACATTACTAAGTAACAGCAATTTTTTTCTTTAAATAAAAATCAGTTCTATTGAATCATGGTGTAATGGCTGCTAGAACACTGATCCATGACCTTGACCTAATTAAAGCCCTCATATATCAAGCTGCACCTTAATGACCTTCCGGTCCCTAGTTCAGCAAAAAACCTCTGGCTAGATATTTCACTGGGGCATATATAGTGTAGTCTTGGGTAATTTTAAACTTCAGTCTCACACTACCTATAGAGCATCACACTAAGTGATGGTATGTTCCAATTGTCCTGTCACTCATGAAAAAAATCCTTCATAACTCACTTATGCTTGCAGCCCTCATGAATTATGGGCCTTTTACCTTCGTGGAATAGCAGTGGGAATCAATGTTTACATCACTACTGTAATATCCTATATTTCTCCTTGTCGTCTAAACTGAGCAGGAGAGTGAAATAGACTTCCATGTTTCACTGGGGCCATTTGAGTAGGCTCAGTAAAAAATGATTAAAACAGCATTTTCTCCAAACTGAATACGGCAGATAACTTGCTTCTCATTTTGCTGAAGTTTGCTGGGCACACTCAATAAAATGATCAAAAAGGAGCATTGTCATCAGAATTGTTTTTCAGCTTGCAATCCAAAAATTTATGATGTAAACAAATTGCTGATTCCTTCAGTAGCCAGAGAGATGGTGGACAGAGAACCTGTTAGTCTTTTCTCTATTGCTTTTTTTTGAAGATTTTAAACAGTAAAGTCTTTATGTTATGGATAGGCACATTTGGATCTTTCAAGTTTCAGACATGTTAATTCTGTTATACTTGAAGCCAAAGATTTGTTACTACCAGTCTGTGAATTTCCTTAAACATAAGGGAATACAGATGCATCTCCTACCATTCTGTTGGGGAAAACAGGATTTTGAATTTGTATACTATTGTTGGCCCATCAACCTGTCAGGGACTGCCAAGGATTCAAATGCATGCTCAGGAAAAATAAACATATGTTTACCATTAGTTTACAAAGAATGGGCTACCAGATAAAAGTTTATAATATATAGTTTGTCTTTAAAAGTATGTTTCACTGTGGTTTCAGTCACACAAGGCAGCCCCAATGACTGAAAATTAATGTGTGAATTTGCCAATAATATAAAGTGGGACAAGGAAGAAAGCTTTCAATTTACATTTTCAGGCTAGATTCAAAAGTATGGCTTGGTTAAGAAACAGGATATATAACTAAACAATCCAGACCATGATGAATTGGCAATCCATGTAGAACATGCACAGATTGGTAAGAAAATGAATAAAAAAACATTACTTTCATGTTGAAGCTTGGTTTGAGGCACATTGTTGAGACAGAGCGGAGGAAGCTGTGCTATGTATTTGGCCTGTGTTATACCTGACCAGGGAATGTTTAATATTGTCAGTGGGTGGTCACGTTAGAAAGGTCCCATTCACCAGAACTGAAATAAATCATTATAACTTTCAGAACAGTGACAATATTTGTTTTTGGAAAAACCAATGAGGGTCAGGCAGACTGGGGAAGCATCAGAGCAAAGAAAGATTTTGTCCATCCATGACTTTCATTGCCATTTTCTACAGTCACACATCAAACCAAAGTAATTGATATGGACAAACTTCCAGACTTTAGCAACCGTTCATGTCACAAATTTGGCAAAAAAATTCACTTGTAATTAAAAATTTAACTTTACTGACAGAGAATTGTCTTTCATGTTGTCATATAACACATAGAAAAAAGCTTTTATTCACAAGATAAAGTCAAACTTTAACCACCATTTCAGAAAATATTCAAATTGACCAATCTAATAACGCAAGCTTTGGTATTTTGCTCAAAAACAGAAATTGCTGGAAAAGCTCAGCAGGTCTGGCACCATCTGTGGAGAAAAATCAGAGTTAATAGAAAGATTGGGGTCAAGTGACCTTTCCTCAGTATGTTAACTTTTGTTTCTCTCCACAAATGCTGCCAAAATGGTTGAGTTTTTCCAACAATTTCTGTTTTTTGTTTCTGATTTACAGCATCTACGGTTATTTTGGTTTTTATTTGGTATTCTGCCAGTGCCTGAACTAAGTGTTAGCACAATTTCAGTTTGCCTTAGACTATGTTAATACAAAAAAAATGTAAAAGATCACACAACACCAAGTTACAGGTTGTCAACCACCTGATGAAGGAGCAGTGCTCCGAAAGCTAGTGCTTCCAATTAAATCTGTTGGACTATAACCTGGTGTTGTGTGATTTTTAACTTTGTACACCCCAGTCCAACACCGGCATTTCTAAATCGGAAAGAAAATACACACTGAGTCACGATAAGGAGTTGTTAACTGCGACATTCTTATTGTCAAGGTATCTGTGGAAGCAGGAAAGATCCATTTTCTATTTGCAAGATGTCCTTGGATTGTGGGAAATGATGGAACAGTTGTCTTTATTGTCCACCTCCAAGTGTCCTGAGATGGTGATAATAGATTTACTTTTTCCACAACTGCATTTGCCACTTCATTCAGAGCCAATTACATAACAATGATTAGAGTAGTGTAGAGCCCAAGTAAGGGGGTGTCAGGTTCACTTCACTCAATCACATAAATAAGATCAGTTAAGCTTTTGCAACAAACCAGAAGTATTCATGGTCATTTTCCTCTTGACACTTGCACCTAAATTACAGATTTATCAATTCAATTTCATATTATTCCATGGAGAGATTTTCACTCACAACCTTAGGAAATTCTAGTTCATAATTACTACCATAATGACTAAAATATCTCAAAACATGAGGTGGGGTAATGATAAAGGTTTTGGAATTTTCCAGTGGTTCATTAAGCAAGTTCAATCACTTCTAGTTGTTACAGAAATTAACTATTCCATGTCATTTCAAAATAAATAGTTGAATTGGAAGTGTTGCTTATTGATTTCAGAGGATTGTCATGATCTCTGTCAAAACCAATAAGTTTTAAAACATATTGCAATACCCCATGGCCAACTTTGATGAATTGCTCAACAACATTTGAAATTTTAAAACCTTAGTGGTAACAAAGCAACTAAAAGCAACATCAACTATCCATTTGCTAGTCGACAACTCCTTCTTTTAACTACAAAACGATTAATCCTTATCAATGTCTTATGCAACTCACAACCTATGCCACATTCATATACGTTATGACTTGCACTCTAGGTTGGATTGTAGTCTTTATAGGAAAGGGTCAATACTCCCAACTTCTTATAGGTTCAGATCTCCCTGTTTTGCTGAGTCATGAAGTTGAGTGATAATTGAAAGGCATTTCCCTCAGTTTTTGGAGAATTTCCAAACTGACTACTTCCAGTAAGGCCCACTCTGGAAGATTTTGCCTTACATCCTTGCCAGGGTAAATTCTTCCAGCATCTTTACAGTGTCATCCCTCCCACGTGTCGTCTGGTCATTTGTCAAGGACTCACAACCTTCTTCAGTCAGCTGACCACACAGAGTGCTGCCTTTTATCCCAGTTCGACCTCTGTCTATCTTTCTATCCAAAAATGAAAAGTCATTCCACAGTCAGCCCAGCTGTTCATGCCATTATTTTCAGGTGTAAAATATGATACAGGCATTTTAATAGTTTCTGATCTAGCCCAATGTTCTATAGTAACCAAGTCACCCAAACGCCGAAGCAGATCACATGACCCACTTCATTCTTCCATTTTATCTTCAAGAGACAGTCCCAAACATTGTCACTGTATAAAACCTTACATTCAGAGCAGTAATGTCACAAAGAAATTTTTCTATCACATATTTATTTTTGATAGCTCATCCTCATAATGATAATCCACCTGATTGAAATTTTGTGAATAGTACGTGAAAGAAGTAAACTAGGATTAGATATAATAAGTGTCAACCCGTTCATCAGGTAAACAATATATACAGGACAGTAAATAAGGTGCTCAGAATTGAAGGATTTGTTTATCTTGTGTGTCAGAAAATGTAAAAGAATGCTATAGGGTATGCTTCAGAGCAAGACACTGTAAATTCAGTATTGTGCAAATGTCACAAACGTACAGTGAAGATGATAATCTCAAGTATTAATTAAGTAGGTTAGATGCTAGTTTTATTCAGTGTGAGAAATATAATGATGATTGCCTTGATAAGAAATATGGGTGCAATAAAGGTTGAATAAAATAGAGATCCAATGAATGAAATTGATCCAATGACAATTGTCTTAATTTTCCCCTTTTTCTTCCCAATGCTGTTTTATTTGCCACATACCTTCCAGGTCACACTGAAACCACATCTCCAACACTGACACATTCCCTTTGTTCTGCACTGAGGTATCCGGCTAGATTGCAAGCTTCTGGAGTGAGACTCTGCATCGACAAACCGTTATTTCGGGGAAAGTGGGCTACATTTTCAATATACCTACAGTCATCTGTAGCTGAGCAGTGAAGATCATTAACTACAGTTTCAGATTAAAATCACTTCTCCCTTGAAAGTGTTAATAAGATTATCCAATATGTGGCCCATCCCTGAAAACTAAAACTACGTGGTCTCACATTTATTCAGCACTTAATCTGCTGCAATGTTGAATCTTCATAACAATGTTTTGTGGAATATTCAATAAGTCTTGATCAGCACAAAATCTGAAAGAGATTATAAGAAAGACACCATTGGTCCTATAGCTAGCTCTTTGACAGGTCTATCCAATTAATTCCACTCCCTTGCTCTTTCCTGCTCGCGTTCCAAATTTACTCAAATCAATTATTTAACCAATTCCCTTTTAAAAGTTATTATTAATTCACCTCTTCTATTGCCCTTCCAGGTAGTGCATTCTAGATCATAGCAACTTGCGTGCCATTTCTCCCCTTGTGTTATCTCAGTTCCTTTTACCATTTTCCTAAAATTGCTGACTGGTTAGTAAGGTTAAATCACATGGGATCCAGGCAGAGCAACTACAAACGGGCAGAAAACTAGCCGCCAGGATACATGAACATCAACTAGCCACAAAAAGACGTGACCCACTCTCACTAGTATCTTTACATACAGATGAGGAAGGACACCACTTTGAATGACAACCCATGCATCCTAGGACAAGCCAAACAGAGACATGCGTGAGAATTCCTAGAAGCATGGCATTCCAACCAGAACTCTATCAACAAACACATTGGCCTGGATCCCATTTACCACCCACTGAGAAAAAAAGAACAGGAAATGACATCACCACAGGAAATGGCATCACCATCCCAAGGAAACCTAAACACATAAATAAAAAGTGGGCCATACAACCAGTGCTTCACCGGAGGCTCACTGATAATGTTACCCAGTATGGTGATGAAACATCTGAAAATGAATCTTCCAGCTCAGCGAGCAAACTTATATCCAGGATCTTGATCAGCTGGGCCAATGGGCTGAGGCGTGGCAGATGGAGTTTAGTTTAGGTAAGTATGAAGTGTTGCATTTTGATAAGACAAACCAGGACAGAACTTACACAGCTATAGATAGGGCCCTGGGTAGTGTTGTTGAACAGAGAGACTGAGGGGTTCAGGTACACAGTTCCTTAAAAGTGGAGTCACAAGTAGACAGGGAGTTGAAGAAGGTATTTGGCATGCTTACCTTCATTGTCAGAGCATTGAATATAAGATTTGGGATGTCATGTTGAGGTTGTACAGGACATTGGTGAGGCCACTTTTGGAGTACCACACGCAGTTCTGGTTGCCCTGCTTTAGGAACGATATTATTAAATTCGAAAGGGTGCAGAAAGGATTTACAAGGGTATTGCTGGGATTGGAGGGTTGAGTAATAAGGAGAGGCTGAATAGGCTGGTATATTTTTCACTGGAGCGTAGGAGGTTGAGGAGTGACTTTATGGAGGTTTATAAAATCATGAGAGACATAAACAAGGGGAGTAGTAAAGGTCTTTTCCCTAGGGTGAGGTGTTCACAACTAGACAGCATGGGGCTAACTTGAGAGGGAAAGGATTTAAAAGGGAACTGAGGAGCAATGTTTTTACACAGAGGATGATTGTATGTGAAATGAACTACCAGAGGAAATGATAGAGACAGATATAGTTACAACATTTAAAAGACATTTGGACAGGTACATGAATAGGAAAGGTTTAAAGGGATATGGGCCAAATACAGGAAAATGGGACTGGGTGAGTTTGGGAAACCTGGTCAGTATGGATGAATTAAACCAAAGGGTTTGTTTGCATGCTGTATGATTCTGAGTCCATGACTGTACACTAATCCTTCCACAATTGGAAATAGTTCCTAATTACTTACCCTTTTGAAATCCTGCATAATTTTGAATGCCTGTATTAAATCTCTCGAAACCTCCTCTGCTATTAGAAGAACAATCTGTTTCCTCAATGTTTTTAAGTAAATTAAGTCTTTTGTCCCTGGTAGTATTATGGCATTTCTTCTCTGCACTTTCTCTAAACCTTGACATTGTTCCTAAAAACCAACTGGTCATAATAAATGGCCAAGAATTAGCCATTTCATTCGCCAAAAATATTCAAGTTGGAGTCAAAACAACATTTTATAAAGCTTTGTATAGCTTGCTTACTTTAGTATGTTTTGCTGAAGATTTGATTCTGGTAAAGCTATGTTTGATTGACTGGACCAGCATTTAGTGTGTATCTAAAACTGCCCTTAAGAAGCTGTTGGTGAGCTGCCCCTTGAATGCTGTAGTCTTTTAGATATGGGTATACTCACAGTACTGTTAACGGGGATTTCCAGGATGTTGACCCAATGACAGTGTAGGAGCAGCGATACATGTTCCAATTGTGTGTGGCATGAAAGGGAACTTGCAGGTTGTGGTGTTCTCACTAACATCTTCTGTCTTTGTCCTTGAGGAGGTAGAGACCATGGAATATGCTGTCAAAGGTGGCTCAGTCATTTGCTGCGATTTATCTTGTAGATGGTAATGAAAAGAGCAGTCACTCTCCCCTCCTGACTGGAGTTCACCTCTTTTGTCCATGTTTGGATAAAGGCAGTATGAAGTCAGAAGCTGAATGTTTGTGACAGAATCCAAACCATATGTCAGTGAACAGGTTAATGCTAGCAAGAGCCACTTTTCCAAGGATTGGGAATAGGCTGGGGGGCAATAATTGACTGGGTTGAATCTGTCCTACATTTTGTAAACAGGACATATTTAAGGAAATTTCCACATGGCTAGGTTAATCTCTGTACTGTTGCTGTACTGGAATGTCTTGACTATTGGATCGGTTAATTCTGGAGCATGAGTCACAAAATCATAGAATTGTTACAGTGCTGCAGAAGGCCATTGTATTCAGTCCATTATATCTGCACTGGCTCTCCAAATGAGCATCACAACTCAGAGCCATTCTGTCCAGAAGTCTGCACAATGCTCCTTTCAAATCATCATCCAATTCCCTTATGACTGCCTCGGTTGAACCAACCTCCACCACACTTACCAGACACAGTATTTCAGACCCAAACTACTCGCTGCCTGAAAAGGTCTTGCCTCATGTTACTTTTACTTCTTTTACTGTCCAATCTCCTCATGATTTTGTTTTGAGTAGTTTAATTGGAGTTCCTCTCAATCTTCACTTCTCCAAGAGAAATAGTGCAAGTTTCTCTAATTTAGCTTTATAACTGAAATTCATCATCCTTGGAATCATTCTTTTAAACTTCTTCTTAATTCTTTCTATTGTCTTCACATCCTTCATAAATTGTAATGCAGAGAACAGAATGTAACATGAGGACAAACTATTGTTTTATACGTGTTCAACATAACCTCCTTGCTCTTGCACTCTAGGCACCTTTCAATAAAGTCTAGGATTCTGTTTTCTTTATTAACTGTCTCTCAACCTGTCCTGCCACCATTAATGCTTTATGCACGTACACACCCAAGTGCTCCTACACACCATTTAGTTAATATTGTGTTCATGTTCTTTACTGCATTTGGATTTGGACTTCTTCAGGTCTGATGAGTCACAAATGTTTCTGGTCATTATGAAATCATCAATGAACATCCCTCCTGCTGACCACTTCTGACCTTAACATGGAAAGAAGATCATTATTGAAGGAGCTGAAGATCATTGGGGTCAAGGACACTATCCTGAGGAACTCCTGTCAAGATATCCTGGAGCTGAAATGATAACCTTCAATAACCACAACCAGCTTCCTTTGAGCCAGGTATGACTCTAACCAATGGAGAATTTTCTCCTTATTTCCATTGACTCCAGTTTTATAGAGTGATAGAGATGTATAGCATGGAAATAGACCCTTCGGTCCAACGTGTCCATGCCAACCAGATATCCCAACCCAACCTAATCCCACCTGCCAGCACCCGGCCCATATCCCTCCAAACCCTTCCTATTCATATACCCATCCAACTGCCTCTTAAATGTTGCAATTGTACCAGCCTCCACCACATCCTCCGGCAGCTCATTCCATACACGTACCACCCTCTGCGTGAAAAGGTTGCCCCTTAGGTATCTTTTATATCTTTCCCCACTCACCCTAAACCTATGCCCTCTAGTTCTGGACTCCCCAACCCCAGGGAAAAGACTTTGTCTATTTATCCTATCCATGCCCCTCATAATTTTGTAAACCTCTATAAGGTCACCCCTCAGCCTCCGACGCTCCAGGGAAAACAGCCCCAGCCTGTTCAGCCTCTCCCTGTAGCTCAAATTCTCCAACCTTGGCAACATCCTTGTAAATCTTTTCTGAACCCAAGAGAAATCACTCTTACCTCACCAGTACCAAGTAAACCAATTGAAGTTTTTGGATTACTGGTTCAGTGACATTTGAACCACACCACCACGTCCCATAAATGCATATTTGGACTGATCCCCTGAATAGTTCAGAATCCTAAAATTCCCACTTTCCCAGATATTTTTGATGGCTAAATGGGTACAACTAGTTATCTCCTATTCCTTTAACCATCTCTAACTTTGAATAGCACATGATTGAATTTATGTAGACACTTTATGTGTTTTTCAGAATACTGAGTCAAAAATCAGAAATATTATTTATTTCTTACAATCAGGAAAGTAGATACCTAATTTCACCATACTTTGAAAATTATCAGTTCCATATAAACCCAGCCTATCCATGACTCATGCTTTGAGAATGTTTACTTTTTTGTAATTATATGGTTTATGCTGTCTTTATATATTTATAAAGTTGCTTCCGAACTTTTTAAACAGTGTCACCTTGGTACAGGGCCAATTCAGGAAAATTAACTGTCTTCTTTACAACCCCTCTGTTGGTTTTGCAGCATTTGCAGACACATTGAACCTTGCTTTGAGAAACGGCCACAGCATTGCGCTGGAGTTCTTGCAGAAAATGCCAACATGCGGATGCTCCTGCAATTCTTTTGTTCATTGACAGTAAATTTCCAGATTAGCAAAGTTTTCTGGGTGATACATGAACATTAATTCAAAAGTCCATGCATCCAAATTAAAGCTTAATGTGTTCGCAGTATTCTCAGCTAATGTATAGTTTTCTCCACCTTGACAATGTAACATTGCCTACAAATAGTTAATCAATTACCTATAGAATATTCTTCTAGAAAACACAGTATGAATAATTTGTAAAAGCTTTATAACAGAGGCATTTGTTTTAGTACAGAGACAGACATTGATTTTCTTTTGGAAAAAAATGGTGCAATTCTTCAGGATAGAATGGGTACTACTTGGTAGTAAACTGCAGAGAGGAGTTGATGGGCTGAACCTCATTTGATGTTTTCCATGAATTTAAGCTTTAATTTCTAGTTTCAGATTTGCAAAACATGCATTAATTCCATAAGATACTGCACTTCTCCTCACCAGGAGTAAGTGAAGTGTGAGGTGGCTGAAGTCTGAGAATACCCTATTCTAAACACTTTGCGTTAAACGTGTTAGACAGGAACATTGGACAAATGGTGAAGGGACTTATCAGTATATTCAAGTTAGATTAAAAAACTAATTTGAAAAGATTAATGTATTCCGTTCCTGTTAGCCTGAATCAGATAGCGCCAGAGCTGAAGCTGCACAGACTTCTGATTATTGAATTTTTATGGGCTTGTAATTAATTGCAGATTCCCTGTTTTGTTCTATTTCTTTTTCTTTGACATTTTAATTTCAACAAAAAGCAGCAGTCTCCATGCAGCCCTTCTCTGGAGATTCTAATGGCCTATAAAACAAAATGAGTTATAGATATAGGGTAGACTTCAGTTGGTTAGTGATAGTTGAAACCTTGCTGATCATGCTGTATTACATTTTCTTTGCTCTTGTTCCTATTTCTTGCCTATTAAATTGTAGCTACAGTGCACTATCTAAAGAACAAAAATATATCAAACTTACACTGTGCAGTAATATATTATAGAAGCTCCAAGTGACATTTTTGAAAGATGTTGCACTTCCCATTAAATTCATCTCACTGGCATTTAGGAAGTTGCCCTTGGTTTTCTCTGTATGTGAATCAAATCGCTTCAACAGCCCATCCCAGCTGAGTATTGAACACAAAATTATGCATATTATATTGATGCTCCAATTAAAAATGTAGTTAACAATATGCTAAATATACTGCCATTAGCTGCTTATGAGATGACTACCTTTCTGCAGCAAATATTCTTAAAATGGGTGACCACAGACATGCTAAAGTTATCTTCCTTTGTTTGCAATGCAAGTTCCAAGGAAATAAAATATTTCATTCAATACATACACACAATGATTAAACATGATTTATTTAAATTTCTGAGCAGACTGAGAGTGAGGATGCATTTTTGTTTTTGCAGGATATGTTATAAGGGGATGGCAGAGGTTTGTGCTAGGAAATAGTAGGAGCAGTAATAAGGAAGGTGAGAAATTGGAAGGTTAGCTATGCCAATAGCAGAGTGTCTAACACACAGTAATTTGTTGAATAAAAGTGTCAGCAGATGCATGTATTCAGCAAATGTATTCAGAATAAATTCAAAACTGAGGCACTGATCTAATATGTTTGTAGACATGATTTGGGATAACTCATTTTATAATAGAACACAGAATTCAGTTTGGATCTGTTACTTCAACTTAATTAATCGCTCCAGCATTCATTCATTGCTGCTTCCGCTACTGCATGCATTGTACAACATTAAATTACCCTTCCAATTCATGGAGTCTCAGAACAGGCAAAGTAAAAATAAGAACAATAATTCAAGTGGGATTGTTTTAGCTGTCTGTTCAGATCAATTTGTTTACCAGCCATTTTTAACCTGATGTCCAGAAATTATGATCTTGAAAAACACATTTCAAAGTAAAGTCCATCATTTATTAAATGGATTTGAACGTCACAGGTTGAACTCTTGTTTGGAACAATTTTGTAAATTGAATATTTTTCTTCCTATTTCCAAAATGTATATTGTGTTAGCAATTAGATTTGGAGCTTTCATATTTTGGTTGTTTGCTATTAATTGGAGCATGATTACTATTTTTTGCTCGAAGGAAGAATAATTTGACAGTTTTCATTATGCATTTTTATTCCAAACAGCTTCACGTTCAGTTCAAAATAGAAATTTATAGCTGAAGTTTAAATTGAAGAGATTAGATTGGTGTTGTCCTCATGAAGAACACACTTGACTTTCCATTGTTATGGAGTACAAGTCCCCAAGGTCTTTGCTATTAGAGGAATCATGTCATAAAGACTAAATTGTGAAATGAATAAAAAAACTGACAATGAGAAACAGCCTTAAAGACTACTATTAAAATAAAAATCTGATGATGACAGTTAGTGAAATTCCATGATTATTGTTTTAATATATTAAATTCCCTTCACTTCTTTGGACATTTTCCAAGTAGCTGTATCACATATCCGAACTTAGAAGCCACCATTTTCTGACTAACAAAATTATGCTTTGTATTAAGACAAATAGGCTATTCATGATGAAGTTACCAAGGATTTTTGCATCTAATGTCTAGCACAGCTTTAAAGAAATCAAGTCAAAATAGGTCTATGTAAGACAGTTGAGAAAGTAAATAGATGAAACATTGTGGGATCTTATTTGTGAAACATATTGTTTCTCAAGTTTGGTCAATCAATTTTTCAAATCTTAGCCTTCAAGATTTGTACAATCAGTCTATTGTGGAACCCATCTAACCAATTGTTCGACCCATAGAGATATATGTCATGTCATAATTTGACTTACATTATTGATTTAAGATGTCATTAGGAGTGTCAGAATATATCAAAGGATTCTTTTAATCTGACCATTTATCACTTTCTTTATCACTGTCTTGAGGGTCTAATTTCTAACTTGTGAATTTTTGTAAACCCAAGCATTTGTCATGTGGCCCTTTCATTTAGTGATCTTATACTGGTATCGTTGTAAAAGAAGTTGTTTAACTTGCTTATGCTGTTTTTGTATTAATATTTTACCACTTGGGTTCTTGTAGCTTCCAGTGTGCTATTTCCTTTCCATTTTCTTGTGCTATGTTGGCAAACGTTTTATCTCAATAAGTGTCATGACTTTTATTTAATGAATGGATTACACACTAAATTTTCACTCGAATCTTCAAAACATTCACTCTATTTTCAAGCACACAACATTTATTTTTCCTGGTGGTTCCTGTAAATTTCCAGTATGTAGTACACTATAGAATTAATGAAGTGTTCTTTGATCAGCTATTAGAAATGGCTACCAAGGTTTTGTAAAATGCCAGCTTCCTCCAAGGTTGCTACATTTGCCATCCACAGCAAAAACGATAACACAGCTTTTGGTTGCTAGAAGGGACAAACCTATATTTCAGTTCTGGGGTGAATCGAAGTTTGATTGAAAATGTTTTCAAAGTTCATTGCCAAATAAAATATGCAAATGACTCTCCTTTATGGAGCATATTGATTGTATTTTTATTTCCATTTTGTTGGCTATTCTCTTCGGTGAAAAATGAACCAAACAGGGTTCTCCATCGTGAAAATTTATGTGTCATTTGAGTCATTACCTTCCTCTCTAATCATTCATTAAAATTAACAATATCACCTACCCCAAAGAGAAAAGAAAAGAGCCCTTGGCTGTAAGTGAAGATATAACCAACTTGAATGATTTAAAAACATTAGCAATGTATTATAAATAACTACTTAATTTATGTTGCTTTTGTACAAAAATTGATTTAGTATGGGGGAAATGAGTTAAGGGGCAAAGCACTTTTGGATCTAAATCATTAAACCTTAATGATTTTAAATTTTGCAGTTACTGTGATAATAAATTTGCCAGCAACTAAAGCATAGCTAGCATACATCGTGTGCAATTAGTGCAGCTTGTTGACCATATTTCCAATTCACATTGACTTTTTTTGTAAGATGTATAGTGTGCAATGGTACTAATTCTAATCCTTCGTTACTTTATTCAAATTTGTTAAAGCTTTATTGAATTATATTTTTTGGCATAATTAATTCCAAACTTAAATGTTTTCTGGGGTTGCTTAAGATACATCATGTAAAATAATAAATGGCTATTAAGATTTAAAGTAAATGACGATGCCATAAATAAAACAAAAGCTTGAAGGTAATTGGATCCAAAGACTTTGGCTTAGGTTTTAGCTCTCTGACCCCTTTATAATAGAGGAACCTGACAGTGCCTAGAAAATTGGAAATTTCAGCAAAACACTTGTCATTGGGGCTGTTAATAATAAAGCAGCCAACAGATTTGCAAATTTCTCAGTCAATTGGAATGAATGTTTATGTGCATCATTTTATTAGAATCATGGAAAGGTTACAACACAAAGGAAAGTCATTCCACTTATCAAGATCACGGCAGCCCTCTGCCCTTGCCCTCTGCCCTCTGATAGTCCCAGTCCCTGATCTATTAGTCTGCAAATCTTCTCTCTTAGGTCCTTATCCAAATCCCTTTTGAAAGCCATAATTTAATCTGCCTCCTTCATACTTTTAGACTGTAGAATCAGATCCTAATCATACATTAAAAAAAGCTTTTCCTCATATCATTATTGGTTGCTTTGCCATTCATCTTAATTTGGCATCCTGTGGTTCTCAACCCTTTAATCAGTGTGGACAGTTTCACCCCATTTACTGTGCCTTATGATTTGAAGATCTGTATTAGATCTTATCTCAACCTTCTCTCATCCAAAGAAAGCAATGCTATCTTCTTCAATCAAAAGTGTTTCAACTAATCTGCAAAGCCAAGAATCCTAAAATCAACTGTTCACTTTTCATAAATGACCCATAGAGACTGATCTATATAAAATCCCTAGAGTGTGGAAGCAAGTCATTCAGCCCACGCCAACACTCTGAAGTGCATCCCACCTTGTAATTCCCATGGCTAATCCACCTCCCTGCACACTACAGGTAATTTAGCACGGCCAATCCACCTAAACTGCATTTCTTTGGACTGTGGGAGGAAACCCACACAGACATGGGGAGAATGTGCGAATTCGGCACAGACAGTCACCTGAGGCTGGAATTGAACCTGGGTCCCTCGTGCTGTGAGGCACCAGTGCTAACCACTGAGCCACCATTTTATATCTTAACTTTTATCTTTTTTAGACTCACTTCTTGTTTCTAATCTATGTGTCTATGTGTGGCATTCTTATTCCTCTTGTATTTATAACTAATAAACTCATTATTTTATTAACTCAAGAAAACCTGTTTAAATGAGCTAATTTTAAAACAAACAAAATATGAGACATAAATTGGGAGAAGTGTATCCACAGGGAGGTGGTCTTTTGTAAATTTAGTTGTGACCAATCTAGGAGGTAGGTATTAAAGAATTGAGCCAGTTCAATGCTCCTCACCTGGAAACTTGAAAGTTTGAGGTATCCTGTCTGGAACTATAATAACTTGGGAACTTTGTCTGGGGTCTGGTTGTAATGCAATAAATGTAATGGCATCTTTGATTAAGGCAACTGTTATTTAGCGAATAGCCAATTACAGTTCGCGTTCACATGGACTAATTGATGTTAATTGCCCAAGACTCAAGAATTTAACTCGACAACTGTTCTTGATCTTCTTGAAAAGGGCACTTCTATCTCCTTTATGGGCTTGTAGAAAGTCAAATCATATTTTTAAAAAATGTAGTGGACAACTTATAAGATTAAGTATAGCTGTTCTTGTGGTGCAACAATAGTGTCCTTACTTACTTCTCAGCCAGAAGGCCAGAGATCAACTTCCACTTGCTCCAAAGGTATGTTATAATATATCTGAACAGATTGGTTAAAATATCTGGAAGCTTAAGAGTGTGATTTATGCCAGGATAGGTCAAGTTGAGTAGAGATTTGGATAGAAACTTTTAACACCAGCGAGACTGTAGGAGAGGTGCATATAGAATTCCTAAATAAATAAGGAGCACAGCAAAGAAAGGATTGGTAATTATATAGAATTAAAATTACCTGTAAACTAAAGGGAAAGAAACATAAACGTTCCAAGTGGGGGTGACAAGTTCTAAAGCAATTGCAGAACTGCTTGTTACTTTACCTTGCAGCCAAATTAAGTAAATTGAGAGAGGGTGGTGAGCAGATATATCACCTGAGTCACATGTCATCTACAGAGCACCATTCTGCAGACAAGCATGATATAATAACACAAGATAAACAGTTTTTTTTAATGAAATGGTAGTGGCTGTGTTTACAGAGTAATTACATGGATAACCTGGTATAATTTGAGGGCTGTAAAAATCAGAATATGGAGCTGATTCCCTGCCCCAGTTGCTGGAATATCCTACTGGAAATAGCATCAATATTATGAAGTAACACCCAAATAAAGGGAGATTGCTAATGAGGTGATATTACATCATCAATTGAGGACTGTCATCAGGAAACTTGTATCTTTGGAATTCAATGTTGCAATGTTTAATTTAAATGTCTGCTTCGACCAAAGCACAATTTCATTCTCCAGAACTAAAATTTCAAAGTTTTACAGAGATATGCATATGGAGGTATAGATTAGTTTTTTTTTAAAAAAAGCTTTAGATGAGACCAGTGGCCATGCGAAACATGTGGCCTGATGATGCTGCTGCAATTCCAAACCACACCTCTTGATATCCCCACTCTGAATGACCTGGTGCACAACCCCATTATGGCACTGGGCCAAGGTCAGGGGTCCATTCTGCTGAAGATCCACTGTTACTGTGGCACAAAGGAACATCTGACTCATAAGCATTTCATAACTTCATTTGACAAAATTCTTTCAGTTCTTCAAAAGAAACAATCTAATCCACATGGCATAAATTTCTTATAAGTATATAATATCTAAATTATACAGCAATTCATATGCCATTATGGTCTCTCATTCCCTCCTAACATGTCAAAATTCTAAATTATCCTATTCACAAATTCAGAAAATCATGATTATGGGATTTGAGTTTCAACTTCTGCAAATGTTCTAAGATTAAAGGAAAGAAGCGAACAAGAAATATAGACCTAAACGCCTTTGGTGACTGTTTTGTCTAATCTTTAAAGTAAAATAAAATAAAAGACAACATACTGTGGATGCTGGAAATCTGAAATAAGGATAGAAAGTGCTGGAGAATCTCAGCATGTGTGGCAGCATCTGTGGATTTTCAAATCTGGCTGCATCACCAGTAAACTGTCACTGAAGCTGACCAATATTCGCTTGGTGGCTCTGTGATTAGTATTGCTGCATTCCAGCACCAGTAACCTGAGGTTTGATTCCACCCTTGGAAGACTATGCACATTCTTTCTGTGTCTGCATGGGTTTGGTTTCCTTCCACAATCGAAAGACGTGAAGTTTAGGTGGATTGGTCATGCTAAATTGTCCTGTAGTGTCCAGTGATGTGCAGGCTTGGTGGATTAGCCACAGTAAAATGCAAGGGTGTGGGTCTGGGTGGGATGCTTTTTGGAGGATCAGTGTGGGATTGATGGGCTGAATGGCCTGCTTCCACACTATAGAGATTCTATTCTTCGAACGATGACATTGGTTTCTCTTCTCAAACATTATCTTCTAAAAGTGTCTCTGCTCTGTCTCTTACACCTTAATCTCCTGCAATAACAGTGACAATCACTTTATTATCAAGATCATCCAATCATTTACCCCTGTTTTTTGCTTCCCTTTGTTTCCCTTGCTCACTTGGTCTAAATTCTTCTATGGATCCCCTCTGTCCTAACTTGACATTTGGACTTTTCTCCCATTTTTTTCCTTCTCACTTTATATCCTCTCTAAGCTCATCAGTCCATGAGATCCACCTTTTTGTTGACCCCATTTCTATTAACTGCTAACCACTCAGGTTCCCTTCTTCATATTATGAACAGTACCCTCTCCTCCAAATCTGTTGTTATTCCCTTTCTTCTTAAATAATGCCTTGACCCTTGATTTAACTTTAGTCAAATTGAGAGACCAAGTTTCAAATTGGTAAGAGATAAATGTTGAGCTGATAGAAGGAGGTTCTTTTTATTAGATTACTTACTTACAGTGTGGAAACAGGCCCTTTCAGCCCAACAAGTCCACACCGAAGCACACCCACCCCCCTAACACTACAGGCAATTTAGCATAGCCAATTCACCTAACCTGCACATTTTTGGGCTGTAGGAGGAAACCAGATCACCCAGAGGAAACCCACGCTGACACGAGGAGAATGTGAAAACTCCACACAGTCAGTCGCCTGAGGCAGGAATTGAACCCGGGTCGCTGGCGCTGTGAGACAGCAGTACTAACCACTGTCCCACCGTCCCACTCTTAACAAAGAAATCAGCACATCCTGATAAACCGGCATCAGTGAAACTGAAATAATTCAAGAAAAAAATGTTGAAATGAGGGTAGTTGAGGAGTTTCTGGTTGACTGAATTGAAATAGTCTGAATGGTCTTCCTTATTTATAATTATCTTATGATCTTGTAAAGGTTATGCTCATTGAAGTCAATTTGTCATTGTTGCCACACTGCCAGCAGGGATCAGCTGGTGGCAAGCAAACTTTGTATTTTTATGCGAATCATTTACGATATAACTCCAGCATGAATTGCCTACTGTTTTATTAAAAACCTTTCAATGTAGTGCTAACCTTGGTGCATATTTTCTGAAGCCTGACTGAGTAAAGAGAACTCAGTACAGCAAGTCTTTCAAATCAAGGATTGGTTTTTGAGAAGCTACTTGTGAATGTAGACTCAACAAGCAAATATTATAATTCTGTTCAAATCTATTTAAAACAGATAGTATAGAAAAAAGTACACAAAACTGACCAGGAATTGAAAAGATGATATAAAGTAGAAGGCTGTGGATTTTAGTAGTGATCCATTAGAATAGTGTATGATACAATTTGTTGTTCATACAGAAGCAAAAGAATTGGAATTAATGGAATACACCAAATGTAAGAAGATTTCCATATCATAGCATCCACTATGATAAATCCAACTTGTACATTTAAAAAATAATGTTTGGTAAAGTTAAAGTTCACAGCTTTTGATATTTACAGCATAACAAATTCAGAATTTTGCCAACGATATGTTGTCGGTGGAGAATCCATTGCATAGATGCTGTTCTCCATCTTGCTCATTTCAAATGAGGTCAAATACCCTGTATAAATGTAACAAATTTTGAAATTTAGAAAGATAATTACCAGGATTTTTGTGTCTGTCTTGTGTTACTTTCTCCAACCTCTGTCTTCCAGAACACAGTGTGCTTTATATGAATAAACAATCATGACTGTATGCTCTGCTCAGCGTATACTGCAGAGTCAAGAGACAGATGATCACTTCTTTTTGTTTGTGGTTGAGTGAGGATTTAGTCCAGCTGATTCTAACGAAGACAGCATTATAATTATAACAGATGTGACAACACAAAGGAGGCTCATGTGAAGATCAATACAACCCCAAAATTCATGTTCACAGAAGTTTGAGGGAAGAATGTGTCTGTTTAGATTCAAGCCAAAAGGAGCTTTTTGGAGTTTGACGTTGAAATCCTTTTGGTCTGAAGCATAGGCAATTCTTGTGTTTTCTTTACATAATTGAGATAGGATCTGTGAACCAAACTAAATTGAATATTTGATCCTTGGTTCTCTCTTGCTGGGACATATCAACTTGAGGGCATGGACACCACCTTCCATGACTATTACCACTCCCACATCCGACATCCTGTCATGACATCAGTTGCATTCAGCACAGCCAGAGTTGCAAAGTGTGCCGCTGGAAAAGCAGGGGTCAGACAGCATCTGAGGAGCACAGCCAACCTATTTTCAAATACACATGACTCCCATTATCACCTACCTACATTCAATTATCACCAGTCACCATTATCAACTATCTAACGTCTCTTCTAAAAAACTGAGAGAAATGTGGATGCTGTAAATCAGAAACAAAACCACAAATTGCTGGAAAAGCTCAGCAGGTCTGGCAGCATCTGTGAAAAGAAATCAGAGTTAACATTTTGGGTCCAATGATCATTCCTTGGGTCCAATGATCATTCCTCAGAACTGGAGAACAGTTAACTCTGATTTCTCTTCACAGATGCTGCCAGATGTGCTGAACTTTTTCATCAATTTCTGTTTTAGCTTCTCTTCTTTCCTGGCTTAGGATCAGAATCCCTTTTTCTGCTGACATTTATTTTCTTTCTTTCTGGGCTCAGTCTCTATCCATCTGTTCATTCCTTTTCCCTCTAACACCCTGTCATCGCATACATGCCACCTTTTCCTAACTGCTATCAATTATGAAGAAGGGTCACTGGACTGGAAACATTAACTTTGTTTTCTCTCTACATGCTGCCAGATTGAGTTTCTCCAGCAATTTTTGTTTGTTACATACCAACTGTTCTTTGGTTTACTGTATTTCACTGATAATTTATTTTCAGTGGAGACATAAAAATAATTTATCTCAGTTTTCATGTAGCAAACAAACATAGGAAGTGATCCTCACACTTGAAGTTCCCATGAAATTGAATTTCATCGAAATAAGTGCAGCAATCCACTGGCGAGCCTTCACATATAATTGACCTGACTGGAAAAGAGAATTCAGAGAACCTCCCCTAATCAGGTAAACTCTTGGGGCAGGGACAAATGGTGTATGGAGAATGGAACAGGCACGAGAGTTAGTGTCTCTTCACTCAGCTAAGAAGACTAGAGGAGACTTCCAGCTTTACAATAATATTTTAAAACATTTTTTTAAACAAAACCTTTCAGTGTTAGCTGCTGGAGAATTTGAATAAATTGGTCCAATCATGATGTTTAGACCAGGCTGTTTATCCTTCTTGGCTATGCTTGGGATTTCTGGACATTGGTCTGTCTTCCCTAGATGGATATGCAGCTCTTGGGTTGTTGGTCAGGCTGGACATTTTCAATCACCCTTTTGGTCACTTGACAAGCAAAGTAAATGTTTTCAAACTCTCAGTTATGTTATTGAAGGATTGCTGTAGACTCAGCACTATCTCTGTCACTTGTATAAACTTCTGTTCTGACAGACAGGCGATTGAATATTTTCATCAATCCTGTGAAGTCTATGACTTCCTTTATGTTGACAACTCTCTCGTGTCAAACAAAAGTGATACCATTTGATGCTTCCTACTGTTTGGGTTCCTTCATGAGTCGGGAAAGCCCATTGAAGTCTTTTACTGTTTGCCCCTTACTATTTGGTCAATAATGGTTTGTTCCTGGATCAGTGTTTGGAGAGCTTTTTACTTCTGGACCAGTTTTTCTCTGAGAGGTTGTTGATCTCCTTCAACTCTCCTGATGAAATTAAGGTCAGGACATGTGGCAAGCACAAAATTGAAGTTGCCTGACTGGTAACAACGTGTACATTTTCAACTCCTTTATGTACATTGTTTTATAGTATATCTTGTAGCATTCCTGTGACCTAACAGTCTTTCTACCTATACCATGTAGGTTTATCTTTGTAGGCTATAACCTATATTTCTTCAACCACAGTGGCTGGTTTGATAGGAAAGTAAAACTTGTTTGTGCATCAAGCATAAATCAACAAGATGTACGTTGATGTAGCCGAAATCTGCCTCTTCTGGATCTCCTTGGAATGCCTTTGTGTAACTTCTCCAATGGAATATTTCATTTAAGGACGATAGTGGTGGTGGGTGTTCTTGCTATGTAGATTTCTGTTCTAAAACTAAGTCTTAATTCTGTACATTATCTGCAAATGTAATATTCCTTTCTCAAGATTGGACATTGTCAGTACTGTGAGGTCATGTTGTTCCATCACATTGATATTGGTTATTTGGTTTGCTCTCTAAATTGACTTGGCATGTGCTATTTTAGTGTTTACATTAACATTAAGCTGATTCTGTTGCCCTTTTGAGGAAGATTGGTCTACTTCTCTGAGGATCTACCTGCGATTTCTTTTTTCCTCAACCTTCTGCTACCAACATAATCTGAATGTTTTCCTGAAGTGTTTAATCTTCCTTGGAAAATAGGAAATCTGACCAAGTTTCTTCAAGAAATCCAGTGCAAATTCTGTCTCTTAAGGATCCTGAGTTCAAAATTCTATATTCATAGTTTTCCACTAATCCGTAACCCTTTGTAACAGATTACATATTTACTGTTTGAGACAGTAAACTAAAATGGTAATTCAATTGCTATAACTGAAATACCAGCAAAGTTTTGCAACTTAAAAAGAATAAATGCCGTATATTGTTGAGTTGCCTTATACAACATTGTGTTTTTGAAGTAGTGAGATGGAGAATCTTTTGAGTTAGGAAATTTTGCCTAATGACAGCAGTCTAGTTGGACTGAAAAGTATTAAAAAGCTGTGTCAGAACGGAGGAGAGAAATGTCCAGAGCCTAAATTGGAAAACATCAATCTCTCCCTTTCTCTCCATATGAGAAAAAGGCAGAAAATCCAAGAAAGCTTTAAAGAAAGAATCCTAATAATAAAAGACCTGGGTCCATCTAATCAACAATTGAATCAACAAATGACAGCTACCCTGCAGATAAAAGATCTGTTACAAAACAACTTTCTGTTTTGTGGACTGGAATTTTGATCTTCACATGTTTTTTATCTTATCTATATTCCTATTCCATCCATTGTAAATGTGTTAAACTGTTTGTCTTTTGTCTATCTTAATTGTGATTGAGTTTGTGTGTATTTAATAATCTTTGAAGAGTGAGAGATTAAGTTGTATAGTAGTAGATTAGACATCTTCTCTTCCAACTCTTAAAGTAAAGTGGATTTCACTAAAGAGTTATGTGGCAATTGAAGAACAATGGGGCATCATAATTAGTGCATTTTCCTAGTTTAGTTATGATACCTTTCATATTCATTATTTTATAAAGCACTACCTAATGATTAATGATAGAGGACATGCCACCATAGAATACCTAAAGAAGAGGCAAATTTATTTGTTAATAAAATAGATTATTTTCTGCTAGCAACAAGTACAACTACCCCTTTGGTTAGGTATAATTACTAGGACCTGATTGGGGAGCTGGTACAAAAACATCTGCTCCCTCTGAAAGCCAGAGTAGAGCTCTTGGTCTCTATTCACAGACTGTGTATGACATCAGTAGAATAGGTGGAACCAATGTAACATGCACTTGAACCCATTTAGAACCCATTATCTTCTATAACACATGGCACTGAGCAATAAGCACAACCTTCTGTCTGTAGTTTTATAAGTTATTATCAAAAATGGAAAAATGACTGTATTGTACAGACTAGCGTATGAATGTATAATAAGTTCATGTGCTATTTTACTAACAACTGTTAGAGTGAAGTTCTGCAACTTGTGAAAAGGTCATCTTACGGAACCAATAGAACATTTACAGCACACAAAGAGGCTACTCGACTCATTATATGTGCATTGACCATACATTGAGCCACCAATCTAATCTCATTTTCCACTTGATCCATATTCCTGCAGGTTACAGCATTTGAGATATCTATCTAGGAACCTTTTCAATGAGCTGATGGCTTTGGCTCTATATCCTGCCCCTGACTCCCTCATTTCAATAGCGATTTTCCTTCAGAGTTTTAATACAGTGTTCTAATACAAAATCTTCAATATGAAACATTAACTAAGCCTCTCATTCCACTGACATTGCCAAACTTGCTGAGTATTTCCAACAATTCTTGCTTATATTTCAGATTTCCAGTATCCACGGCATTTTGCATCGCTGAAATTTTATGCTTCTGCTTTCAGACTTACTCATCTGCTTATTTTAATATTTATATTTGTTAACAACAATAAGAATACAGACTTACCTGACACCTTTATTGTAATAAAATACCCCAAAGTGCTGCATGGAAGGATTGGAATGTAATATATGATATCGAGCAACAAAAGGAGATATTAGATCAGATAGCTTGATCAAAGAAGTGGACTTTAAGGAATGTCAAAATAGAAAACTAGGTAGAGAGGCAAAGAAGCTTACTAAGTGTATTATAGCTCTGGAGGTCTAGGAAACGGTGGTGTGGATTCAAATAGTGAAGCAATTAAAATTGGAGATGCACAAAGGGCCAGAATTCATGGAGCATCTGCATCTCAGAGGGTTGGGATTTGGAGGAGATTATAGACATAGGGAGTAATGGTAATGGATCATAATCTTGGATTACTTACGGACATGTTGAACTTTTAATCACAGCATGTCATTTTTTTAAAAAGGATATAGACCTAGAAGAAAACTGCAGATTTAAATTCAGTGAAAATCTAGAGAGGGAACAGAGAATATCACACCTGATTGTGCCACAAGAACTTCAAACAACAAGGAGAGAGGTAAGTCAAAACCATTTGGACTGTCACCTCCTGTGGCCACAGAAATAATGAAAAGTTGATTAGCTCCTCTCCCTCCGACCAGAAAGCTGTCTCCTGTGGATTATGTCCCAAACTATGAATATTTTTGTCTTTTACCCTTTAAGGAATATACAAATAAAAGGGATCTGAAGACCAGTTACAATGCCTGGTCTATATGTATTAGTGGGCTGATTGCTGGTTGGACTAGTGTGTTGTGAAGATAGTGACTGTGCACCCCTGTGCTGCAGGTAAAATAATGAAGTTGTTAATGATGAGTGTGGGAATCCAAGCAAATTAGTGAAGTCATTGTTATGAAGGATATAGCCAAAAGGCTGTCAGTTACCTGCAAAGCCAAGAATCTTAAGGTCAACTGCTTCATAACAAAGAGCAGCATTACCGGCATCCAACTAAACAACTACAAAGTTCCACTATCCACTTTTCATGAAACCCAGAGACTGATTTGTATATCTTTTTAACTGTGATCATTTTGACTCAATTTACATTTCTAATTTGTGTGCACACGTCAAGTTTTATTAACTTTTCTCACCAGGGAGTGTTGGAGGCTAAATGGGGCGACCTGGTAGAAGTATATAAAACTGAGAGGCATAGAACGTCAGAGTGTTTTTCTCAGGATAGAAATATCAAATACTAGAAGGCATAGGTTTAAGGTAAGGGGAGGAAATATTTAAAGATGTGTGAGGCAAGGCAAGTTTTTTTTACACAGAGGATTGTAAGTGCTTTGAATGTGCAGATATGATAGTGATGTTTAAGAGGCATTTAGAAGACCCCTGATCAGACAGGGAATAGCGGGATACAAATCATGTGCAGGCAGATGGGGCTAATTTAGATTGGCATCATGGTCAGCACAGACATGGTGAGCCAAAGAATGTGTTCTTTGCTGTTCTGTATTCTGTATTTAGTTCCTGATACTTTCACCCTTTCTTTGACTGAAGAAAGCCTGGTTAATTTGTTCCTTTTAAAACATGAATACATTATTTCTGGGCGAAGATATCCACAAGGGAAAGGATGATTTTTAAAATAACCTTGTTATGAACAACTGAGCAATGTGCTGAATTTGGAAGAGAGTCGATTCATCCCTCCTCATCTCTGGTAACATAACCATTTTTGTAGGAATCCCATCAGTAATTGTAACAAACTGGAGATCCTTGTTCAGGAACTGATCATAACAAATTGGAGACTGTGAGATATTAGCCATAGATGATACAGAGTAATTAAAATGGGAAAGTAAATTGCTTCTTTGCATCGATATTTCAAGACTGCAAAAGGTTTTCTTGAGTTTGTATTACTGACATACAGATAGCTCTTCTATAATATAGTGGTTGCATTCTTGTGCAACCTTGCATTATAGAAAAATTAGAAACAGCACTTAAAGTGTTGGCGATGTAATTGCATTTCAGCCAAAACACGTTTTAAAATTTCACAATTTAGAAACAGTGTCCCTAATTCACCAATCATGTTACATCAAATTCACATTAACAAAATGTGTGTTAAAGCACAATGACCTGTATAGAAATATCCACATTTGAATCACAGGAATTTACTTTTAGAAATTTTAAAAGTTCTGTCTCTCAAACAGTTGAAAGATTTAGCAAGGCAGTTGGGATTAGAAATTTACATGAAAGATAGAAAATCTGAAATTTTACGAGGAATGGCCATTAGTGGAAATTATGGACAATGAAACAGATGGAGGAGTGCTGGAGAGATTAAAACAAGTGCAGCAGAAATTAGAATTTCATGTAAAGGAAAGGAAAAGAGAGTGTTTAAAATAAACAGCTTCAGCTGAGGGGCAGAAATCCCATTGTGTCCATCGAGGACAGTATTATCTCAAAATTGAGTGTTCAGACAACCTTGGATTGATGAGGCTGAGTTGCAAGCTTTTTTTTTACCTCTTTCATGCTGGTTAAAGTCCTTGAGGAGTTTTAGAAACTAGGCAACCTTCCTGATGACAGCCCCTCTAGAGGAGCAAGCAGGCAGTCCCATTTGCTGACAATTGTGAGCTAGTTCACAAACCCCTGTACCATCAAAGACTCTTCCTTGGTTACCCTCAAACAATTGGAAAGGTGGGGAGACTGACAGAAAACTGAGCACCCATAAGAGAGAGAGAGAAATTGTGAGTCTTCCTCAGGACACAAAGTGTGATACTGAGATGAAAAATGAGACCAAGAAACTTGTGTGCTTTCACTGCCAAAAAGGATAACATGTTCAGGTTGGCAGCCAAGGGACAAAACAATATGGTCCACTGAGACTCATACACGCCAAACAGAGAGTGGGAGTCAATCAGAGGGTCTAGTAGGCCAGGCTCTCACTCTGACTGTGGCTGTACCTCCCTGTGAAGATACTTCAGTGAGTGCAGATGAGGTTAAATGATTTTTTGAGATACTGAGATTTTGGATTTAAAGGAGGGATGGCCACAATTTCCAGTGTGAGGTAAGCAGTCCTGTAATAATATGGTGGATATTGGAGTCAGCCAAAAAAAAGGCATGACTTTTCCAATGGAGGGTACAGTGAATGTTCAGGTGTTTGTAAAAAGGTTTGAAACCCATTCCTTTTTGCTGAGTGCATATGGAGTGTGACCTTGAGTCTGGACCAGTAACAGTGGGAGTTGTCCTTAATTTGCCAGTGAATAGGGTCGGCCTGTAATTTGACACTGATCTGGAAAGATCAGAGGTAATTGCAGCTGCAGTTGTTTCTGAGGAGCCTGCTGAGGTCAGGGATAGCAAACAACTGTAGGAGAAAGAGTCTTACATTTTCTCTGACTTTGTGATTACACAGACTGTGGCCAAACAAGTTCGGCCAGTGGACGCTGAAGTGGTACCAAAAACAGAAGACCCTCCAGTCTGGTAATCTGAAATTAAAATTTGTCAGGAGTGTAGAAGTCCTCAAGGAGGTCATATATAGGCCTTCCTCAGTAACATGCTGACCCACTGTTGAAAACACTAGCTCAGTCTGCTCATGCTGATATGGAGGTGCTGGTGTTGGACTGGCATGGACAAAGTTAGAAATCACACAACACCAGGTTATAGTCCAACAGGTTTATTTGGAAGTATTGAAGTTGAGGCAGAAGCCATCCCTGAACACTGTTACATTAAAAGTGAAACTCCCCCATCTTCCCCTCAATGACCAATAACTGAGGAGAAAGCAGTGATCCACCAGGTGATGGTGATGCCAATGTACCGTGAAGAAATGTTGTAATAGCACATGAGATTCTGATGGCTGATTTAAGTAAAGTCAAAGCTTGTATCAGTAAGTATGTTGCTAGCCAAACCTCCACAAAGGTGTAGTAAGGTTTGTAGGACCTACCAAACCTATCAGACAATGTTCCTGATAATTTCTTCGACATGGGTGGAGTTGGATGTCAATTCTGGGAATGGCATTAGCACACTGATCACCATGCATGGACCCTTGGAGCACCTGTATGGCCACAAAGTTTAGAAGAAGCACTGCTACCCAGTAGTGGAAAACCCCCAACCTGCATATGTACCTATGTTTCCCATGTTCAATTTTGGGGAATCTTTCAACAAGGTGTGAGTGAACTATGTGGGTTTTCTGCTCAAATCAAAAAAGGGTTTCCTGTATATTCTTGTCATCATGGACCTATTTATTTTCCAGAAGGTTTTTTTACCTGATTACAACTTCTGTCAAAACAGGAAAGAGCAAATTCTTCACCTGGTATCATCTGCAATACTGAGATCCAGTCAGACCAGGGCACAAATTTCATGTCCAAAATGTTACAGGAAGTCTCAGTTTATCACCCATCTTCAGAAGAACACTAGAATGGTACCCCCGGACCCTAAAAATATTGATCTAGGCGCATGCCACAAGTACCCCCATGACTGGAAGAAAGGTTTAAGTTTTCTTTAGTTTTCCACCCGATGAAATCAGCTTCTTTTAACATGTTTGAACCAAGGCTGTATTGAGATGGGGAATTGAAACTCAGCATCAGTGAGTAAGATATTGACAGGCAAGTGCTCAGCACTGTTGAGGATTCCTCCCATCATTTTACCTGTGATCGAGAGTAGACTGATGGGTAGTAATTGGTCACGTTGGATTTTTGTGTACAGGACATACCTTGTCAGTTTTCCAAATTGTCATGGAGATGCCAGTTTTGTAGCTGTACAGGAAGTGCTTGACTATGGACACAGCAATTTCTGGAAGATATTGCCAGAAAGCTGCCACGGCCTATAGCTTTTGCAACAGGAAGTCTCTAGCTGTTTCTTGAAATCACAGGAGTGAATTGAATTGACTGGAGACTGGGATCTGTGATGCTGGGGACCTCTGGAGGAGGCTAAGATGGGTCATTCAACTAATTATTGGAAATAATAGAAATTTTTGTGGATCCTTCTCCTCCAGTGAGTTTGTCATTGTCCACCTCCATTCACAACTGAATGTGGCAGGTCTGCAGAGCTTTGATCTGAACAATAGGTTGAGAAATAGCACTGTCACGCAGCATCCAAGAATCAGGAGAGTTGACATTTCGAGCATAAGCTCTTCCTCATTCCTGATGAAGAGCTCATGCTGGGAATGTCAACTCTCCTGCTCCTTGAATGTTCCCTGACCGGCTGTGTTTTTCCAGCACCACACACTTCAACTCTGATCTCAAGCTTCTGTAGTCCTCATTTTCTCCTGTGAACTAGATCTGTCTATCACTTGCTGCTTCTGCTGTTTCGTGTGCAGGTAGGTCTGTGTTACTGCTTCACCAAGGTGACACTGCATGTTTGGGTCTGCCTGGTGCTGCTCCTGGCACACCCACCTCCAATCTTCATTCAACCAAGTTTTATCTCCTGGCTTGATGGTAGAGTAGGGGAATACATGGAGCCATCAGTTTGCAGATTATGTTGGAATATGATTCTTCAGTTGCTAATGGCCATAGGACCACAAAGACACCAAGAGTTGAGTTGTTAGACCTGTTCAAAATCCATCCCATTTAGCATGGTGATAATGCCATACAACATGATACAGTATAATTTCAATGTAAAGATAGGTTTTTGCCTCCACAAGGATTGAGCCGAGGTCACTCCTGCTGATACTATCATAGGCAGATGCATCTGTGGCAGACAGATTGGTGAGGATGAGTTTGGAAATGCTTTTCTGTCTTGTTGGTTCCTTTACCACCTGTTGCAGACCCAACTTAGCAGCTTTGTCATTTAATATTTGACCAGTTTGGTCAGTAGTGATGCTGCTGAACCGCTTTTGGTGATGGACATTGAAGTCCCCAGCCAGAGTACATTCTGCACCCTTGGAACTCTCAGTGATTTCCCTGCATGATGTTCAACATGGAGAGGACTAATTCATTAGCAGAGGAGAATTGGGGAGATACAAGTAATCAGCAGGATATTTCCTTACCCATGTTTACCCTGATGCCATGAGGCTTCATTGCTCTTGGAGTCAATGTTGAGGGGTCTCAGAGCATCCCCCTCTGATGCCATAGTGCTGCCACTTCTGGTAGTTCACAGGGTTAACAGGCCTGAGGTTGCCATTGTCATTTCCTTTGTCAGTTCATCTGGTTTCATTAGTAAAATTGAATGACTTGCCAGGCCATTCCAATGGGCAGTTAAGTCTCAACCACATTGTTGTGATTCTGGCAACAATTGTGGGCTAGACCAGAAGGGTGGCAGAATTTCTTTTCTCAAGGGCATCAGTCAACCAGTTTAGATTTTATGGTGATTATTAGACTTTTCAGAAGTATCCATATTCTGCCACAGTGTGACATGAACAGAAATTCCTTGAGCATTTCCCAGTTCTCTGGTTTACTAGAGCAACAATGCCATTTCCTCATCACTTCCTCTTCTAAGCTTTATATACAATGGGGTTTGTACAAGAAAAAAGCTTCTTACTTTTTTTGCACTTTGAATCAGTTCATAATCTGCTGGAAGCATGCAATGATTTTCAGTAGTAATTCTTTGATTGTGGTTTGAGCCAACACATGTAAATAGTCATTGTTAGCAGATGTTCTCCACTGATTTAATTTGAGAACTTTCCCTTTTTAATCTCTGCTTTGCCTCTATTCTTTGTGGTGATGTTTGCAGATCTGTACTGACATTTCTCTGAGTGTATTCAGAAATTGGATATCAGAGAAATTATTTTACTATCCCAAGGTAGAAATGCCAGAAAGAGGAATTGTTGATTTAGAGGCTACTTGACATCTTTGTCTGTGTTGTCTCTATTCAAGACAGTGCATATGCATTCGCTGTAAGTGTCCTTAGTTCCTACAGAGACTGAATCAATTATTGTGTGTATCTCTGCTTTACAGCTTCTGATGAGCAGCCATTTAATACTAACAACTTCTTTCAATTTGTTGCTGACTTTCTGCTTTGTAGTCCATGAGCCTTGATAAGATGTGTGTGTCATGGCAGAGTAAGACTGAGTATCTGCCCTGTGAGTGTGAAGTAGTGGAGTGAGTGTAGTGACACTTGTCCCTATGGAGATCATTAGCCTTCTCGCTGTGCTGCTGTGCATTGAGTTTCACCAAGGACACTGCCCTGACCCAGTCCTCTGTCTTGGTTCAGGCTGGGTAAGTTTGATTGCCTCCTTCACTTGTCAACAGGATAACAGAAGAAGGACTGTCCTCTTCTCTGTCACCATGTCCACCAGCACCACCAAGTGACCTTCAGTAAAATGATGGTACTTACTTTGCAATAACCTGCTCTCGCTGATGTTCAGTTTGGGTTTGGCTGGGCCCATTCAGCTCCTGACCTCATTGTAGCTTTAAGTCAAACATGGATAAAAAAGCTGAATTCCAGAGGTGAGGTGAGAGTGACTGCTCTTGACATCAAGCCTGTATTTGATCCAGTGTGCAATCAAGGAGCTTTCGCAAAACTGAGTCAACAGGAATCGGAAAAATTCTTAATTGTTTAGAGTCATACCTAGTACACAGGAAGATGGATGTGTTTACTGGAGGTCAGTCATCTAATCACCTGGATTTCTGCAGGAGTTCCTCAGAAACATGTCCTAAGCTAAACTATTTTCACTTGCTTCATCAGTGATTTTTCACTCACCATAAAATATGAAGTGGGGATATTTGCTGATTATTACATAAAGCTTAGCATCATATACAGCATCCGAGATACTAAGCAATTTATTTCCAAGTAACACAAGAAGTAATATTTGGACTTGGGCTGACAAGTGGCAAGTAACATACACAACACACAGTGCCCATCTCCAATCAGAAAAAAATCTAACCATCGTCCCTTTGAAATTCAATGGCGCTGCCATTTCTAAATCCACCACTACCACTATTTTAGGGTTACCATTGAAGAAAGATTGAACTGGATTAGCCATATAAATACTGTGGCTACAAGAGCAAGTCAGAGAATGGGAACTATGCAGAAAGAAACTCACTTCCTGCCTCTCTGAAGCTTGTCCACCATTTAAAAGGTACAAATCAGGAGCATGATGGAATGCTGTCCAATTTCCTGGATGAGTACAGCTCCAACTCAAGAAGATTGAAATCATTCAGGACAGAGCATCTTTTCGATTGGCAACACATCCACAAACATTCAGTCCGACCACCATCAATACATAATATCAAAAATATGTACCACCTACAAGATGCACTGTTGAAACTCATGAAGTCTCCTTAGATAGCACCTTCCAAATGCATAACTACTATCATCCAGAAGGACAAGGGTAGTCGATACATTGGAACACCACCTCTTGCAGGAACTCCCCACATACATTCAGGACACCACCCCTGCCCTCCACCTCCTTCAAGACTTCCATTTCCCCGGCCCCCCAATGCCTCATCTTCACCATGGACATCCAGTCCCTCTACACCTCCAACCACGATGACCAAGGCCTCCAAGCCCTCTGTTTCTTCCTCTCCTTGCATCCCCTTCCACTGACACTCTTATTCATTTGGCTGAACTGGTCCTCACTCTCAACAATTTCTCTTTTGAATCCTCCCACTTCCTCCAAATGAAAGGAGTAGTTATGGGCACCCGCATGGGCCCCAGCTTTGCCTGTCTCTTGGTTGCCTATGTGGAACAGTCTATCTTCTGCAGCTACACTGGCACCACTCTCCATCTTTTCCTCCACTACATTGATGACTGCATCAATGCCACCTCGTGCTCCCATAGGGAGGTTGAACAATTCATCAACTTTACCAACATATTCCATCTCGATCTTAAATTCGCCTGGACCATCTCTGACACCTCTCTCCCCTTCCTAGACCTCTCCATCTCCATCAACAGTGACCAACTCAACACTGACATTTTCTACAAACCCACTGACTCCCTGGTAATATCCTGTATTCCCAATTCCTCCACCTCCACCGCATCTGTTCCCAGGAGGACCAGGTAAAAACAATGACTTCAGATGCTGGAAACCAGATTCTGGATTAGTGGTGCTGGAAGAGCACAGCAGTTCAGGCAGCATCCAAGGAGCAGTGAAATCGACGTTTCGGGCAAAAGCCCAGGAGGACCAGTTCCACCATAGAACACACCAGATGGTCTCCTTCTTTAAAGACCGCAATTTCCCCTCCCACGTGGTTGATGATGCCCTCCAGCACATCTCATCTACATCCCGCACCTCTGCCCTCAAACCCCAGCCCTCCAACCCCAACAAGGTCAGAACCCCCCCCAGTCCTCACCCTCCACCCCACCAACCTCCGTATACATTGCATCATCTGCCGATATTTCTGCCACCTACAAATGGACCCCACCACCAGAGATATATTTCCCTCCCCACACCTATCCGCTTTCCATAAAGACCATTCCCTCCGCGACTACCTCATCAGGTCCATGTCCCCTAACAGCCCACCCTCCCCTCCTGGCACCTTCCCCTGCCACCACAGAAATTGTAAAACGTGCACCTACACCTCCCCCTTTGCCTCCATTCAAGGCCCCAAAGAAACCTTCCACATCCATCAAAGTTTCACTTGCACTTCCACACATCATTTACTGTATCTGTTGCTCCCAATGCAGTCTCCTCTACATTGGGGAGACAAGACACCTACTTGCAGAGTGCTTCAGAGAATATCTCCAGGACACCTGCACCTGCACCAAACCCCACTACTGCGTGGCCAAACACTTTAACTCCCCCTCCCACTCTGCTGAGGACATACAGGTCCTGGGCCTCCAATGTCACCACTCCCTTACCACCTGATACCTGGAGGATGAATGCCTCATTTTCTGCCTTGGGATCCTCCAACCCATGGCATCAGTGTGGATTTCACCAATTTCCTCATTTCTCCTCCCTCCCCTTATACCAGTTCCAACCTTCCAGCTCAGCACCATCTTAATGTCCATCTTCTTTCCCACCTATCTGCTCCGCCCTCCTCTCTGACCTATCACCTTTACCCACCACCTTTATCCACCTATTGCACTCTCAGCTACCTTCTCCCTAGCCACACACCCCTCCCATTTATCTCCCCACCCCCAAGGCACCCAGCCTCAATCCTGATGAAGGGCTTTTGCCAGAACCATTGATTTTCCTGCTCCTCGGATGCTGCCTGACCTGCTGTGCTGAAGGACTACCACACATACACAGATTGGGGAGTGAACTGTTCCTATATATCTGCTTCTTTTTTAGTATAACAATCTCGAAGAAGTGAATAAGAAGGCTTATAATAATTTATTTATAAATTTTCTCTTCTACCCTTAAGGAAAATCTAGCATCTCATCCATTGTCAATTTGCCCAGAAATGATTGGAATTCCTTTGCTAAATGTCTCTGCCTTGCTGCTTCACTTCCTTCTTTGAAAACACTCTGTAAAGTATATCACTTTGACCAGCTTTTGAACATCTGACATGATTCCGCCTCATGTGACGCAGGATCAGATTTTATTATATGAAGCCTCTTTGAAGCATTTCACAATATTTTATTATGTTAACAGCCCTAAGTAAATTCACATTATTGTCCAATGCACAATTTTTTGTTTTTCTAACTTTGGAATGTTGTTCTCCTCATTCATAACATTGGAATAAATGTGCAGCTTACAAGTAGAATCATATCAAATGTCTGTTTTCACCTTTTCAGACGTGTGGTAAGCTTTCTGGGTTCAAGGTGGCAGGATTTGTGTGTCACAGTTACTTTGCTCAAATTACAAGTTATGTTCAGTGTAAATCGAGCTTCTGTGATATTTTCTGCTGGTGTGAAAAAAAAACGTACTAGAAGTAGAGCATTGTTAGATTTGTTGATTGTCCCTATTTCATGGAAGCTGGGTAAATTAAGCTTTTTTGTAGGCATTAAGCTTAACTGTTGTTGAATTTAAAAATCCTTAATTTATAAGGGAACTGGCCAGTGTACACAAATACAACTAGAAAATGATTATGTACAATGTTTTAAGGTAATTTTATAATCAGGTTATACACCAATGATGAGACTTTTTAAATAAGATCTTTATTTTGAAATTAACCTGTACTTGGTTGTATCAATAAAATGGTATCAACTGCACTTTTAAATACACAAGGAATATTTCTTAATGTGGGAATGAGTTTAGCTCAGTTGGCTAGATCGTTGGTTTACAAAGCAGTATAATACCAACAGTGTGGGTTCAATTCTCATCACAGGTTTGAGGTTACCATGAAGGACCCTCCTTCCCTTATCTGAGGTCTGGTGGCCCTCAGGTTAAATCACCACCAGTCACTTCTCTCAAATGAAGAGAACTGGTCTGGTAAGACTATGGTGATGCAGCGAGTTTCTTAATGCAAATAAAAAGCTAGGAACTTTATTTGGTCTGATTATACTGGCTTATGACAAATTTTATACCCGGGTATACTTGATGAAAACCTTGCCATAAACTCATTTGGGAAATTTCCAGTTGTAGCTGATTCTTAAGTCTCTCAAGACTGCTTCAACTTTCAATAAGATCATGGTTGATCTGATTGAGGCCTCAATTCCTGTATTGAAAAGATATTGGGTAAAACTATTCTAAAACTCTCTTGATCAAGGAAGGTGCCACAGATTGGAAAACCACTTATACGATACTCCTGTTCAGGAAGGGAGGGTGACAGAAAGACAGAAACTGTAGGCCAATTAGCTTAACATCTGACATGAGGAAAATACTAGAGACCATTATTAAGTCATAGAGTCATACAGCATGCAAACAGTCTCTTCAGCCCAACTCATCCATGCCAACCAAGTTTCCTAAACTGTCCCATTTACCTGCATTTGGCCCAGATCCTTTTAAATCTTTCCTACCCATGAACCTGTCCAAATGTCTTTTAAATACTGTAATAATAGCCGCCGCTATCATTCCCACAGCAGCTCATTCCCTAAACATCCCACCCTCTGAGTAGAACAGTTGCCCCTCAGGTCCCTTTTAAATCTTTCCTCTCTCATCTTAAATCTGTGACCTTTGGTTTTGGACTCCTCTACCCTTTGGAAAATACTTTGGCTATTCACCTTATCTATGCCCCTAATGAGTTTATAAACCTTTCTAAGGTCACTCTCAACCAGGAGAAAAGCCCCACCCTTTTCTAATAACTCGAACTCTCCAGCCTTGAAACAGCAGGACATTTAGAAAAAATTAAAGCAATCAAATAGAGTCAACATGATTTTGAGAAAGAGAAATTATGTTTGGTAAATTCAATGAAGTTCTTTGAAGATGTAAGAAGCTAAGTCAATGAACTAGAACTAGTTGATATAGTGTATTTGGATTTCCAGAAGGCATTCAATAACATGCCACATAAAAGGTTATTGTGCAAGATAGGAGCTAATGGCATTGAGATATTTTATTAGGGTAAATTAAAGATTTATTAACACATAGCAGACAGAGAATGATATTAATGGATATTTTTCAGGTTGGAAGGGAATAATACCTGAGGAACACATGGGTCAGTCCTCGGGCCTTAATTATTTAGTATCTAAAAACAACTTGAAGGAGGGGACAGAGTGCAATGTTTCCAAATTTGCTGATAGTGTATTAAATTTTTAGGAGGCCGTGCTGTGATCAGAGCTTAAGGAATATGCAAGGGGAAATAGATAAGTTAGGTGAGGGGTAAAAACCTGGTAGGTGGGGTTTAATGTAGTAAAGTGTGAGGTCAGCATTTTGATAGGAAGAATCAAAAGGCAGACCCTGAGAGAGAGAGAGAGAGAGAGACTCCAAAAACCACAGAATGGAATCGATCTGAGTGATCTTTTACTGGAAGCACAAAGCATTTTGGTGCAGCGAGTAATTAAGATGGCAAATGGAATTTTGGCCTTTATTGCTTGGGGACTGGGGTTTCAAAGTGGGGAATTCTTATTACAACTGTACAGGGTTAGTGGGGTTGCACCTGGAGTACTGTGTACAGTTTTGACCTCCATGTTTAAGAAAGAATGCATTGGCATGGGAAACAGTTCAAAAGACCTTCACTCGGCTGGTTCTTGGGTTACAAAGATTCACTTATCAATGACAGCTAAACAAGTCAGGCCTTTATTCATTCATATTGAGAAGAATGAGGGATGATCTTATTGAAACATATAATATTTTGAAGGGGCTTGATAAGGTAGATGTTGTGAAGATGTTTCCATCATGGGGAAATCAACTATGGATCATAGGTACAAAATAAGGGCAAATACTTTTAAACTTAAGATGTAAAATATCTCCTCTCTAGCCCAGAGTTGTGGAGGCTAGTTCAGTAAAAGTATTCCAAAGAGGAGATAGATAGATCTTTGAACTATCAGGGAGTTGAGAGCTATGAGGAATTGGCACAAAAGAGGAGTTGAGGCTTGAGGGAGATCAGTCATGATCTTATAGAGTGATGGGGCTAAATCTGTTCTCATAATCCTGTGCTTTATATATCGCACTAGATCCCCATCATTACCTTTGATGCCCTTTTAGGACAAAAAAACACTGTCCAAAACACTGTCAATGGTGAATATCCCCAATCACTCAGCTCCATGGCTTCCTGATGTAAACAATTCTAAAGTGAACAACTTGCTGAGAGAAGAAATTTTTCCTTGTTTCCAACTTAAGTAACCCATTAGTTTCAAACTGTGGCCCCAGTGTTAGACTCCCTCATGAGGGGAAATACTCTCTCAGCATCAACTCTGTCAAGCTCCCTGAGACTCTATGTTTTATTAAGATCATGTTTTTAACTCTATGCTGTATTCCGGATGCATTCCCATTATTGCTGTGAACAAGCCTTCTCTAGTTTTATACTCTGTCTCCATTATAATAAATTCCATTTGACATCCTAATATTTTCTGTCCCTCCCTGCTGACATTTTCAGAGTCATGTCTGAGGACTCCTCTGTACCACAGAATTCAATAGTCTTTCTTCACCTAAAGTCAATAAAATGTGGAGCTGGAAAAAGTACTGCAGGTCTAGCAGCATCAGAGGAGCAAGACCTGATGGAGAGTTCTGCCTGAAACATCGACTCTCCAGCTCCTCTGATGCTGCTTGACCTGCTGTGCTGTTTCCAGCTCCACATTTTATCGACTCTGACTTTCCAGCATCTGCAGTCCTCATTATCTCCAGGTTTCTCCATTTAAGTAATATTTTGCTTTTCAAATCTGCTACAAATGTTAGTTGCCTATCAGATTTTAGTTCCATCCACAATGGTAGAAATTTTCAGAAATGAATGCTTTTATATTATAGAATCATAATTTTGTACAGCAAGGAAATAGGCCATATGACTCAACAGGAATGTGCTGATTGTTTGAAACAGTCAACTCATTTCATCTTACCTCCCCTTACTCTGTTCCAAGAACCTTGTTACTTCTTCCTCTTCAAATATTTATCCATTTCCCTTTTGAAAGTTATCATTGAATCACCTTCCATCATTGTTTCCAACATTACATTTCAGATCATAACTGGTTTTTTAAAAAAGGTTTCCTCCCATGTCGCTTCTGGTTCTTTTTCGATCCTTTTGGTTACCCACCTTTTTGTCACTGGAAACACATTCTCCTTTTTTAATCAAATCTCCTTTGACCTTCTCTGCTTTAACTGGTTTTTTTGGGGGTGCTTTCTATAACATTAGCTCTTCATCTAATAGTAATAGTTTAATAAAGCATGTGCTTTTTAAAATGCTGTGTCCAACCATACAACCATAAGCAAAATTCATCCCATCAAGTCTGTTATGCCATTTAATGAGATCATGGTTGATCTGATAATCCTCAACTCCACTTTCTTGTCTTTTCCCCATAACCCTTGATTCCCTTACTGATTAAAAATCTGTCTGTCTCAGCCTTGAATAGATTTCATGATTTGGAGATGTCGGTGTTAGACTGGGGTGTACCAAGTTAAAAATTACACAACACCAGGTTATAGTCCAACAGGTTTAATTGGAAGCACTAGCTTTCGGAGTGTCGCTCCTTCATCAGCACACTCTTGACTCTAATCTCCAGCATCTGCAGTCCTCACTTTTGCCTCTGGGATTATGGTGTCTGGTCATAGACTCTTCCTGCAAGGAAAAACAACCTCTCCGCACCTACACTGTCAAGACCCCTAAGAATCTCATACGCTTCAATAAGGTTGCCTCTCTTCCTTCTAATCTCCAATTAGCTCAAGCCAGCATTAGTTACAATACCCCAGCTGAGGCCTAACTGTTTATTAAGGTTAGCAAAACTTGCTTCCTTTACTATGCTTCTACTTATAAAACCAAGGATCCCATTTGCTCATTTAAACAGTTTTTTTAACTTGCCTTTGGCACTTTCAAAAGCTCGTGCAGGTACTCCCAAATCTCTTTATTCCTGCCCTCACTTTGCAATGTACCATTTGGTTTATATTGACTCTTTTTATTCCTCCAACTAAAGTGAATCATTATACTCCTCTGCAATAAATCTCTGCCATATGTCTGACCATTTCACCAAGCTGTCTATGCCCTTCTGTAATCTGTTCATATCCCCCTCACTGTTTGTTACATTTCTCAGTTTTATGTTATTTGCAAGCATTGAAATTGTGCTCTGTATGCCTAAAATCCAGGTTATTTACAAATCAGGAAGAGCAGAGGTGCCAATACTGACCCCTGAGCTCGACCACAGCACACTTCCCTCCAATCCTTGAATCTGAAAAGCACTGTTTTCTGCTTTTTGTCTTCTAGCCAACTTAATGTCCACACTTAGTATTGACCCTTTAATCATGGGCTTCAATTTTGCTAACAAGTTATGCACTTTATCAAATGCCTTTGGAAAGTCCATGTTCATACATAATCACTTTGCCATCATCAATCCTATCTGTTACTTCTTCAAATAAGTCAATCAAATCAATCAAATATGATTTGTCTTTAGCAAATTGTGCTGGCTTTCGCTTATTAATCCTTGGTTTTCTGAGTAGCAAATTAATTTTGTCTTGGATTAGTGTCTGTAAACATTTCCGCACCACTGATATTCAGCTGATTGACCAGTTTTTGCTGGGGTTATCTCTCTTCCTTATTTAAATAGCAATATATTTATTTGTCATGCTCAAGTCCTCTGACATCACAACCGAAGAAGACTGTAGGGTTCTGGCTAGGGCCTGTCCAGTTCCCTCAGAAAACTAGGATGCACTTCAACTGGACAGAACTAATTTTTTGCTTTGCCAACACAGCTTATGGCTTGTTCATCATACACCAATTCAAGATATTAGTGGCAAATTTGGATATCCTCATGTTTTCTGTCTTTTCTTCTGTCATCATCATGCTCTCATCCTTTTCTCTGTCAGAGGCAACATATTTTTCTGCTATTGTTGTTCAACTACTTTGACAAGGGCTTCTCAGACCTACAATCATTTTAATTTTGACTGCTATCATTTACTTTTTGGAAATCTTTTCATCAATGCATTCTTAAATAAAATTAATCAAGTTGAATTAATAGTTGCATGGACAAGTATAAAGTTAGTTAGGGGAGCCAGCATAGGGAAAACTACATTTCAGTTACCTACTGGAGATTTCCTAAGGATGAAATAAAAAGGGTTGATGAAGTTACTGTTGATGTGGTGTATGTAAGCTTCCAAAAGGTGTTCGATCCAATGCCACACAACAGGTCTGTGAACTCATGTGATGATAGAGATAGTACCAACATTATTACAAAATTGGCTGAGTCATAGCAAGCATAGAGTAACGATTAATGAATATTCTTTGGACTGAAAGATGCTTTGTGGTAGTGATCCTCAGGAGTTGGAATTGGGACACTTGCTTTTCCTGATATATAATGATGACCATCATGCAGGGGACAATTTCAACAAATCAGTTGAAACAAAACTTCGAAATATTGCGAACTATGAGGAAGACAGTGTCAAACTTCGAAAGGACGTTGACATATTCGTGAAGTGTGCAGATAGATGGTAGATTGGAATTAGAATGAGAAATGTAATCTGGAGATCTGTGGTGTGATGTATTTTGATATAAAGAACAAGGAGATACATTATAAAATAAAAGGATTTGCAGGTTTAGTCATGCACTTTTATATGCATAAGTAATTATAGGTAGCAGGACAGGTCATAGAGTCAATAGACAATAGACAAAATACAATAGGTGCAGGAGTAGGCCATTCAGCCCTTTGAGCCTGCACCGCCATTCAATATGACCATGGCTGATCATACCTAATCAGTATCCTGTTCCTGCCTTAACTCCATAACCCTTGATTCCACTATCTTTGAGAGCTCTATCCAACTCTTTCTTAAATGAATCCAGAGACTGGGCCTCCACTGCCCTCTGGGGCAGAACATTCCACACAGCCACCACCCCTCTGGGTGAAGAAGTTTCTCCTCATCTCTGTCCTAAATGGTCTACCCCTTATTTTTAAGCTGTGTCCTCTGGTTCGGCACTCACCCATCAGCGGAAACATGTTTCCTGCTGCCAGAGTGTCCAATCCTTTCATAATCTTATACGTCTCAATCAGATGCCCTCTCAATCTTCTAAACTCAAGGGTATACAAGCCCAGTCGCTTCAGTCTTTCAGTGTAAGGTAATCCTGCCATTCCAGGAATTGACCTCGTGAACCTACGCTGCACTCCCTCAATAGCCAGAATGTCTTTCCTCAAAATTGGAGACCAGAACTGCACTCAGAGATGTACAGCATAGAAACAGACCCTTCAGTCCAACCCATCCACACCGACCAGATATCCCAACCCAATCTAGTCCCACCTGCCACTACCCGGTCCATATCACTCCAAACACTTCCTATTCATATACCCATCCAAATGACTCTTTAGTATTGCAATTGTACCAGCTTCCACCTCTGGCAGCTCATTCCATACACGTAACACCCTCTGCATGAAAAAGTTGCCCCTTAGGTCTCTTTTATATCTTTCCCCTCTCACCCTAAACTTATGCTCTCTAGTTCTGGACTCCCCGACCCCAGGGAAAAGACTTTGTGTATTTATCCTATCCATGCCCCTCATAATTTTGTAAACCTCTATAAGGTCACCCCTCAACCTCCAACGCTCCAGGGAAAACAGCCCCAGCCTGTTCAGCCTCTCCCTACAGCTCAAATCCTCCAACCCTGGCAACATCCTTGTAAATCTTTTCTGAACCCTTTCAAATTTCACAGCATCTTTCCGATAGGAAGGAGACCAGAATTGCACGCAATATTCCAACAGTGGCGTAACCAATGTCTGGTACAGCCAAAACATGAGCTCCCAACTCCTGTACTCGGTACTCTGACCAATAAAGGAAGGCATATCAAATGCCTTCTTCACTATCTTATCTACCTGTGACTCCACTTTCAAGGAGCTATGAACCTGCACTCCAAGGTCTCTGTTCAGCAGCACTCCCTAGGACCTTACCATTAAGTGTATAAGTCCCGGAGAGAGAAGATAATAAAGCAGATAGCATTTTAGGTTTTGTTAATATGGCCTTGGAGTACAAGGGGAAGGAGGATATGCTGGACTTGTATAAGTCACTAGTTAGATCTCAGCTGGAGTGTTGTGTGCAGTCTCGGCTGCCACACTTCAGGAAGGACATGAATTCACTGGAGAGAGTGCAGCAGAGATTTACAAAATGAGACCATAAGATGATAAGAAATAGGAACAGGAGTAAGCGGTCAGCCCCTTGAGTGTCCTCTGCTGTTCAACAGGACATTGGCAGCTCTGACATTCCTGACACCCATTTCTCCTATAACCCTTGATTCACGAATCCATCATGTCTATGCTCAAGCAGATCATTTCACTAAAGTGTCCATTTATTTAGATAGATTTTGACAATTTCCTACTACTCATGTAGGGCTGACAGTTCTTTCGTTCTCCATTTTCTCTTTTGCTACTTCCTAAAACAGCAGGGTGACATTTACTGGTTGTCAATCTGCCGGAATTTGCATTCTAGAATCTATGGAAGTCTGGAAGATGCTCACCAATGCATCAACTATACCAATACTTATTTCCTTCACTCCTCATTCTCCATTGGTCATTTGAGTCTCTAATTCTAAAATGTTTCTTATTTCTTCCTCATTGAAAACAAACACAAAGTAATCATTTAGCTTTCCTGCTATTTCTCTATTGTCCATTATAATTCTCCTGAGTATACTTGTAATATATACACATTTACCATGGCCACACATTTCATTTTATTAAACATATAGAAGCCTTTATTGTCTGTTTTTATGCTTTTTATGAGATTATATTAGTGATCTCGTCTTTCTTTCCTTGTTAGTTTCTTAGTTTTCATTTGCTATGGTCTAAAAACGTCCCAACCCCCTGATTTCTGGCAATTATATAAGCATTTTCCTTTAATTTTATGCCATGTTTAACTTCCTTTGTCAGCCACGTATGACTGAATTTTTTGAGTTATATCCCTAGAAGGAATGTAGAGTTGCTGCCATAATGTAAGCCATGTAGTAATTTTTTTTAAACCCTACCCAGAGCCATGCTTTTTAATGTATTTTGCCAAACAATCCCAGCCAATAGGGCCTCATGCTTTCATCATTTCTCGTATTCAAAATTGAATTACCTCACTTTCCACCATAATGTAAACTTTTGTCATATTGTGGCCACTAATCCATATTCTTCTACACTAAGATTATGAATTAGCCTTTCTTCATTATGTAATGCTATATTTAAAATAACCTATCCTTTTTTTTGTTCCTCAACATACTGCTTTAGAACACCCAATCCAAACATACTCTAGAAGAAAGTGAGGACTGCACATGCTGGAAATCAGAGTTGAGAGTGTGGTGCTGGAAAAGCACAGCAGGTCAGGTAGCATCCGAGTAGCAGGAGAATCAACATTTTGGGCATAAGCCCTTCATCAGGATGCTGTCTGACCAACATACTTTAGAACCTCATACTCCAAATCTTTAATGCTCATTTTGTTTACCCCAGTCTCTCTGCAGATTGAAGTAATTCATGATTATTGTCCATGCTCCTGTAGCTCTTTATATCCTTATTGAGATTGATATTTTGAAATACAGTGTTGAAATTCATTTCAATAAGCTACTGGTTAACTATTTTACCCATAATTGTGCCATGGTTTATTAGTGTGTATCAGCACTGCTTCAGCATCATTTTGCAATTGTAAGTTTTTGTGACCACCTTATCTCAACCCATTACATCTGATTTCCATTTTGATAGAGAAGTTGAAAAAATATTTGATTGGCCAGTCATCACCTTTCCATTACTGAGTTACAGAATTATACCTTTTGGGATTTCAATGTAGCAAGTAAAAAGAGACATCATTAACCTACTCTCCTTTCTTCATTTCCAACATGACATATCTAGTATTAATTCCCTTATCTCAAAGGATGAGTCTTTTCTCTGTCTTGCATCCATATAGATGGTGCCGTCAAGATTATCACAAATCTTGCAGCTGTTTCCTGGCTGTGCAAACTGACATTGTTGATATTTTCAAAGTCATGCCAATTAATCAATGACATATTTTGGTAGTTAAGTGAAGATATAAGTAGCATTCTTCTGTCTTATTAACCTTTTTGGCTACACGAACAGTCCTGAGATTTTCATTCCTTATCACCCACAACCTGCTGGATTGCAGAGAATGACATGTAGCACCTATTACATTCTGCTCCAGCTCAATGATTTTTTTTCTCTCTGTGTAGATCTTCCTCACCAAATTGTATATGACTATGCTGTCATTCATTTATAATGAACCCTCCACACAACTCTTAGCAATCAGAATACTGAACATTTAGAGATTCATCTATAAATGATGCTTGTTGAATCAAGGTGACTTGCAGATAGAGTTTAAAAACAGCAGACTTATTCTTTGAAAACTTGTATTATTAGCGAGCTGCAGATTTCTTTAGTTCTTTAATTTTGCTTGTGATGTTGTGATTCTGTATTGATTGCTTCATTTCTGATTTAAATTGCTTTTCCCACAGCTGCCTCACTTTATATCTGGCACCTTCCTGTGCAACATGAAAGGATGAAATGAACCAAAATCCTTCCACACCAGTTATATTTCTCTAAGGAAATGATGAGTGGACAGCAGTTACTTTCCCTCAGCAAGGCAGAATAATCAAGAGGGTGTCACCCCTCATGTTTTATGCATCTTTTGATAGCTAATTTGAAATGGTCACTTGCCAAATATTCAATTAGAGAAAGTGTGAAGGGGAATAAGCATCTCGTTCATTAAAAAAACTATATCACTCTCAATATATTTTGAAAAAGTTATACAATTGTGTAATTGCCTCTTGGTGCTTTGGAGTTTATCTCTTGAGGAGTTGAGCTCTCAGACCTCGAGGTTCCCCAGTTTGTTCCTTTGTTTGAGTTGATTTCAGCCAGAGCAACCGAGTTAGAATTAGAATTAGATTTTGTTATCAAGTGAAGAAATACAGGAGTACAGTGAAAAGTATACAAAATTGCCATTTCTGGTGTCATCTTAGGTCAAAAAACTCCAGCCCGTGCTGGACTTGATCGCTCCCCCATACCGGACTTGATCTCTGCCCCATACTGAACTTGATCTCTCTCCCACGCCGAGCTCGCTCTCGCCCGCACACTGGACTCGACCTCTCTCCCACACAGAGCTCGCTCTCACCCCCACAGCAGGCTCAATCTCTCCCTCCACTGGGCTTGATCTCTCCCTGTGTTGGGCTCAATATCTTTCTCTGTTTAGCTCGATCTCTCCCCCTGTGGTGATCTTCATCTCTCCCCATGTTAGGCCTGCTCTCTCCTCCTGTGCTGGGTCAATCTCTCCCTCTGTGCTGAGCTCAATCTCCCCTCCAGGCTGGACTAAATTTCTCCCCCTGCACTGGCCTTGATCCACCTCCCCCCCCCCCACCCCCCCCTCACCCCCCTCCCCCAGCTGGTCTCGATCTCTCCCCTGAGCTGGGTTTGATCTCTCTCTGTGCACTGGCCTTAAACTACCCCCGAGCTGGGCTGATCTCTCCCCTGAGCTGGGCTCAATCTCTCTCCTGAGCCGGGCTCGATCCCTCCCCCAGTGCTGGCCTTGATCTACCTAACGAGCTGAAGTCGATCTCTCCCCTGAGCTGACCTTAAACTACCCCCTGAGCTGCGCTCAATCTCTCCGCTGAGCTGGGCTCAATCTCTCTCCTCAGCCAGGCTCGATTTCTCCCCCAGCACTGGCCTTGATCTACCTCCGAGCTGCACTTGATCTCTCCTCCTGAGCTGGGCTCAATCTCTCCCCTGAGCTGGGCATGATTTCTCCCCTGTACTGAGCTCCATCTCTCCCCTGAGCTGAGCTCGATCTTTCCCCTGAGCTGGGCTCGATCTCTCCCCCAGCGCTGGCATTGATCTACCTCCCGAGCTGGACTCAATCTCTTCCCTTAGCTGGGCTCAATTTCTCCTCTGAGCTGGGCTTGATCTCTTCCACTGTGCTGAACTGAATCTCTCCCCTGTGCTGATTAATGTACTAGCTGTTTTACATGCCCTCATTATCTTCTGACTTACTTTCTGTTTTATGGTATAGCTACTGTTATGGGCCTCTAGATTACTGCCACCAGTGTATGTGAACCAGATATTTCTTGCCTCACTATTAGTAGCTTTTGACAACTAGCACTGAAATTCTGGAGTTCACTACAAATTTCTGATGCTCGACAACTCTCTCCTTCTTTAAGATCTATTTGAACTTTTGGTCATCTGTTTCTGTCTACCTCATGTCAAACTTGTTTGCTCATGCTTCTGTAAATTGCCTTTGAGTGTTTCATCACACTGAAGTTATATATGTATGCAAAGTCTTTTGTCATTGTTGTAACTTTAATTAACTTCTCTACAATGTTTATTAACATTCAATAAATTTTGCAGAAGAAAACTCGGTCTTTTACTTCCTCAGCTATTGAGTGTCGGGTGTTCCTTCAAGGCTGACATGGTAAAGACAAGGGTAACAATCTGAATGGTCTAACAAGAAGAGTCTTGTTGAGTAAACAATAGGGACTTTATTGCATTACTGCAACTATTTACAAATTCCATGAATATAACCTACATTACTGCAGAGACTGTTCAGAATTTACCAGCCTACGTTTTGTCTCCTATAAGCTCCTTCTTTGCCCTGACTACGTATTTGTGATATTATCATTACTGTGGCAGTCCTCAATGCACTCAACCAAGTATTGACACCCTCAGACACTTTCAAACCACTGTATAACATCAACTCTTTAGGTATTTTGTATTCAGTATCTCCATGCTAACGATACATGTATTTTGCTCAGTTTGACCAAGGTGAATGGCTCTACTCTTATGCAGATTAACTAGATTTTCCATTGTGACCCACTCCCTTAAAGCAGCTAAATACTGCTGAACATTGTGCAGATTTTGGTGCCATCTGCAAACTTAGTGATCTTATTAAGAACATCACTGTCCTGCTCATTAATAAAGATAGTAAATGATATTAAGTGCAGGATGATCTTCAAGGGATATTGGTCCTGACATGTCTCCTGACCAAACCACTTCCATTACCTTCAATGGTTTGGATGTGTGTCTGAAGCCAGTTCCTAATCCAATGTTTTAAATCCCTCTTGATGCCATGAGATTGTGTATTACCCTGTGTGATGATGCTTCAGGCAGACCTACAGGGACATTACTGTGCTCAATTTTATGTCTAACCAGCCATTGAAATTGGATTGCAAATCAATTGAAATTAGATTTCAACCTGTGCATCATTGTACTGAATCATTGTGCTGAAGCATTGGTATCATCATTTTCTATTTCCTTGGAAGGCAAACAACCTAACTTTTTGTTCCAAATATTTCACAACCTTCCTGTAGCTCCTTTTCAGCCAAATTATTTTTCTATTTTACAGATCATTCCAGGGCCAAGAACAACTCACATTCCTTTCCCCAAACTTGGCATCTCTGATCACAAGCATCACCAGCAACACTGTAGATCCAGAATACTAATTTCAGTCTCAAAGTGTTAGTTACCAACTTTTACATCTACTCAAATGAACTCTGGTGCAATTTTCTCAACCACACAGTCAAACGCGTACTTTGAGACTAAGGTCCTACCTCACTGCCCAAAGGTTTTTCTTAGCCATAATCATATTGAATGGCAGAGCACGCTTTGGTCTCTACCTGCTCTTCTTTTCTGTTTCTATTTTGGGGGGCACGCAGGACCAATGCCTGTTTGCACTTGCCTCTCCAAAACCAAAGATAGCCCATTGGGGCAGTGGCTTCCAGATTTGGTTTTCCAAATCAGGAATTATCCCAATTCTCTGTTCCCAATCTGGGAGTGAAAATTCAGGACAGGGTGTCGTTCCAATCACAGTTGGTAACTGCTTCCTAATGCAATGGCTGGAAACAATCAATTGAGATCTGGGTCATGGAGATGGATAAATACCTAGAGGTTAGATTGCATAATACTGAATGCACTTGAAACCAGAACAGTAATTTACTCAAGCTGTAGCTTTTTAAATATGCTAGAATGCTGGAAGCTGACGGTTGTAAACATCCTTTTGCACTCAAGGTTGTTTCTTCAATACACACAGTGATGGTTATATTATCAATATTAATCTGTGAGCTGCCATGTAATATTAATCACAAGGCTCTGTCTTGTTGTTAAATGAAACCGATTGACTATTAGCATGAATTAGGGTGAGGAAGAACAGTGATGTTTTCACCTGTCGATGCACTTTAGGCAGATATGACTTGTATTTTAGTTTACAGCATTTTGAATGGCTGGAAATGAATGTAAAGACTGTAATTTTGTTGATCAATTGAGATTATGATCTACACCATATACAGTCATAGAGTCATAGAGATGTACAGCATGGAAACAGACCCTTCGGTCCAACCTGTCCACGCCAACCAGACATCCCAACCCAATCTAGTCCCACCTGCCAGCACCCGGCCCATATCCCTCCAAACACTTCCTATTCATACCCATCCAAATGCCTCTTAAATGTTGCAATTGTACCAGCTTCCACCATATCCTCTGGCAACTCATTCCATACACGTACCACACTCTGCGTGAAAAAGTTGCCCCTTAGGTCTCTTTTATATCTTTCCCCTCTCACCCTAAACCTATACCCTCTAGTTCTGGACTTCCCGACCCCAGGGAAAAGACTTTGTCTATTTATCCTATTCATGCCCCTCATAATTTTGTAAACCTCTATAAGGTCACTCCTCAGCCTCCGATGCTCCAGGGAAAACAGCCCCAGCCTGTTCAGCTTCTCCCCATAGCTCAAATCCTCCAACCCTGGCAACATCCTTGTAAATCTTTTCTGAACCCTTTCAAGTTTCACAACATCTTTCTAATAGGAAGGAGACCAGAATTGCATGCAATATTCCAGCAGTGACCTAACCAATGTCCTGTACAGCCGCAACATGACCTCCTAATTCCTGTACTCAGTACTCTGACCAATGAAGGAAAGCATACCAAACGCCTTCTTCACTATCCTATCTACCTGTGACTCCACTTTCAAGGAGCTATGAACCTGCACTCCAAGGTCTCTTTGTTCAGCAACACTCCCTAGGACCTTACCATTAAGTGTATAAGTCCTGCTAAAATTTGCTTTCCCATAATGCAGCACCTCGCATTTATCTGAATTAAACTCTATCTGCCACTTCTCAGCCCATTGGCCCATCTTGTCCAGATCCTGTTGTAATCTGAGGTAACCATCTTCGCTGTCCACTACACCTCCAATTTTGGTATCATCTGCAAACTTATTAACTGTACCTCTTATGCTCGCATCCAAATCATTTACGTAAATGACAAAAAGTAGAGGACCCAGCACCGATCCTTTTGGCAATCCACTGGTCACAGGCCTCCAGTTTGAAAAGCAATCTTCCACCACCACCCTCTGTCTTCTACCTTTGAGCGAGTTCTATATCCAAATGGCTAGTTCTCCCTGCATTCCATGAGATCTAACCTTGCTAATCAGTCTCCCATGGGGAACCTTGTCCATATAGATCACATCTACTGCTCTGCCCTCATCAATCTTCTTTGTTACTTCTTCAAAAAACTCAATCAAGTTTGTGGGACATGATTTCCCATGCACAAAGCCATGTTGACTATCCCTAATCAGTCCTTGCCTTTCCAAATACATATACATCCCCTGCCCCTCAGGATTCCCTCCAACAACTTGCCCACCACTGAGGTCAGGCTCACCGGTCTATAGTTCCTTGACTTGTCTTTACCATCCTTCTTAAACAGTGCTACCACATTTGCCAACCTCCAGTCTTCCAGCACTTCACCTGTGACTATCGATGATACAAATATCTCAGCAAGAGGCCCAGCAATCACTTCAATAGCTTCCCACAGAGTTCTTGGATACACCTGATCGGGTCCTTGAGATTTATCCACCTTTAACTGTTTCAGGATTCTATCTGTGCACCAAATGGAATTACTGCTCCTTAGCAACTTTCTATCTTGTTTTCCATAATCACACTGTCTTAAATAAAATGAAATGACATGATCGGGACATGTTCAAATCTCACTATTTGAAGAAAGGTTCATGGTTGAATCTTGGAATACTTTGGTTAAGGGTTAGTTTTGTCAAGTTTCATTGAGAGTTTCTCTCCATGAGACCTAGTAAGTTTCCTCCCACTATCATTCCCCCTTGTTGAATGCTAGCCCAATTCTGTCACTCATTGCAGCTGACTGCTAGGATATCTGGTCTACAGTGTCATCCCCACACTGGAGCCAACTTTAATTTGGCATTGGGCATCCAGTCTCGAGCTGCCATGCACAGTTCTTGATACTTGCCCTGAGCTTGGCAGAGAAGGGTAAACTAGTATCCTGTTTTGTGAACAGGGATGTGGAGGTCCTAATGTAGAGTGGTGTAGAGGAGGACTGTTTACTTGCCCAAACTCTAACAGTGGAGGCATGTTTGGTCGGTCAGAGGTTGCCCTCTGGGTCAGTGCAGTCTCAGCCATTTGGAGAAAAGGTCAGCAGTTATAGGAAGAAGGCCAATCACCTTCCTGTTCTGCCAGGGTAAATGTTACCATCTTTGCTCAGTTACCTCACACACAATATATTATAGCTACTGCACCCACCTCCCACTAAGGCTCATGCTCTACCATAGAGTCATAGAGTCATAGAGATGTACAGCATGGAACCAGACCCTTCAGTCCAACTTATCCATGCCGACCAGATATCCAAACTTAATCTACTCCCATTTGCCAGCACTTGGCCCACATTCCTCTAAACCCATCCTATTCATAAGGCATCCAGATGCCTTTTAAATGCTGCAATTGTACCAGTCTCCACCATTTCCTCTAGCAGATCATTCCATACATGCACCACGCTCTGCGTGAAGAAGTTCCCATTAGGTCCCTTTTAAAACCTTCCCATCTCACCCCAAAACTATGCCATGTAGTTCTGGACTTCCCCACCTGAGGAAAACGATCTTGTTTATTTACCTTATCCATGCCCCTCATGATTTTATAAACCTCTACAAGGTCACCCTTCAGCCTCCATTGCTCCAGGGAAATCAGCTCCAGCCTGTTCAGTGTCTCCCTATAGCTAAAATCCTCCAACCTTGGCAACATCCTGAACCCACTCTCACTGTCAGCTGCAACTTCTTCCCTCACACATTTCCAATTACCCAATGTACCCCACCCTGACAACCAACCCTGCTTGACCTCTAAACTGCTTATTGACTCACTCAGGACACCTCACTAGCTTTCCGTTTATGCACCAGTGCAACAGTTGTGCTTTCCACTTGCATTTCACTCAATCCCTCCTCTTCTCTCAAACCAGGAGTAGGGCAGAAAGCCATGATGTCTGGTGGGGTGACCAACATCCAGCTCTTCACCTGCTTTACAAGGAGGTGGTCATTTGAAGTGGCTGCCTGATTGTGCCAAAGCCCCTGGACTGATGTCGGAGGCTGTGCTTGTTCTTATTGTGTTGTGTTGGGACTTTGACTGAAGTATGTCTTCCTTGATGTGACTGTACACTGCTCCCCTTCAGCTTTGAGACCTGGACACTTGGATGTTGCTTGTGCAGCGTATTTGTCATGCCAGCTGCTGGCACATGATGCAGGTGTAATGCTGATAGGCAGGGTGTCATATGTCAACGGACTTGCTGACAACCATGACAAGCTGCTTAGCTTCATGTCTACACTGAAAGGCAATGCATTGATGCTATGAGCATCCAATTACAGCACTACCGAGCAACCCTGAGAAACATCCTTGTCCAATCTATGCATTGGCTGCCTTTCCCTGCATGCGAAGTGTTCTTGCAGCTTTAAAATGAAAGGTGCTGCTGTACTCCAAAGTGCAACAGTGAAGTGCAGAATCAGCCTGTAGGTGGACCAGAGAGGTTCCATGAGTTTACTTTTATCCAAGTTCTGTGGATGTGGGGTCTGTGTGGCTACTGCTCAGAGTGTGTTCTGAGATGATGGTGGCAGATGTGGGTCGGGAGGAACAAGTGGTGAGCTGAGGCTCAGACTTTCATGTAGGGAATTCCTGGCACCAGCTTTCTGGTGTGTGGTAGAATAGGAACCTGTATATTAATGAGATAAGGTTTGATGTTAATGGGGGTGATAACAAGCAATAATCCCCATTAATCAGCATTTTGCACAAGTTCAACTAATATCGCTCGATTTTACAAAATTCTGGGCAGTGATTTTCTTTTACAAAAAGAAGCTGAAATAATACCAAGTCCCAGATTTAGTAAAAAAAAACAAGGTGATTCCTTTACATAAAATGCATTGGGTGTTTTTGTGCGAAGGTCAAACACTCGATCAATTGATGATGTATATTTGACATTGTACTGTACTATTTCTCATGGAGCTGCCGGTGGAACATGGTCTCAAGATATATGGATCCAGATTTTGCTGTAGCAGTGTACCTAATTGTGTTTGCTGTCAGTTAGACTTGCCCTTGCCTGTTGAGGTTTTAAAGTGTATTTGCATAATAATCTGCTGCAAGTGTGAGCTAATAATCTCACACTGAGGGGAATAGGGAATCTGAGAACTGCATGAACAAAGAAAACAACTTGTTTATCTCCTCAGCCAATCAGACTGATGATTTGTACAATTAACAATGGAAGAACTGAGAAGGGAGTTGTTATGGACTAGGCCAGACTACTCAAAACATTCTTGAGCAGGCAACCTAGACCATAAGTTTGCAATTTGTTTCGGTAAGCGTACAATGGAAATTACTCTGAATAAGTTAGCTAGGTTGATGACTAGGTTTTAAAACAGACAGAAATTTATTCACAAAATGACACAATGAAACACACAGAACAGAATAAAGAACCCCTACAGAACTCAGTCTGTCTAAACTAGACTTGATTATGCAGTTCCTAATATACACAACTGTTCCAATGAGCAAACCCCTTAAAAAACAATAAAAAATGGAACAAATCCCATCTATAGAATCCATCTACCAGGCCCGCTGTCAAGCAAAGGCTGCCAGCATTCTCAAAGTTCCATCCCACCCTGGCAATGTTTTTCTACAACGTCTACCATTGGGGAGAAGGTACAGATGCCTGAACACACGCACCAGCTGGTTTCAAGACAGTTTCTACCCTACCGCCTGTACCTGTGTTTTTGATTTTGCCACTGTTTAACTATTATTTACTTATCTATGCTACTTAACTCTGTGATCTGCCTGTATTGCTCGCAAGACAAAGCTTTTCACTGTGCCTCGGTACATGTGACAATAAATTCAATTCAATTCAATTCAGGTTGAAGTTAGAAGGAAGAAAGAGAGAGAGTTTTGCAATCTGCTTCCACACAGCTGAACTCTTAACTAGTTCTGGACTGAACTGCTCAGCTAGAGAGCTGACCACTCCCCTTTCATTATACACATCACTTCTAAAACATGACCACTTTGGCTGGAAGTCTCATCTGTTTACATTTAAACAAGAAGGCCTCTCAATACTCTTTAATCTCTGTACCAAACTAGTCTAATTGGAGCCGGCCCATTTACAACCCCCTCTGAAAAAAGTCAAGGACACAGTATCCTTGAAAAAAGTCTCAGCTTTTAGAAAAAAAGAACCAGCTTTGAGATAGAATGAACATTAAAATGAATAAAAGTCAAAGCAGGTAGAAAGAGAGAAATTAAAAAGTAGAAACAATAATTGGAATAAGCACAAGAGAAAAGGAAGACAAAACAAAGGTGGAGGAAATAGTTTAATTCTAAATTTTACATTTGAAACATTTCAGTAATAATCAAAAAGGAAAGGAATGAGACTCCACATCTGTTAATTTTCAGTACCATGGACCTTAATTTGTAGGAGTTAATGATTATTAAATCATTCTTAGGATTCTCACTGATGAAATTACAAGACTTAACTTTCTGTAGTGAGTTTAATTGTATCTATTGAGCAAATATGGCAACTTCATGCCATTTAGTGCATTTCAGTAGTAAGGCAAACAGTGCAATCACATTTCTGTAAATCACAAATTAGCTGAACATGTTGATATTCTTAGTTAATGAAGAATCTGTTCTTGTTTGGGCATAAATAATAGTGTACACTATTAGTTTCACTGTTATTTTGAAAGCAAAATCATCTCTTTTTTTCATATAGTTGCTGGGTTATTGCTACTGGGGAATGATAGAAACTTTGTATCTTCACTGCATTTTAGAAAAGATTCATTTTCATCTTGGAAGCGAGAACACTCATTAGGCTGTAACAAAATCTAAAACTTGCATTTATTATGCAAATAAATTTGTAGCTGAATCTCTTTGTAATACTTTGTAGATAGTAGGTTTTCCTTTCTTGGTGTTTTTTCTCACCTCAGTTGTGTTGCCAAAGTGTCATTATTTCTCTGGTGTCTTGGATCTTCATTAACATCTGGCATACTTCCCATGTAATGAATATGATAGGAAGTATTGCAACTTGATTGACAGATGATGGTGTTTGTTCTGTCTCATAGCGAGTAATTGTAGCTTCCTTTGTTTTGTTCTTTGGTTGTGGTGTTAATTTGATTCTTGAGCCTGACTAGGTTTATGTTGCATACTTCAAGCATTCGGTAGATGTTTTTCTGATCTCTTCCCTATATTTCATTTTGTGAACATTATTCTCACTATACTGTAAGACTTTTGTTGAGTGAATTAGTGATAATAGTGCTTGTAACGGCATTTCTATTCATTACATACTATATAATTCTGACCTAAACATGTACATAAAACTTCTAACAACATTGATTTATAGAAGAACTGTAAATTAACTCCAGCTAATTAGCTTTTGTTAACATGTGCCTTCTAACATCAATTACAGGTAATGTGATCATCAATATAGAGAGGTGACAATTAAGGTGCATCTGACACTATCATTTTTAAAATGGCTATTCAGGTGTCATTGAAGAGGCTGCTGGAATCACAATGTGGATTTATGCATCACTGGGGGACTATGTGGTATTCTGCATCTACAAAATCTTGAGTCATTGTAAATTAAAGAGAAAGTATTATGTATCTTTCTAGTTTTCTCAACAGGAAATATGTTAAGGTAAAACTGTTTAGAGCGGCCATTGGGAATGCATCTTTTGACAGTTTTTCTCATTGACAGAGCTTCTCTGTAAATTGCTGATGCCTGTTTCTTTGTGAACACAGTCTTCAGCATCTATTCCAGCCATAGTTAGAATGGGAAGAGATTATTCAGATTCTGGCAGTGATAATAGTGAGTTCCTTTGGTTTTGTTTTAACATTATGCTTTAATTTACAGCATAATGCAAAGTTGTTGGAAGGGAAATAAAATGTCATAGTTTCTTTCTAGGTGCTTTTGATGGCTACAGAATTTAGCAGCAGGAAGAAATTCAGCGACCTACAATTGAAGACAAATCAAACGTATTATTGCTGACAGAAGCAACTATGAAGAAGCTTTGAAATGCTATTTTCCTTCTGAGTAGCTAGATTTCTTTTCTTTTTGCAATAAATTAGAGTTGACTTAAATCAAGACTGAATGGACTGAATGTACAGATGTACTGGCACCGAAAACATTGTGGCTGACATCTGTGTGCAGTCCCCTGTCTAGATGAATTGTAGTTGCTCCCCATCCTAACCCCTTCAGCAAGAACCATTGAGCTCACAAGGACAAGATTAGCACAAAGGTTCAATTTTAAAGTTCAACAAGCATTGTGTTCCAATGAAATCTTTAGCTTTCTTGCTTAGAATCTGAGGACATCTGGCCAAGGATCAGAGTTGACTTTGGCTGTGGTTAACTGGACTGCTCCATAGTAACAAAAAAATTCTGTTTTGTGCTGAAGGAAATACTACTCAATTCTATAAATTCACCCAAAGGCTTACATTCTGAACATAAACTCTTGGGAATTTTCTGAATGTGGACAGCCAACAGGTGCAGTTTTCCACCAGAACTGAAAACCAACATGATGATGCCCACAAGTCTGCATTAGTCTTTGCATCTGGCAGTGTATATAAGCAGGGTAAAATAAGAGCATTGTTATTCAAAAATAAATTCTAATGTAATAAAAAAAGCATGTAGAGGTAAGGATGTTAAATATGGAGTCTGCTGCTAATGTGTGTTTCCATCCCAGCTTAGATGGTTCTTTCACCTCAATCATATGTACTTTCTTTTAATGGATTTTCATTTTAGTTTGCGGCATGGAGAAATTGATAATACCTGACTCCTTTTCAAAGTAGTGTGTTTCCTGCTGCGCTAGTCAGTCATGGAATAATGATAAAATAATTTGTTTTTTTCATGGAATCCTGGAAATCCAAACTCAACTATACGGCCAGTGATGTTTGAAGCAGATGTGAAATGCTATTTAGTGGGAGGAGAAAGAAGAAATATTAGATTTAGAATAAAATTAACATGGCATCAAAGTTACATTACGTATTCAAATGTTAATTTCATGTGTTGTAAAACATGGAACAGTATCTAACAATGTTACTATAAAACTACATATATAAAAATGCAAATCTTAAAAGAGGAATTATCTTCCTATTTTTGCATCAATACAAATTGACCTTAGCTGTGCATTAATGAGCCAGTGGCAGATAAATTGCAGACTGAGAGCCATTCTAGAACATACTAAACTTTAGGACGTCATGTAGTTTGCTGATCTCTTGGATACTTTCTGAACTATTGTATTTTTTTAAACTTTGAGGAAGCAAAATGCCTTCCCATGATCCAAATTCTGAGAAATATGGTATCCAGGGAGGAGTCCCCTGCTTGTGGGTGGACAAACTATTTTCTCTCAGGTACTGCGGAGGTTATAGCCATGGGCAGCCTGTCATAAAATACTAGGCTTGTCAGTCTAACAATGCGAAAGAAATCAAAATGACACTATTAAGAAGACTGTGAAATGATTTCCAGTTTGTAGTTGTTGTAAAAAAAAGTATTTCAATCTATGGCAAAAACTATGACAAATAATATTTCTCCTGCCACTTTTCAAATATATAAATGCTGGACTAGTTCAATCTATGATGATTAAAGCTGCATTCTTTGATGATGAAATTCCTAATTCATGGAATCAGAATGACATTGCGCAGAAGGAATCATTATACCTGTATTCCTACAGTTATCCATTTAGTTATAGTCTTTTCTCATAGCCTAAAAATTACAATGCAAATTGTGTTGACCTCAACTAAACTAAGGGTACTTATGAGCTCTTTTTAGAATTGTTATGGTTATTTTATTCACAATATACAGAAAAACTTTGAAAAGAACAAGTGGTAGAATACCTGCGTAAATGAATGTTCAGAATGGTGGTTCTTCTTAAATTTGTACTTTCTGAAATTTAAAATGGATTTGCTATTTATTTCAATTCTTTGAAATCTGTCCCTGAAAATGAAAAGCAAACATTCCAAGTAAGTTAGCTTCAGTTCCAGATACACATTTTATACAGTGATACAGAAAAATAATTTTTCAATTTTAAAAAGGGAAAATCTGAAAGTCAGCTCGAGAATTTAAAGTTGTCAATAAAATGTTTCATATCAGCAATAGAAACTTAGTAAAACAGAAGACAAGAAGGGGTCATATAAAGGACATGTTTAGCATGTACCCAGTGTCTGCAGTTTGCCTCTGATCTCTATGCCTATGTATTTCATACATACAGCCAGCTTTGTCATAGCACAGAGTCTGATTCAAAGCTATTGTAGAACATCTGTTGAGATATTTACAAAGTCCATAGATTAGTTGCAAGTCAAGCAGGTGTTTTTCATACTGCAGTCAAAGTGGACTTTGCTCTGGTCTTTTCAATACAAGGATCCAAGTTGCAACAAAGACATTTAGAAAGCTAACAGATAATAAAACATAAGCGGCAGTTGCTCATAATTACAGGTGGTCAATATCTGGCACATTATGGGCCTTACGGAAGAAGAATACAAGCTTAATTTTTATGGAAAAGGGATAATCAAATACAGATGGGACGATGTAAATTAAAGAATTTACCAAATATCTCAGTGGAATACACTAATGGAAACGAGACAGAATAGGAAATTAAAAATTATTTGAAGCAGATGGACAATTCTTTGAGTTTTTAAAAAAATTTATTAGCTGCATGAAAATTGTATCTGTTTATTTTACATGGCCATGAAATTAATGATCTGCTGAGCTATGCTTGTGTTATTTTATAATCACTCAGTTATTTATTACATACTGTGATGGTTGATAATAATCTGTGAAAATTCCTCCAATAGTTTTTATTTATCTTTGAGTTTTTTTTTAGAAAAGTTAATTCTTTTAGACCATAATTGTTATGCATAAAGCTGCAGTTTACCCAAAAAGTTTATGAAATATTCTGTAATATTGCATTATGATGTAGTTTATTAACAGGTTTAGACACAATCACAATCCCTTTCCATTACAGCCTAACCATTGCACTACAAATTTTACACAATTGTTAATCTACTGATGCTCTGTGAATAATATCTGCTGGTATAATTTAAGTGATCAGTCACACAATCAAGTCAATGGTCCAGTTGCAACATTTAATCTCACCAGGCTACTGAATTTCTGAAAATTATTTTGTTCCTATTTTATTTAGTCCAACTGCGTGTCATTATTTGCTGCAATTCCAAGAGACTGCAAGACAGCACAGATTAACTTTCTCTATTCATTGATTGAGTGTAGGCTTTGCTGGTGAGGCCAGTAGCTGTTGCCCATGGAACAGTTAAGAATCAATGACGCATTTCTGTGGGTTTGGAGTCACACATAGGCCAGATTAGGTAAGGGTGACAGATTTCCTTCCATAAAGGAAATTAGTGAACCAGATGAGTTTTACAACAATGACCAGTGGTTACATTGTTGCTATTAGACTTTTTAAAATTTCATACATTTTAAATTGAGTCCAAATTTCATCATCTGTCATGGTGTGACTCAAATCCACATCCCAAGACCCACAGCGATTAATTGAGTCTTCACACAACTGAGCTTAGACTTTCTCAGCTTCAAACAATCCTTTCAGTGTTTTAATCAATCACTTCTGGTGTGGAACTTTCATTTTGAGAATCTTGGATTTGCAGGTTGATTGAAATTTTTTTTCTGATTCTTTTTGGTAGTGGCTGGCCGGAGCCCTGAGAACGAGAGAAATTGTTCCTTTTCTTTACCTGCAGTGCAGGGGTGTTTAGTGGCTGTCTCAAAGCTATGACATTCACAGCAATTCATCCACATGGTAGGACATCTAACATACACATGAATCAGCGTTGAAGCTTATATTTAACCTTTTTTTGTATGCCCTGAAGGGTAAAACTTAAACATGTCTGCAGGAGATGGCTTCCTGCTGAAATGGGGTTGGATAGACAGACTCTTGTTATCTCATCCTTCTTCGTCTTTCTGACTGAAGTTGCTCTGATTCTGTACAGGTGTGGCAATCCAAAATTCCTTCTAGATGGTCAATGAATTTATATTTGAAATCATGTTAGCTGTATCCCTTTTTTTAAAAAAAAAACACGTTACAATAAGTTCAATATGTTCACAGATGATCTGGAATCAGAATACTTGCTATGCCATTTCGTAGGGCAACCATATTGTTTTGGGTATGGTCATATGCAAGCCAGACCAGGTAAGGGTGGTAGAATTTCTTCCCTACTGGGCATTAGTGAATCAGATGGGTATTTACAACAATCTCTGGAAAGAAAAAAAGACAAACCTAGAAATGAATGTATTAGAACTCCACTGTATCAGCCTACCTGGATACTCACAGCATCATTTGTCTTGTTCTGCTTTGTGTCTTGACCTTTGTCCCTCTCCACCCCCACATATAGTGACCAGTCTTATGGTACTTCTGTGTTGTCTTCCCATTTTGTGCAAACTCAGTGCCAGGAATCTTGAAATTGTTCTTTGCAGCACTCCTATAAGGTCAAGGGGTCAGTTAGAGAGTTCTGGTGCAACAAGTCATGAGAAGCCTCCAATTCCAGTACAGGGGCTAAGACAAGGTCAGTCTGCTGCTTTATGCAGTTAGGGTCAGGATTCTTGCAGAATGTTAGGTACCCCACCACAGGACTTGTCTCTTTTTGACCTATTGTAGGCTATTTTTTCCAGAAATGGAAGAAAAGGTGATATTAAGGAAGATAAAAGTAGGTCGCAGCCCTGGTGCAAGTGGGGAATGAGTGGTAAGGTATCTTGTGTGAGTGAGTATGCAGTGTAGAGACCATGCAGGATTAGCAGTGTTGGGCTTTGAGGCTGTGATAATGAGGGGGAGAAGATGTTGTATTCAACAGAGAGAATGTTAGAGCAGGACTCTTGGTGGGAAGGAGGTGCACTATTTTCTCTCATACATATTTCCTCCACCTTTCTCTTTTGTTTTCTACTTTTCTGTCTTTCATTTCCATCTTTGTTCCCCTCACTCTTGTCTCCCCTCTCAGTCTCTGATCCTCTGTCATTATAATTTGCACCCATCCCCACAGGACCAGCAAACAGCTCTGTGAGGATATTGATCCTCTCCAGCTTGTGCAGATCCTACCTTTCCCAGAATCAGTCCCAATACATCAAGAAACTAAATCCTTCTCTCCTACATGGTTTCTCTAGCCATGCATTTATTTGACTTCCTAATTTCTTATCTCTGATCTTGCCAGTATGTGGCACTGCAAGTAATCCTGAAATTAATACCTTAGAGTTCCAGCCTTTTAATTTATTTTCCTATTTCCTACATTCTGCTTGCAAGATTCATCCCACTTTGTGTCTATCCATGGTTCCCACATGGATCACATCTTTTGGATAATCTCTCTTCCTGTTTAGAATGTCTTGCTCCTACTCAGTGACACCCTTGGTCTTGGAGCCAGAGAGGCAACATACCATCCTAGAATCAAGCCTACAACCTTGCATCATATCTATGGGTACGTCTATCTGTTCCTCTTTCAATAGAATCCCGTGTCCTTTTTGCTCTTGCACTCTTTGTTTTAATAATTTCTCCTCTCTCATGTGCAGCTGAGCCACTCCTGGTTCCATGGATTTTGCACTCGCTGTATTCCCCTGAGAAACATTCTCGCTTCCAATTATACGGACATTGGTTAGAGAGGTACATGGCCCCAGAGGATTCCTGCACTACCTGCTTGGGTATTTGACTCTGACAGCTGACCATTCCCTTTCTCCATGTGCACTCTTTTCCTGTGGTCACAAGCTCATTGTAAGTGCTATCCATGAAAATCTCAGTGATGCAGATACTCTGCAGTGATTCCAGACACAGTTCCTGATCCAAAATGTAGATTTCCAAGAGTTGCAACTGGTTAAACTTCCTGAACTGCTGTCACCCTGGACTTCCCACATCACACAGAAGGAAAATTCCATTGGCCAAGCTGCCTTGCCATGACCTAGTCTCAAATTACTCATTTTCTGTTTACTTCTTCCAGTTTAAGGAATATTAAGTACTACCAAGAATCTTACCACTTGCCATAGGCTCCTCACCTTACCTGCTTCTCTCGGTGATACTGACTGCCTGTCACAGGGTCCTCACCTCATCTGCTTCTCCTGGTGATGCTGTCTGAATGTCAAAGGATCCTCATCTTGATGAGTCCTTTCCTAAAATGAATACACTTTTATCATTGATAACAGTAAGAATGCAGACAGATAGAGAAGAGCTACAAAAATCAAAAAGAATTAAAGTTAGAAAGAAAGCAGAGCAAGAAACAGTGATGATTTGGGTGTGCAGGAATATGCATTCTGATTTCAAGTGAAGGTGGAAAGTGACTCACCCCTAACTGAGTTGTCAAGTTGAATTTTCCAGCAAATCCATAAAATCATCACCACACTTACATAACTAAATTGCAAGGATGAGTAATGTGAATTTACCTTTCTGCCGACAGTGACATATGTCTGAGCTAATGTATGCTGAATATATGTTGAGAAAAATAATGCCATGTGCTTTGGCCAATAAAAATGGCACAAATCACTTGCAGCTAAATGTTCTGATTTCATAAACCACTTGTTGCACGTCAATACCTCTGAATCAAAAAGCCCATCTGTGAAAAAAGAGAAAACATGGAAATGTAAATATGACAGAAAATTAAAGAGTATAATTGAGCTAAACAATAGAGTCAAAAGAATCCAAATTGTGTGTAATCATTGATCTGGACAGAGGTTGCTGTAAATAGTTTTGAATTTTGATTTTTTAAGTTTCAGTTTAAATGTGCTTGAATATTAGCAAACTGAAAATCTGCCATGAACTAATATAAATTGACAATGTTTTAAAAGATAATGTTAAAATATCTGTTTTGCATGACATATATTCCCTACTATATATAGAATGATAATGCAGTACAGTTTTAATAATGCAGTAGGAAATATGATTATAAATAAGAGCATTTCTAATCAGAGATTGTTCTTCACTATCTTTCAGTAATGGACCATTAATTACCTGAAAATCCCTCCAAAAACTTATACTGAACCATTTATTAGTTACATTGGGTGTGGTGGTAATTTCTTACAAAATTTAAAAACATTTATAACGTCACCATTCATGTCTTTGTATCTATAAAAAAATACTTATTTTTAAGATCTTTTCCAGAAGCTCTCAAACAGCCCAACTGACAGAAACACACCAGGGAAGTTAACTCAGATAAGGGACTTGAGTTGACTAATTTTGTGGGCAATGATAGCTTCTTGCACAATGCTCTTTAATCAAACTCAGAAAAAAACCCACAGAAACTCACTTTGTTGTTATTTTTCTTTGATCATTTGTGTACTTCAGCAGATTTTGAACAAACTGGATTGGAAAAGGACCAGCTGAAGTTCTATTCATTTTCACTTCACAAGAGTAAAGGGCAGTCGAAGCTGAAATAATGAATGTTCTGACACTGATGGGAGAGAGTTGTCAGTATATTTTTAAAAAGCACCATTGTGAGAATGCAATGTCTGTTTATCTGCTTCTTGGAGTCATGTGGACTGCAATCCACTCCTCATGTGAACTTGCTTAACTCAGCTTCTAAATGTGCAAAACAAAAGTCTTTTGTGATATTTTGTCAAAGGTATACAATTTGTTCTGCAGGAAAATTTGAATACCTTGACAACAAAAATTACTCTAAGAGGAGTATATTTTAAAATAACAAGTGGAAATTAAAAAGACTTTGCAGAAGTTGCTAGCATATTTGTCTCTTTCGGAATAATTTAGTTCTTTGCTCTGTCAAGTAGCCCTCTACTTGAAAGTTTATTTCCCTTTCATCAAAACAAGCTGACTCTTCCTGATTACTGTGGGTTTTTCTAAGTGCTCAGTTATACCCTCTTTAATGACCAACTCGAACACTTTTCCTACAACCAATGTTAATCGAACAGACCTATTGTTTCTTGTTTTGTTCCTCTTTCTTTTGAATAGTAAGGTTATATTTGCTCTTTTTCCACATTGATGGAACCTTTCTTGAATCTAGGGGCTTTTGTAAAATTAACACCAATGATTTATTATCTTATTAGCCAGAATGTTTAAGACCCTGCAATAAAGTCCATTTTGATTCTAAGACTTGTCATCCCACAACTCCATCGGTTTGTTTAGTATCCCTTTCACGTGATTGTAATTTTGCTAAGTTTCTCTCCTTCTGATTTACAGCTATTACTGGAATGCTATTTGCATTCACTAGGACAAGGACAGAAATAAAGTATTTGTACATTTTATCCACCATTCTCTTATTATTGACTATTAAATCCTCTCACTCTCTAGACCAACATTCACTTTACGGACTCTTTTTCTTTTTAAACATCTGTAGAAACTCTTGCTGTCTATTTTTATATTTCTAGCTAGCTTCCTCTGAAATCTTAATTTACTTTTCCTGATTAACTTTTTAGACACTCTCTGCTATTTTTTATGGTCTGACCAATCATCTGACCTCCCATTCATCTTTGCGCAGTTATATGTTTTTTTCCTTTAGTCTAATGTGTTCCCTAACTTCCCAAGTTAACCATGAATGGTGGGTCCTCTCTTTAGAATTTTTCTTTATACATGTAATTAATTTGAATATTCTGAAATAGCCCCCCCAAATGTCTGCCACAGAATCTCTTCTGCCTACCATAGTATCCCAGTTCATTTCAGTTAGTTCAACTTTCATGGTTGCCCTTTTTGAAGTCTAAAACTGTAATTGTAGCCCCAATCATCCCTCTTTTAAACTGGATGTCAAATTCAATAATATTATGATCACTGCTCCTTAGGGAATGGCTTTACACTGAGGTAATTCATTAAACCTGTCATATTAGACAATACCAAATCCAATATAAACTGCTCTCTTGTTAGTTCTAAGGCCCTGAAAGTCTCAAGTGGACATAAAATATCACTTTGTATTATTTCGTAGAGGAGCAAGGGATGTCTTGACCAATTTTGATCCCTGAATCAACACTACTAAGGTAGATTATCGGGTCAGTATCACGATGCTGACTGTGCACAAATTCACAATCACATTTCCTGCATTACAACAGTGACTGCAATTCAGAAGTGTTTGGGAAGTCTAATGGGTCCTGAAATCGAAGTCTTCCCTTCTACCTTTTCTTTAACAACAGGTACACCTTGATTCTGCTTCAGAATCATTCCTCCTGATCAATCCAGGCTGCTCATGCTGAGAATCAAGAGGTTAAAAAAATACCTACCTTTCACCACTGGTGCCTGAATGTAAAGATTAAAATTTAATCAAGAAATAAAAAAGCGCTGCAGTGTTTTTCAGAGTGTACAGAATACTCACGTAAACAGAGCAGAACTGTCAATTGTGATTATATCAAAGCTAATGTTTACCAGCTGAGAAGAAAATATGCTTCAGGGGACAGACACCATGAGTTTGATATCACCTTGATTGACCAGCATCTTTATATTTAATTGGAGTGTTCAGTTTAAGCTGTCATATCTTACTGCATTATTTTATCTTCAAACATCTTTCATATCACGGTAGTTTTTACAAATAGTTTGGGAGAGTAGGATATGCCCCCTTGAGCACTCCGGGAAGAATTATTTGTCTATGAACAATAAAGACTGAGATTCTGTTCTGCCCTTATGTAGGTTGGTTGATGTTTGCGAGCTGGTTGGCACAACTGGCAAGCATGTTGGTATTTTTAAATCAGTCTCTCTGTCATCTGTCTGGCACCATTTTTATTATTAGCTATTTTTGTCATATATACTGATACCAGTCAAATGAAATATCTCTTATAAAATAATGTGTTTCACTAAAGTGGGCAGAATTGGAGGGGTGTAATCAGATGGAAGATATTCTTGAAGGTTCTAAAATGCCTATGTGGTAAATGAAGTATTGTTCCTCCTTCTTGTATTGAGCTTCACTGGAACATTACAGCTGTCCTGGATTGGAAATGTTGACACGGGAGCAAGATCGTTTGTTGAAATGCCAAGCAATTGGAAGGTCAGAGCCATTCTTAAGGGCAGTGTGGAGGTGTTGTGCAAAGCAGTCACCCAATCTGAATTTGGTCTTGACAATTTAAATGACACCATGTTGTGATTACAGTAAACTGGATTGAAAGAAGTACAAGTGAAATTTTGCTTTACCTATCTATTTGTGGTCTAGAACCAAGGTTCTGAAAATTTCATCTGGGTTGACCATATTTGAGAAAATAGAAACTGAAGCAGATGATTTCCAATGAAAGGACCAACAGATGGCAACAAGAGTTGCTCTGTTACATTTAACTGCTGTTAGAAGACTTACTGCTCTGAATGTCACCAGCATGGCTATTTTTCAGATATGTCAAATGTTTACGAGGAAGATTGACTGTGGGAAAAGGTTAGGTAACGTCTTGCTAAATCTGGTCACTCTCTGACCATTAGGCAAGATTTCCTTTGATATATGGGGTCACTATGACATAAACAGAACAGTGCAAAATAAAATCTTGTAAGTCAATGAAATGGAACCTTGAAAAGACCCTGAGTTTGTGGCTGAGGAGGGAGACAGATGGAACAACCATGTGTCACTCTTGTTATATCAGTGTTAAATAATTTAATTAAAAGCTGTCATGATTTGAAAGTGATAAATAGTAAATAAAACATGATACAATTATGTTGTTCATTGAAATTTCAAGACCTTGGATGAATTGACAGTGTTAAAATTTGTACATATATCATATAGATTATATGCTTTGGCAAGTATTTCAATCTTTGAGACTATGATGTAGACTTTAAACTTGCTGTGTGGAACTTAAAACCAAAGTGTTTCTATAATGGGTGAGTGATCCACAACACTAATTTTAAGACTTGGCGGCAAGTTGAAAATTCACCCTTACATGCGTTATGTTTAATAGTGTTCTCTTGAATTGTATTGTTTGTCCCTGTTAATATCTAGCCCAGAAAAGCACATCTTTGTACTTGTTGCTGAGGAATTGGTTAGTTTTTTGGAATGAATATTTTAACATTTACTCAGCCCCTTCATTTCACTATGGTACTCTTGCAATTTTCAAACTGGTGAGTCATGACAATGCAAGAAATCCACATGTTGGCAGTTAACTACAGAGTCCAAATCAATGCAGTCAGGGTCTTGTGGTTCAGTGACAATGTCCCTACCTCTGGATCACCGGGTTTGTGATTAAATCCCACTTGGCCCTGAGGTGTGTCATGACATGTCTGAGCAGGTTGATTAAAGATGCAGTCAATTGCCTTTTGGCATGTGTTAAATACAGAAGCAAATGTCCCACATGGTTTCCCAAATGCAGCAAATGGGCAAGATTTAAATGTGAAATTTGGCAGATTCTTGCAGACATTTTTTTTCTATTTTTAAATTTTCCTTGCATTGACACCCTCTTAGCTTTCCAGGTTAAAACTTCCCCTTTACAGACAATTGTTCAAAGAACAGAAATCCACTTTGAAAGCTCATATTAACACTAGAGAAAATCACATAATCATGTTGCAAATTCTTCACATAGACACATTGCAACCCAGTGTATTTGTAAACTTTTGCAGTCTAATTTTACATTGGGACTTTATGCAGCAGGGAAAACACACTGTGATGGTAGGGACCCGAAGCATAAATTTATTTCCAGACAGAAATTTGAAAATTGCATACCATAGAGTCCAGCAATAAACCACTGAGCTTTATTAGTGCACATGCTGAAAATATGATAATTTTGCTCAATAACTTGTGAGAGAATTATTCCCAGAGCACTAATTCATAGTCATTCTCTGCATTAGAATTGGTTTCCAGTTGATTCACAGGCACTCACTCTTTTCCTCTACTTCCTGACTATCAGTTTCAACTTGTTGCAGTTTGATATACTGATGAGTAATTAATTCCACTTTCTTCTTGATTGGAGGCTCAGTTTGAGAGAATGCTCCATTTAGTCTGGAACGAAAAAACAGAATACTTGCAATTTGGAAGCATTCAGGGCACCAGTACTGAGCAGTACTTTGACTGACAGTGAACAGTGCAGAAGATTTGCGGTCACCTGAATATCTACCAGTATCTTACTGAAAGCAATTCAATACCATTGAGTCAGGAAACACACTGCTGCTGGCATATCTGTGGAAAGTCTAAAGACTGAGCTATCTCTATCAGTGATGGGCAAACACAATTACATTTACTAAACTCTGATTCTAAACAGTTTTGAATTATTGAGAAGGACTCCTTTAACAAGATCACAATATGGATCAGAATGTTTTGCACATCCATCTAGAATAAGGAACAGATCCCTCCATCAACATTTCTAATTGTTTCCTAAATATAGACAGTGTCCCGGTTATGAACATGTTCTGTTCCTGAATCTGTTTGCAAGCGGACTTATATGCAATTTGGAACTCAATGAAGGACAATATAAAATAGCCATCCATAAGTATAGGAAACATTCATATTAACCCATAAAATGACATCCCTTTATGGGATTGTTTGTAAGTATAATACAAGTGTTCGTAAACCAGGGACCCCTGTAACTCTAAGGTATGATCATATTTGCTGAAACAATTCAAGTATTGCAAGAAGACACTTCCTGATATCAGACATAAATTTGTTTTCCCCTTTGTCCTTCTGTCTCTAATTCATTCAAAATAATGTTCAGAATTTATCTTTTTCTATATTTGTCATGTTTTCCATTGGTCCATTAGGTCCCTCCTTTGAAAGGTTAAGAAGGTTATGATAATATTTTGTTCAATTTTATTTATTTTACAATTAGAAAAGTTATTTGTCGGCCCATTTTTATTTGTATGGTTAGGGAAGCAGTTGTAATTAAATGTCTAACAATAATAATCCATTCAATGGTTGCAGCTGATGCAATGTGAACAGTTATGAAGTCATGAGGAATGGTTTACTCAGGGTAGTTTAGGAAGTGGGCTGTTGTAAGATATATGGGTGTATATATAGTTTTCTCTGCATGGGTTTGTTTGAAGTCCTGTGTCAATGGAGTCCTTCATTTGCTGCAAGCTGGTGGTGGACTTTGAGGGGGATGTTTTCCCTGTGGAAACCAGAAGGGTCAGTAAATGTGAACACACAAAGCCACTTGAGCTCTGTTAGCCTCAACAGTGCAGAAATAACCTGCATAACCTCACAGATGTGGCTATCAATACCATATTTATGTGGTGGCTCCTGAGCCAGGTTGAGTAGCAATAATTTGCTGTTGGTTAGACCAGGGCAAGTGAAGAAGTGTACTATTGTAAGATCTGCTGCTCCAAGTGGTGCCTGTTAGTTCCCACATGAGATTCATTCTCATTTTGACCTTGGCTCTAGTATTCTGGAGGTGTTGCTGGTAGTTCAATGTATGGTCAAGAGTGATGCACTGGATCATGGGTAACTGGTCAATCATAGAACTAATGAAAAGACATTGAAACATTTGTTTAACAAGATATTTCTTGGTCATCACATAGTTTCAGCTAAATACTGTACTGGACTCATTTGCTGGAGGTCACCTGAACAAGTTTTGTGGCTATCCTTTTTGAATAGTGTTTTGTAAGCATTTGGAGGTTGTTCTGGTTATCAGTCAACTGAAACCTGCTGAAGAACAACAGTTCTTCTTTCCTGTTTCTGATACACTTTTTGTCATGAATCCAGTGTAAGCTTGATTATTCTCTTGAAGAGCAACTAGAAAGCGTCTCAATACTGTGTTTCCTGAGCAAACTGCACTTATCAAGACTCCAGTAATAACTGCCAAGTCAAGTCACCTGTTTACATGGTACCAGAACACCAGATCAATTGTAACCTGAACATCCTCTTCCTTATCTTTTTGTTTCTTTCAAGAACTATCCATTAATGGCCAAAGCTGTTTTTTTCCCCCGAAACTGAATCTCTGAAGTGTGTGTATATATACACTGTGTGCACATCCATGTGTATTGAGTTATTTAGAGCAGTGAACATAATTTGCAAATTCTGTTAAAAATTTTGCATCTTCAAAAAAGATTTAATGTGATATAAGTATCTTTTGTTTTATAATAAATCAATATTTTTGTGTTTATTACAGAAAGCTCATTGATAGATCTTTTTATGCCATGTCTAATATAGAGAAAGCGAATGGGTAGCCACATTGGAGACGGGTATGTGTTGGAATTAAACTTTCAGTTGTTCCTTTTACATAAGAAATGGAAGCTGGGAGACGTAGCTTGACCCTTTAATCCTACACTGCTGTTCAGCAAGATCTCGACAGGTCTTCTACCTCAGTTCTACCTTCCCATTTTCATCCCTATTTATGTTATTGAGCATTATTGCAGTAATAATCAGCGTCATCTTGCCACATGATTATTGCATGAATTATTAGCAATTTTCTGGATTAATCAAGTGAATGTTCATTAAGAACATGTCATAAACTTGGAGAAAATTCTTATAAGGAAAAATTCAAAAATAGGTTTAATCACTTCCCTCCAACTGGAATCATAATTTCTGTAAAATCTAGAAAAGATGTTTCAGGTTTATGAGTGTGCTTTTTTTATGGATTACTGAGATAAGAAAAGCAATGTTGGCTAGACTGTGATATTGGGCATGGGATTAGCTCCTGTCAGTTCAAAGTCAGTTTGTGTTGCCTATTAATTATGATGATTATGGCATGCAGATCAACATTAGATGTGCAGCTGAGTAGCTGCATGCCACAGTTGGGTGCCGACGTTCTAGTGAGGCTTGTAACCACTTAGAGCCAGATGACATCTCTTTAGCCAAAGGGGCATTATGTCTCCAACAGGAGCTGACAAAGAAGAATTGAAAACCAAAAGGAGTGTACAAAATTGAGGCACAGGTCAGACATTGAGCCCTTTCTTTGATGCTATGCCAAAACTTTGTTACAGGAGGCGGAAAGGAGAAGTTCTCTTCCCTCAGGGGCCTTGAGGCCTTTTAGACTGTATGTATGTAAGAAGATAGCGGGAACATATAGTCATTGCAGTCAATGCCAGGAGTCTAATTCTGATGGCTTGGATCTTACATGCATTACTCTAACAGGCAGAACTCATACTTCACATTTATAGGCTCATCTTATGCTCATACACTTAGCATTTCTGCAAACCGAGCACTCACACATTGCACAACTTGCAGCTATTCACTTCCAGCTATGTAATCTTCATAGCAATATTAGCCAAGCTCATTACACTATACTCAATGACACATCTCCCTCTCTTTTGTCAAACAAGGTTTCATACAATAGGTGGCAGAACCTCATTAATGGGAGACGAGCAATGAGGGTCAGGCATCATTGCATGTGCTCACTCCATGAAGGAAGCAGTGCTAGCAATCATTGGAGCATTTTTACTGAGGAAGTGGACAGCAATGGGGGCTGAAAGCATCAGGAATGATAGCATTTTTCTGTCTAATCTAATTACTCACATTCAATTACAGTGGTCCGGTGGCTCGGTGGTTAGCACTGCTGTCGCACAGCGCCAGGGACCCAGGTTTGATTCCAGCCTTGGGCAACTGTCAGTGTGGAGTTTGCACATTCTCCCCGTGTCTGCGTGGGTTTCCTCCGAGTGCTCTGGTTTCCTCCCACAATCCAAAGAATTGCAGGTTAGATGAATTGGCCATGTTAAATTGCCCAGAGTGTTCAGGTGCATTAGTTAGGGCTAAATGTAGAATAATAGGGCAGGGGTATGGGTCTGGGTAGGTTGCTCTTCAGAGGGTCGGTGTGGACATATTGGGCCGAATGGCCTGTTTCCATATTGTAGGGATTCTATGATTCTATTCTATGATTCATTGTGATCACCTTTCAGATCGCCAGAAATTGCTGACTGATCAGGGTGTGACTCTTGGAAGCTGAGGTTTAAATGAAAAAGAGACTAATGAGGAAGAAAAACTATACTGAATTTTGCACTCACAGCCACAGCTCTGAGATTGCACTGTGTGCTATTAAATGGTAGCATGTGATAAGATACTGGATATAAGTAGTTGACAGTCATAACAAGTGGAACTGTGCAAGTCATTGATGTAATAGACAACTAACTAAGCAAGTAGTTAATGATTTCTTGGTTGGGGCCCTCCACGTTACTTAACATATGTCCAGCTTTGCGTGCTTAGGGTTAACTGAAGCAGTGAGGCTGACATTTGAAGCTCAGGCGTCAAATCTGCTTTAGATATGAATTGACATCAGACTCTACCTTCCTTGGGTGTTTCTAGAGCATGTTTGTAACACCCGCTGTCACGCCTATATCAGAATGATATTCAGTGAAAGCAAGACCAGAAGCTAATGGAAACAGTGTGATGCCTTTTGGGTTGAAACCAGCATCCATGGCATTGGAACTCTTGTATGTTGAATGATGTTCCCTTGGCCACTGTTAGGTTGAATTACTGCTACTATCTTCCTTATTGGTTGAAATCTACAAGCCCTATTTTGTCTCCTGTGACTGTGAAATCCAATTAGTTAGTTTAGCAAGCAGAGGTTTTTGTCTTAAACAGTGAAACTTGAAATGGTTCAGAAAAGATTTACAAGAATGTTGCCAGGGTGGAGGGTTTGAGCTACAGGAAGAGGCTGAATAGGCCGGGCTGTTTTCCCTGGAGTGTTGGAGGCTGAAGGGTGACCTTATAGAGGTTTACAAAGTCATGAGAGGCATGGATAGGTTAAATAGACAAGGTCTTTTCCTGAGGTGGGTGAGTCCAGACATAGAGGGCATAGGTTTAGGGTGAGAGAGGAAAGGTTTAAAAGGTACCTAATGGGCAACCTTTTCACACAGGGTGGTGCATGCATGGAATTAACTGACAGAAGAAGTGGTGGAGGCTGATACAATTACAACATTTAAAAGATATCTGGATGGGTATATGAATAGGAAGGGTTTAGAGGGATATGGGCCAAGTGCTGGCAAATGGGACTAGATTAGTTTCAGATATCTGGTTGGCATGGATGAGTTGGACTGAAGGGTCTGCTTCTGCACTGTACATCTCTATGACTCTAAGATGTTCTTTATTGCATGTTAGCAATCAGACACAAGTTACATTGGCAAGATAACTAAAACAATGAGATGGCAGGTCAATGTCTTTTGAGACTTGGAGCTGTTTTCCCTTGTTATGACATAATCTTATTGAGTGGAACTTAATGCACTCCTTAGTCTGAACCCTATTGGAACCAAATGCTTTATACAACATCTCCCTAAAGCCTTTTTTTTTCCATTATTAACAATTGCATATTCAAATATATATATCAATTATATTCAAATATAATTTACCATTACCTTCGTCACCCCATGAGTCTTTGAATTCACAAATTCACTACTGGCCAAGAGACAATCAATAACTTTTCATGGAAAAGTCAGGCATAGAACCATTAGTAAACTAACATCCTGCCATGGAACCACAAATCAAGGATTTTTTACTCCTCTTCCAGAATACATTATCTTTGGACATGAAAGATTGTTAGGTATTTGATTTGAGGACTGTTTAGCTTAATTTTGTTTTTGACCCTGTGAGATCTGTAAATCCCTTTAAACTGGAGGACTTTCTCAAGGGCAATTTGGGCTAGGCAATAAATATTTGCCAAGCCAGCAATTCCCACCTCCATTGTGACAATGCTGCCCCCTCTAAGAAGATTATGTTGTCCTTGGTTTTTTTTCAAGAGGGGTCATAAAGACAGAGGTGCTGATTGGTCTAAAAATGTTACTTTGATCAATGGCAGGGAAATGGCCAGTTCTCCCAGTTCAGGTTTGTTTCCTAGTTTGGTTTGTTTCCGCAAGCACTCAAAAAACTGTTGGGGACCGAGAGAAGCAGCTATAGTGAAAAGAGGTTCCAAGCTTCAACAGAGGTCTTATCCGAACTTTCTCTTTGAAAACTCTCCTGCCTATAAGAACCTGTGTTTGAACTTTCCTTCGGCAAAGGGTGTGTTTATGGGACGTTGCAAGGATTTGAACAGCTTTGTTAAGTTGCGATATCGTGTCGGTTGGATTATCAAATAAGTTACGTTATTTTAAATTCTGTTTCCATTTGTTCATCTGTATTTCATCTGTAATATTTACATAAATTCTGTTTTGTCTAAAACTGAGTGGCTTGACCAACTGCATCACTCTTGGAACTCTACATCTGCCTAAAAGAAAATAAAAAGTTAGGGTCTGGGCTACCTTCTTAAAACATTTTGAGGGGGTCTGGTCTGGTCCATAACACCATGAAAGAATAAATTGAAAAGCCTCTTTTATCTGTTGGTTATCCTTTGTGGAGGTTGTCATATCTTCTCACAAACTTAACTGATTTTTATCATCTGAACTCTCTTCAACCTAAATAGGTGTGCCAAATGTTTCTGCCAACCCAACATAATTGTAGATTTCTCTTTTGCCAACATAGATAATCTCAGTTGATTCTGTCTTCAGGTTTGGTAATACCATGAATTTAAGAAGCCCTGTGAAATCCTCTACCAGTTATCGATTGACAGGCTGATCAACAGCTAACATTTCCTTGATTTGTAGTTCCATGAAGGCCGTTACTTTACCAATTGTTCTATGCCTGACTTTTCCATGAAAAGTTATAGATTGTCTCTTGGCCAGTTCATTGGCAATTGTAACTACAAAACTCAGAAGGAGTCAAAGTTCTGTGTTTGAGGTCAACAAAAGCCTTCATGTTCAAGAGTGAGAATTCTTGTTTGTGAAGTATAGATACATTTTCTACTCCTTGAAATACCTTGTGTTGCAGAGTTATTTGCAGCAATACCTTTAATTTTAAGAACTACATCTCCTGGACCATGTAGTTTTACTGTTATAAGCTGCAATCTCTGCTTCTTTACCGTGACATATGATCTGATGACAAAGTTTAGTGAGATGACCATTGATGTATCCCTTTTCTTGCCAATAATGTTGTCTCGGATCACCAATTTCCCCTAAGAATTCATTTGATTTCTCTTGCTCTACCACACCAACATCTTTGAGTGAATAGTCATCTGACCTACTATTTTATAGTATCCTGTTTTAAACGCTGACTCCTGCTGTGTTTATGTGAGGTTACCTTCTTCCACAATGCTGACAGTAAGCACATGGAAGGCTGCACCACCAGATCCTGCCAGCCTGGTCTGATGTCACCTCCCAGGCCAATGCCAGGATGAGAAAGAATAGCCAGAAAGAATATCATGACCTTCTCTGCTCCACCAATATAAATGCCACATTCCTCCCTGCCACTTCACACTCGCTGTATCCTTGTTAGAGGACCCACTTCCCACATGCTCTTTCACTCTCACTTCTACATGCAACACCTTCTATTCATCACAGCCCTCTGCATTGCCTCCTCTGTCCTTTTGTATACCTCATCACCTTTCGCCCCACATGCACTAGAAATAACAGCAAACCAAGGTAATATTACGAGAGCAAGCCTGTATAGCTCAAGATCCTTGTCCTCACCCTCTATGGTGGAGAATTCTGGCTTTCATGAGAAGAAAGGAATCACTCCTGTGGTGATGCAGAAACATTAATGTCCTGGTCAACAATAAATAACACTCTTCATTCCATTATATGAGCCCTGATATACCACTCAAGCATTGCACACCACTTCTAATCACTGGCTGCAATGCCTTGCAGGTTCCACCAGCCTATCCTTAAAGTCTGCAGAGAAATATTGGACTCTATCAGAAACACCATCCTTGATCTCTGAGGACGAGAGTATGGAGGCATCAGAGGAAGCATTGGCAAGGCTGCCTCCTTCAATCCCCAGAAACTGACATGTTGGGAGCAAGGAAGCAGTAGACATGGAGTGTGTGCATGTACATAATCTGGTGAGCACTTCACAGTGGCAGCTCTGCAGCTGGCCAAAGGAGAAATGGCCCACATCATTGGCACTTGGACTGCTGGATACCAGGCACCTGCCCAGCCCCAGGCAGGAGAAAGACCCCATGATGTCGGCAATCTGGGACTTTAACCAAATGGACAGAACAGACAGGCATATGGGATACAATGCCCAGAGGCAGCAGCAGTGCAGTTAATCCTTGGGCTGGTTACTGCTGCCGTGGAAAGCCAAGCCCAACACCCTGAGGGGCTGCAGGAGAACTGTACCATGGAGGAGGGCTGTGTGCGCTGGTGTCCATTGATTGCGCTCTGGACTATAGTTTGGTCACAGACAACATGGAGGTTGATCAGATCAAGTGGTGAGCTAAAGCTGCCAGGCATGTGCTCTAGTTTCCTTGTCCTGATGTCAAGCTTGTTTCACAAATTTTGTAAGGGAGACTGAAGAGTACTGAGGCGAATTGTGGTGTTAACAAGGCATTAATCCCTGCCAATTAGCATCATGCTATTGCTAAGTGAGAATCTCATCACGGTGCTTATAAAAGATGGAGTGAGATGATCTTAATGTTGAGATGGGTTCACCGACTTCTTTTCTGACTCTGCCTCGAACTTGCCGCAGCCCAACTTGCTCAGACCCCAATCAGATTCTGTCGACTGTTAAGTAACTAATTGGAAGTTTTTAAAAGATGTTTTGAATTAATGGTTAAAAGGCATTTTTTTAAAAATGTGTAAAATCTCTGAGAAGAAGAGGAGCCATCTGTCAGCCTCATAATGAACAAATCATCTCCAGTGCCCATGATAATGATATATTTTGAATCAATTTATGTTGTAGACTTCTGTCTGATCCAGAATGCTGATCACAACAGTGTCCCCTTTTTAAAAAATTACACTAGTGTTCACAGTTGTCTTTTAAAGCAGCCAACATAAATTTCTGTTAATAGAAGCTTTTCAGTCTAGAAATGCAATGCAGGGAGAAGGTCACTCTCTCCCTGTTGGAATGCCACGGGCCACAGGCCTTGGGAAATGGCAGCTTCTTTGTTTCTGCCTGTAAATTTCCCTTTTGTAGAATTTATGTTTTACAGTTGAATGACTACGGTGCTTTTATAATTTAATTATATTGTACATTCTTTTTGGTCTTTAAAGATTTTGATTTTGTTTTACAGCCTCATACATGCATTATGCAAACAGCACACTAGTGTATTTGATTTTTCTTGTCTTAATCCACATTTTCTCTTGTTAAAGCATTGTAATAAATAAAACTGTGAAGTACTGAAAAGCCCGTAGTAGGTAGATGTGATGGTTCCCTGGTCCTTTGATGTCGGCGGGAATGGACATGAAGCACAACTGAGTTCAGAAAGAAAGCCAGGTATTTTGAAACCATTTACAATATGATTAAGAAACAATTACTTTGTTAACATGCACAGGAAATTTGCCTGGGATGCATTTCTGAACAAAACTAAACTGAGTTTTATTGTCCCTGAACGAAATGGAAATGAGAAAATTCCACTAACCATGTGAACAAGCGAAACTGATTTGGAATCAATTTCAAACTGTTGTAAACTGAAGATATTACCCATAAGCATTGGTAAATGGAAAGCTCAGATGTGACTGAATGTGAAAGCCAAAACCAATTTGATTTTAAATGATTTCCAACTGATTTTTGTTAAGCAATGTTGTGTGGAGGTTAACAGGCCTCAAATCAATTCTTCTGGGAGCTATCCACAAAGTTAATCTCAGAACTGATTGTTGTGCGAACACGACTTGTGTTTCGTTGCACTGAATTCTGGATCATCTGTGTTTAATTTTCTGTTAAATACATGCTGTGTTTAAAAAAAACCTGGGCTTGAAGTTCTAACGCAGACAGGATGGGATCTGTCACTCAGCTTATTGCATGTTGATGACTCAGTGCAGTTTCAGCTGTAAGCAGTCTATGATTTATGGACACCAAGTGAACTCCTGCGGCAAACCAGCAATGAGATCACAGCGGCAACAGGGCCTTTTTTGGCTAGAGACAGTGCCTGCATTTTTCTCATTCATGCCAAACTGCTTTGCACGGCAATTAGCTCTGTCCTCATTTAGTCTCCAGTCCCAAAGGGTAATGAAAGTCATATATCATCTTCAAGGCTGCTAATTATCCAGCTCAGTTACAGGTAGGCTTTGTAACTCTGAGAAGGCCTGTCTGCAAGATATTTATTGCTGTTCCAATAAGCAAGCAAAAATACTTTCTTGAAAGGTTGCCCATACCCCTGCAATACATCCTTGACATACCTTTTGCAAATGTGCTAGTCAAAGGGGAAATGTCTTCATTCCGTAGAACTCATTTTTCATCCTATAACTAAACATCCAGTGAGAGGAGAGCAAATGCTTGAAACCTGAGAGCATGTACATTTTGGGGGTCATTGTGTCTCAGCTGATTAACTTCAGCAATTTTAAGGCCTCATCCACAAGGGGAAAAGGCTGTGTTAGCATTTCACAAGCATGGGACTACTCTAAAATGTTCCACCTGTTGTTTCTCAGGTTTTACAGCGAGGCGAAGGTGAAAAAGTAAATTGAAATAATTTGTTGACGTTCACTTCAGTGTGTTTCTATGGAATGCAGTAAAAACAAGATCATGCTGGATAAAAATGGAGAGAGGCTACTTTCAGCATCAAAAGAGGCTAATTGTCAAGGTTACCTCTCAGAAAATGATTGATGTCCGACTGGTTTTTCTGTCAGCCTGTCACAAGGCAGGAATGTTTAATGTTCTCATTATTGGTTACGCTGTTGTGTATATTTCTCTGTCAGCACGGCAGACCCATCTGAACTGGAAAGGCACTTCAAAGCCCTGCAGGTCATTTATCATCCTCCTGACGCTCTGAATGTTCAACTTCAGCTGAGTGCTAGTGATTTGTTATGACTTGAGACCCATCTGACAGACAGGTCTGCTGTAAAAAGAATTCCTTTTTGTCACACTGTGAAAACATCAATGTTCCCATAATGGCCTACAACTGTCAAAGGAGACCGCCACCTGACAGTTGTGTGGTCTCACTAATTTGCAGCCCAGTGACTGTTTCCTTGAGTTTAGTTTCAGTTACAGTGTAACATCCAAACAGGCCACCATCTGTTATTTGCTGCTATGGGCACGGTGTGGACGAAAAATGGATATGCTAATTGGAGTCACATATTCGTTTCACATTTTACACTCCTGGTTAAATCTTATTTTTGAAGTAATGTTTAGAAGAGTGAGGCAGAAAGAAAGAAAGAGACAGTGTATGAGAAAGAGAGAGAGCGGAGAAGCAAGACTGAGTGAGCAGTTGTGACAAAATATAAGGGCTTTGTTTCCTTTCCCAACCGCTGACATGATTAATCGTTTTCTTCAGATCTAATTTTGGAACATAAAAAACACCACATTTATCTTGAAGAGGAATGATGTGTTGTACGCGCAGATGGAAATTTCAAGCACTGAAAAGATTAAAGTGAAATTCCACTCCTCAGACCTAATCATGGGTTGTAGATTATAATGTCGCTGTTACCAGATGGTAAGCTTGATTCCACAGACCCTTCTTATATTAATGAATATTATACTGTTACATTTGACTTAGGTAAGTGAAATGTCTATCATGCCTAATGGACTGCCAGCTAGCATAACACATGTTGTACCACTCACATCTCTGATGCATTTTTCATGTATTATACTAATGTAGAGCATTTTATTTCCCACTGTTTTCCATCATTGTCACTGTTTCTTAAATCTTTTCCTCACACAGAGGAAAAGTAAAACTTGCATACAGCTCCAATTTTCCCACGTAGGTCACAGCTATAACTCTGCAACTAAAACAGTCACCTCAGGCCATCTGTACAAGAACACAGTAGTAACTTGATTAACTTCCCAGTCAACATGACTGGGTACAAGCCAGCACTATAACAAATGTTAATTCAATTGATTTTCAGGCAGCCTGAAGTTTCTGTAGAGAAAACTGCACAAAGTGTAAAACTAGCCTTTTTTTATGAGCAATGCTCCCTCCCCACCCCTGCCACCCGTTATTGTACATTTCAGTGCTTGCTTTGAATGCTGCCGGTCTTAAGAGTGTCCCACCCTTGTTAAAAGTGCTGTAAAAGCTGGCAGATCCTTTGCTAATGTCATTCCCTTCGGTACACTCATTGATACAGCTGTAGGTGCTTAAAGCTCAGCCATAAACATGCATACTGCAGCTTGCTTTTGAGGTATTGTGGGAACTCAAAAAGATTAAGACACTTTATTGGACTCCCAGTACTTTTACCAGTGCTGTTGGCTTTTTAAAGGGAGCAGCTTTCATGCTGATGGTAATGTGGACAGCTATAAATTTTGATTGCTTATGGTTTTAGTGAACAAATTTACAACAGTTCGGGGATGGGCTGCTTATTGAGTTACTCCAAAGCATTGACATCAACAAACAGAGTTCAATGGAAGCCAGCAAAATAAACTGATAAAATCACAGCCACTTCAGTTTTTTTTAATAAATAGTGGTTAAAATTGATTCCAAAAGTTTGTATTCTGATAAAGATTAAAAAGGCCATTATTTTAGTTTGTTAACATTTAAGGAAAAATGTCCTAGGAGGACTAAGTAGTACAATTTGTTTTTTAAATGTCAATTCCTCTCCTGGTCCTAGGTTCAAATGGAACTTATTGTAAAAGAGACTAAGTTTTCCTCCTCTACTTGCTTAATGATCCTACTTTAAGTGAGTCATGAGCATATTAGGTCTGCAGCAAAGAAAACATCCACAACTTACTGGCACTAAAATTATTGTTCCTCTTAACTAAGCTTCAAGGTTTGCTATTGTGAGCAGTAGAAACTCTTTACAATAGTACTGTAGTGGACTCTTATCTGGTTAGGTGTACATTGTTGGAGTGCAGAGGCAGGGTTTTACCTTTTATCTTGATTCTGCTGTATCTAATCGGGGAATGCTTGAAGTTAACATAAGATACCAAAACCAGAAAATAGTTAAATGATCACTCTTGTCCTCTCCCCCCATGAAGGCCAAAGCAATAAAGTGTCTTAATCTTTTTGAGTTTGTTACGGCTGTATCCCCTGCTGACTTCTTTACTACGCATTATAATACACTTAAATAAGACTTAACCATGTTTTCTGAAAGTCGTCTATTGCACCATCTTGAATCTTTACAATTCTTTGATGACCCAATTTGAAATCTTCTCACATGTGTGGAAGCCAGATGAATACCTAGCTTTGCAAACAACACAAACTCTAAACTAAATGAATGCAGAATGCTGTGGATACTGGAAATCTGAAATAAAAACAGAAAACTCTGAAGAAATGCAGCAGGACTGTGGAGAGTGAAACCGAGTTAACATTTTGTATGATGTGACCTTTCTTCACAAACTCTGAATGCACTGTGACTAATGATATTCAGTGAGAGAAAGCACTGTTGCATGCTCTGAAAGTCTAGGTCATAAAATTCAATAGAAGCTGACAACAGGCTCTGGATCCCAATCCAGCCTAACTTATAGCCAGAAAGTAGGTCCATGACAGCTGGAACACATACGGAAAATTACTTTGCAACAGCTATTTACTTGGGAAAAACACAAGGATCTGTCAGCACAGTAAGAGAATGGATCTAAGGTTTTCTGATGTTGCACTGAAGTTTTTAGTGTAGGTGCTGGAGAGGAAGACGGAGATCTGCAAGGGGCCAGGAAAATTGCTGAAGACTCTAGAACCAGGTAGCGGCATTGGTCAGGCCCAGGGTTCTAGCATGGAGGATCCAGATGCAAGAAATTCAATGACCTCACACAAATGACCAATGTCAGTGAAAATAATGTTTGCTCAAATACCGTCACCCACTAACTGCACCATTGTCTTTGCACTGTTCAATGCATCATATGACCACCATTCACTGATGAACAAACTCCACCATCTGTCAAGCCTCATGCATAACATTCACAGCTTCACTATTCTCACATGCTGCCGCTAGATTTACAAGCATCTCCAGCTGTTGAACCACGACATGCACTTCACTCAAACACATTTCAGCACACTGAGTGACACAATTCACTCTCTTGAAGTACAAAGTGATAACAACTCCAGGTAGCAACATCTAACTGGAGATAACAGGCCTAGCTGCACAGTCTTACCTCATTGGTCAGCCCCAAAAGCAATAATGATATCTTCATTTCTAATTCTCCTACTCACACCTCACTGCCTCTCAACATACAGTCTTTTCTGTTTAGGTGCTGCAGGTGGAGCAAACATGAACCTCTTGCTTTCTCCCCCATCCTGTGAACACAAACTACTCTTGAATGTTTTCTTTCCAGGCACCAAGGCCTCCCACACAGTCAGAAGCTCACATACAACCATATACAAAAACACGGACGTGCACACTTGCACACACACACACACATGCGCACGCACACATACACGCAAACTACAAAGTAAGAAGAGGGATTAAGTAATTTTTCTAAAAGTCCAAAAAAAATCTCAATTTATTTGCTAGATTGATACCATGTAACATTAAAATTGGGCTCAAGGTGGTGGAAAACACTAGGTAGAAGTGCAGAAAGATAGTGATGAAGAATAAAGATTGTCATTTGATCTTACACTTGCAATCACCAACTCAAGATACTGAAATTCTATATAGTTTAAATAATGAAATAACATCATAATGTAAGAAAAAGGTTAGGGAACAAAGGTAGTACAGGTTAAACTCATTGAAGGATCCACAATTTCTACCATTAGAAGGACAAGGACAACAGGCACATTTGGAGCATGTTCCCCTTCAGGTCATGCCATTCTCATTTGGAACTATATCACTGTCACTGGGTTAATAGCTTGGAACTCCATTCATATTAACACTGTAGTTTGACCTACACCCAAATGGACTGCGACAGTTCAAAAAGGCAGCTCCCACCACATTCTCAAGGGCAATTAGGGATAAGCAACAAATGATGACTTTCCAAGAGATATTCATATTCCATGAAATAATGACAATAAATATAGAACCCCAAAGATCTTGGTCATACAACAAGTGGCAAACCTTTTTAAATATTTTGGAACATGTTTACCACAATTTTCTCTCCTTTCTTAAGTTTACTGTGTTTATTATCAATGGATGATTCCACAGAGATGTTACGCCTTATCCATTTTTAAATTGTCGACCTAAATGTTTGCTCTCAGCATGGCAAGCTCAATCCTGTTCCTATTCAACATCCACATACAACACCTTGCAGCAGCAGCCACTCGCTAGCAATTAAGATTGGGACACCAGCTGATTTCCCAGCATTGCGCTACAGGCCCATCATAGCATCCTAAAGGCTCTCAGAGTTAAGATTACTTAATAAGACTGACTGATACTTGTCCACATGGTACCGTACACAGCACTTTCGTTTTAGATTATTAAAGAAATTTTGAGCTGTGCAGCCAAAAACCATGCTTTAAATCAACAGCATTTTACTTATTTATTGGACTGAATCCACTAGTTGTGTTCTAAAAGACTGAACAGCAGCATTTCATTTTAAATAACTGCAATAGCAACATTTAACACATTTCCATCATTGTGCTCTACGAATAGCAAAGCCATTTAAAAGGAAAAAAGTCTGGCTATCGAAGTGAAATCATCACTTCAGAGGGATGTGAAAGGGCACATCTCCTAATCCATTCACAAAAGATCTAGATGGTCTGCGTATTCAGCTGGGTTTGGAACAAGACATTAGACTCTTTGGACATCGGGCGGGATGAGAACGGGATTTTTCCAACCATAACGTAATCATGTCTGAACCACAAACCTGCAATCAACTTGCTATGACCAGTAACTTGTTAGTTGATGCAAGGAAATCAAGTGTTGAACCAACAAAACCTCTTCTGTATTGTTAAACCTCTTTTGTGTTGTTAAGAAACAGATTTTCTAGAGGCTAGCATACAGAAGAAGAATAAGATCCCTAAATGAGCACTCACACTCATTATATACATATGTTTATCCAGCCTTTAAGTGTGAGCCCTACCTGATCTTTATTAGTTATATGCCATGGACAGTGTTTAATTTGATGATCCAGTTCTGAGGAAGGGTCACTGGACCCATTAACTCTGATTTCTCTCCTCAGATGCTGAAAGACCTGCTGAGCTTTTCCAGCAACTTCTGTTTTTGTCTCTGATCCGATGCAATTGTGACTCCAGAACCCAAATAGAAACCATCTGATGACATAGAATCATAGAGATGTACAGCAGGGATACAGACCCTTTTGTCCAACCCATCCATGCCAACCAGATATCCGAATCCAACCTAGTCCCACCTGCCAGCACCTGGCCCATATCCCTCCAAACCTTTCCTATTCATATACCCATCCAAGTCCCTTGAGCTCAATTTGAAACTTACAAGGTATCAATGTAGTCATAGAGTCATAGAGATGTATAGCATGGAAACAGACCTTTCAGTCCAACCTGTCCATGCCGACCAATATCCCAACCCAATCTAGTCCCACCTGCCAGCACCCGGCCCATATCCCTCCAAACCCTTCTTATTCATATACCAATCCAAATTCCTCTTAAATATTGCAATTGTACCAGCCTCCACCACCTCCTCTGGCAGCTCATTCCATACATGTACCACCCTCTGCGTGAAAAAGTTGCCCCTTAGGTCTCTTTTATATCTTTCCCCTCTCACCCTAAACCTATGCCCTCTAGTTCTGGACTCCATGACCCCAGGGAAAAGACTTTGTCTATTTATCCTATCCATGCTCCTCATAATTTTGTAAATCTCTATAAGGTCACCCCTCAGCCTCTGACGCTCCAGGGAAAACAGCCCGAGCCTGTTCAGCCTCTCCCTATAGCTCAATTCCTCCAATCCTGGCAACATCCTTGTAAATGTTTTCTGATTTTAACAACATCTTTCTGATAGGAAGGAGACCAGAATTGCACATAATATTCCAACAGTGGCCTAACCAATGTCCTGTACAGCCGCAACATGATCTCCCAACTCCTGTACTCAATACTCTGACCAATAAAGGAAAGCATACCAAACGCCTTCTTCACTATCCTATCTACCGGCAACTCCACTTTCAAGGAGCTATGAATCTGCACTCCAAGGTCTCTTTGTTCAGCAACACTCCCTAGGACCTTACCATTAAGTGTATAAGTCCTGCTAAGATTTGTTTTCCCAAAATGCAGCACCTCGCATTTATCTGAATTAAACTCCATCTGCCACTTCTCAGCTCATTTGCCCATCTTGTCCAGATCCTATTGTAATCTGAGGTAACCGTCTTCGCTGTCCACTTCACCTCCAATTTTGGTGTCATCTGCAAACTTACTCACTGTACCTCTTATGCTCGCATCCAAATCATTTATGTAAATGACAAAAAGTAGAGGTCCCAGCACCGATCTTTGTGGCACTCCACTGGTCACAGGCCTCCAGTCTGAAAAACAACCCTCCACCACCACCCTCTCTCTTCTACCTTTGAGCCAGTTCTGTATCCAAATGGCTAGTTCTCCCTGTATTCCATGAGATCTAACCTTGCTAACCAGTCTCCCATGGGGAACCTTGTTGAACACCTTACCGAAGTCCATATAGATCACATCTCTGCCCTCATTAATCTTCTTGAATGCATGGATCTGTGAGAGTCAAGGTGTTTTTATTATTTTTGTTTATACTGGATCCAAAAAAGTGTGAAAGATGAGTTGCCCTTTACAGTCACAGTACTCATTGAATTGGGAAGCATATCCTTTTAAAAAGGAGGCCTTCTGGATCAAAGCAGAAATGAGAAAAGTGGGAGACATTCAACTATCCTTACGTGAGCACAATTTAATCTTCCCCTGAATATTTAAATCAGACTGTTAAATGGAGTCAACAAGAGATAAAGTACACTGCTTTAATGATCAGTTGCACTTCCCCATCCTCTTCATTTCAAATAATTCTTAGTACTGTATTACTTGATTTTTGCTGCTCCTTTTGGAGGAGAATGGATGCTAGGCTATTGGACATAGCTGCAAGAATACTAGTCTTATTCCTCTGACTCCTGCAGAGTGCATAAGAGCAACCCAGACTGACTCATCAGCTAATCCTTTTTCCCTTTCACCGAGAGTAACAATTTGCCTCTGTTCTGCATTTCTCCCTGAAGGTACAGTTGAGATGGGATCTCTATGTCTGAAACCCATTCTGGAGAACATTGTACTGAAGTGCCAAAAGTGCTCAATAAATGGTTACAGAATGTACCATTTGAACAGCCACTCAATTATTTAATTGTATAATCAGATGTAATTGTCACTTACTGAGATAGCATCTTTTCAAATCACTTGAAAAATGCTTGATTGAATTATATGTACAAGCAGTATTAAGTGGTATTAAGTCATTCCTCTGCATTTGTTAACATGAATTAATAATATAAACCTTACTTCTAAATTCATTTTAAAAAGTACCTGAGGACAATTGGAGTCACACATTGGTTAGAACAAAATGTAAATATTTGGTCACATCAAGGTACTTCATTGTTCCAGATCAGTAAGCTTATAATTTTTACATAATGTTTACCTCCAAAGGGTATACACTGTTCTTCTTTTAGGCAACAGCAGTAACACATGGGCACTTGCTGGTAGCTGTGCAGGAACTTGATTCAAAATTTAGAAATACGCATGTCATACAGGATGGATTGACTTGCTTCTATTTTCTGGTCTTATGTGAGGCCTCTGCTTCTACTCTGGATTACTGGATATTCAGTAAATTATTTTCTGTTTGGGCAATATTAACATAGATTTATGAAGGGGAGGTCAGGTTTGACAAACCTGATTGAATTTGACAAACCCAATAGCAGAATCAATAAGGTAGAAGCAGTGGATGTTATAGTCATAGAGTCATACAGCATGGAAACAGACTTTTTGGTCCAACCTGTCCACGTCTAGCATAATCCCAAACTAAATTTGTCCTACCTGCCTGCTCCTGGCCCATATCTCTTCAAACATTTCCTATTCATGTACTTATCCAAATGTCTTTCAAATACATTGTACTTGTACCCACATCCACAACTTTCTCAGGAAGTTCATTCCACATGCGAACCACCGTCTGTGTAAAAAAATTTGCCCCTCACGTCTTTTTAAAATCTCTCTCCTCTCACCTTAAAAACATGCCCTCTCATCTTGAAATTCCCTATCCTAGGGAATAGACAACAACCATTAGCCCTATCTATATCCCTCATTATTTTACAAACTTCTATCAGATCACCTCTCAACCTCCTATGCCCCAGTGAAAAAAAGTCCCAGCTTAACCAGCCTTTCTTTATAACTCAAAACTTCCACACCCGGCAACATCCTGCTAAATCTCTTCTGCATGTTCTCCAGCTTAATAATATCCTTTCCATAACTGGGTGACCCGAACTGGACACTGTTCCAGAAGAGGTCTCCCCATTGTCCTGTGCAACCTCAATATGACCTCCCAACTCCTGTACTCAATAATGAAGGCAAGCAATCCAAATGTCTTTTTAACTACCCTGTCTATAGGTGACACAAACTTCAAAGAATTATGTACTGTACCGGAATCCCTAGGACCCTCTGTTCTACAATACTACCCATGACCCTGCCATTGATTGTATAAGCCCTACCCTTGTAGGTAGGTGGTGTATTTAGATTTTGAGAAGGTTTTTGATAAAGTCCCACACTGAAGGTGAGTAAACAAAATTAAAGTGCATATATTTAAGGGTAATATAGAATCACTACAGTGTGGAAGCAGGCTATTCAGTCCATGAAGTCCACACCAACCTTCCAAAGGGCATCCCATCCTGACCCACCCCTCTATTCTATCCTATCCCATCCCATCCCTGTAACCCTACATTTCCCATGGGTAATCAACCTAACCTGTGCATTCCTGGACAATTGAGCAAGGCCAGTCCACCTAACCTGCACATCTTTGGAATGTGGGAGGAAACAGGAGCACCTGGTGTAAATCCACGCAGACACATGGAGAATGTGCAACCCTACACAGACAATCACCTGAGGGTGAAATCAAGCCCAGGTCTCTGGTGCTGTGAGGCAGCAGTGCTAATCACTGAGCCACCGTGCCATCCCATGGCATGGTTTGGTTAACAGACAGAAAACAGAGTAGAAACAAATGGGTCTTTCACAGATTGGCAGCTGTGCCCAATAGAATGCGACAAGAATCAAAGCTTGGGCCAATTATAAAATTTGGTGTGAGGGTGAGCTGTGAGAATACAAAAAGGGCAGCATGATGACTCAGTGGTTAGCACTACTGCTTCACAGCGCCAGGGACCCAGGTTTGATTACCTCCTCGGGCAACTGTCTGTGTGGAGCTTGTACAATCTCTGGTATCCTCCCACAATCCAAAGTTGTGCAGGTTAGGTGAATTGGCCATAGTAAATTGCTCACATTGTTTAGATTATGTGCATCAAGAAGAGGTAAATGTAGACTAGTAGGGGAATGGATATGGGTGCTTTACTCTTTGGAGGGTCGGTATGGACTTGTTGGGCCAAATGACTTGTTTCCACAGTGAAGGGATTCTATGAAGTATCTATGAAAAAAGGCTTTAAGGGAACTTGTTAAGGCTAAATGGTTGGGTGAGAGCAAGACTGATGGACAATAATCCAGATAAGTGTAAGATTCTCCATTTTGATAGGAGGATCAAAATTGCAATTTATTTTTTAAATGGTGAGAGATTGGAAAGTGTTGACATCTAAAGGGACCTGGGTATCTTTGTTCATAAATCTCTGAAAGCTTGCATGCACATGCAGCAAGCAATTCAGAGGGCAAATGGTATGTCAGCCTTTATTGCAAGTGTATTTGAGTAAAGGATCAAGGAACTCTTGCTTCAATTATTCAGAACACTGGTTGGACTACATTTGGTGTACTTTTACACTTCTGGTCTCCTTGCCTGAGGATGGGTATACTTGCCATACAGGTAGTGCACCAGATTGATTCTGGAATGGTGAGACTGTTATTTGAGGAGCGATTGAGGAGGACTGGGCCTGTGTTCTCTGGGGTTTAGAAGAATGAGAAGTGATCTACAGAAACTTGCAAAATTCTGGACGGGATAGACAGAGTAGGTGCCGAATGGATGTTATTCTTGGCTGTGGAGTCTGGAAGCAGGGTACAAAGTCTCAGAATAAAAGGTTTGAGATGAGGAGGAATTTCTTCACTGAGGCTGATCAATCTTTGGAATTCTCTACCCCAGAGGACTGTGGCAGTTCAGTCTTTGTAAGTTCAAGGTAGAGATTGATAGATCCCTCATTATTAATGATATCAAGGGATCTAGGGCAAGTGTGAAAACATGACTTTGAGATGGATGATCATCCATGATCTAGAATGGCTGAGCTGATGAAAGGGCTGAATGACCTACTCCTATTCCAATGTTGCTCCATGCTTAACCCCTGTTACTAGCTCCAAAACATCTCTGTAAAATCCTGCAGCATACTCTTCCCACTCTTCAACCTGCCAGACAGAAACTAGACGGCAACAGTTCCCGACATAGAAGTTAGAGCTGTTACCTGGCGGCTCTAATTGTCCACTTGCTCCATCTTGAGTATCAGCCACTAACATCCTATGGCATACTCCATGGGCAATCATTGCATGCACCCCATGTCCAGACACCCACATACTCCAGTGTATTACTATGCCTGGAATAGCAACTCAACAGAGCTGAAGGAGTAAAATGTGGAGATGAACAGTTAAATAAATATGTTGGCTATGCACATGGGGGAGTTCAAAAATGACGAGATAGGCAGGAGGGTGACCAAGAAGGAAATGTGAGGACCTAGGGAGGGATGGGGTCACCTTGATTGAGAGGCTGAGCCTGTGACTCACAGCGTGAAGCACAATGGCTATTTCCACCAATCATGATTCAAATAGCAAGTGTGCAATGGAGATGAAAATGGCTGCTACCACACCTGCAGTAGGTAGGCTGTTTAATCCTGCAAGGGAGGGGCTCCAGTTTCAGTCACATCAGGCCCTTCAAAGGGCAATAGCATTAAACAGTCACCCACATTACACAGGGTGAAGGATTATCTGTAAGCATTAAATCCTGTATGCGAGCCTTAGACATTAATGTTCTATGGAGTCTTAAATCGTGGCCCCAAGCAAAATCGACCACGTCATGCAGCACCAGGGCTCAATCCCACTAATGGTTGTGATGCAGAAGCAATGTATTGCAGCCTCAAAACCTTGAAACCAAATTCCCATTGTCTACACAGGGTACAGGGGCAACTCATTTTATACCTTGGACCATAAAATACCAGGGATATATTTCCCTCCCCACCCCTTTCTGTCTTCTGCAAAAACCGTTCCCTCCGTGACTACCTGGTCAGGTCCACACGCCCCTACAACCCACCATCCCGTCCTGGCACCTTCCCCTGCTACCGCAGGAATTGCAAAACCTGCGCCCAGACCTCCTCCCTCACCTCCATCAAAGGCCCTAAAGGAGCCTTCCACCTCCATCAAAGTTTTACCTGCACATCCACCAATATCATTTATTGTATCCGTTGCTCCTGATGCGGTCTCCTCTACATTGGGGAGACTGGACGCCTCCAAGCAGAGTGCTTTAGGGAACACCTCTGGGACACCCACATCAATCAACCACACCGCCCTGTGGCCCAACATTTCAACTCCCCCTCCCACTCAGCCGAGGACATGCAAGTCCTGGGCCTCCTTCACTGCCGCCAGACGCCTGGAGGAAGAACGCCTCGGAACACTTCAACCCCAGGGCATCAATGTGGACTTCAACAGTTTCCTCATTTCTCATTCCCCCACCTCACCCCAGTCCCAAACTTCCAGCTCAGCACTGTCCCCATGACCTGTCCTACCTGCCTATCTTCTTTTCCACCCATCCACTCCACCCTCCTCCCTGACCTATCACCTTCATCCCCTCTCCCACTCACCTATTGTACTCTATGCTACTTTCTCCCCACCCCCACCCTCCTCTCATTTATCTCTCCACCCTTCAGGCACTCTGCCTGTATTCCTGATGAAGGGCTTTTGCCCAAAACGTCGATTTTACTGCTCCTCAGATGCTGCCTGAACTGCTGTGCTTTTCCAGCACCACTAATCCATAAAATATTTTGTAGCACTGAGGATGGCTGGATTCTGAACAAACATTCTTGTAGTTGCAGCTGGCAAGACATTCACTTACGCAGCTACTGATGAAAAGTGAACATCTATTTACAAATGCATTTACCATGAGGTTCATCCATTCCACTTATTTGCCCCCAGGATGTCTTCTTCTTTGACCTCCCACAAGATCTTGATGCAATCCCACGGTCTGTAGCTGGGTTGGAGGGAGCCTGCTATAAAGTGGAGCTTGTTGATTTGGTAGTTTTGGGCAGGCAACCACTGGGCAGTTGGGTGTCAAGGGCCCACACTGGGTCTTGGCCAGAGGCGAGTGCACTCTCCTCAGCCTGACCTGTCACAGGGCTGAAGGGGACAGGCAGTGTAGAGGTGAAAGAGTTGGTTACCTCTGGAATGTCCTGAGAGGAGATGTCTGAGGGACCTGTACGTGGATGCAGTTTGTGCCAGATCATACTGCTTTATCTCTTTTCCCCACAATGGAGTCAGTGCTGTAGTCTGAGCATGGAGATTTTCCAGCATTGCTGCTTCCTCCATGTAGAGGGCACTATAGACTGTACACCTGTTGGCATGAGAGTGCCATATTATAAAGTGATGAATTCACAAATAGGAGAAGATTCCACTCAATCTATGCCTAATTCCTCAGTGATCATGACTACCACACCATACACGTTTGTGCCATGGATTGCCTCTGGAAGTGGAGGGCTAGCCTCTCCATCAAGGCTGATGAGTCCTTTATAGAACACAATAACTGAGGCTGGGCACAAATACAACCTAGCTCTCTCTTCCACCAGGGGCCTTGTGGAACAGGTGACAGGGTTACTCAAGATAAGGCTCTGATGGAAATTTGAGTTGGCTGAAGACCTCTTCCATTGAATGTAGAATTTTTGGGTTGCAAAGGCAAGCAGTCCCTATTTATTTGTAAAAGTAAACATGGCTTCTTTGGTGTTTGTTCACTTTTCCTTTGTGAAATAACAAAGGCTGTAAATGCTGTAAACGCTACCTATAGGTGGCACAAACAGGGCGTGAAGAGACCCACTCCAAGATGGTGTTGCCAGATGTTTCAGCTGGAAGTAATCTAGGCCTCATGGAGGCTGAGGCTGCTGGAAAGGAGCCTCCCAGATCAATGTGTGGATCAAGAAAAACTGGATTTAGGTTTTTTTTAATCAACCTGTTGTTATACACTTCTGGAGCAGGTGGGACTTGACCCCAGTCTACCAGTAGGGACATTAACATGGCACAATAAGAGCCCTTAAAGATTGGCTTGAAGATGAAGTTATTTGTCTTATCCAGCCCTCATTGTCAGCTTTCAAAAACAAGGCCTCATTGTTCAGTCCTCTCCAGTTACCATGCTGTGCTTCTCTGGGCCAGGCCTGCTGTTGCTGCACTTGATCACCTCCTTGTCCAGGTTCCAGGGACACTGTATCAGCTGGGCACAGCTGGAGAGTCTGGAGACAGCAGGCCAAGGTGTCACCTCTGGAGAGTCTGATGAACATGCAATGGCATTGACAATGCATGCATGTTTACAACATCTGCAGTGGGGGTCATCTGCATGTGCACGGCTGCTGATGTCAGTGCCTACAGAGTGCGGTGACATTGTCAGTACATGTGCTTTTGCTCCAGTGCACTGTTGCAGTCCATTGATGTCACAGGCCTGTCTGCACATACAGGCCATAGTGCCATCTGTGAACGCATGGGGCTGGATCATCACTCCATAAAAATAAACATTCATTATTATTTCAATGTTTTATAACATCTGCTGCTCCCAGATTCAAGAACGATAAGTGTTTCCTCTGAAGGGCATAGAGAAACATTCATTCATTCAGATAGGATTCTAAAATCAAATGTCGATAGCGTGGCACTGGCAAAAGTACAGCAGGTCAGGCAGCACCTGAGGAGCAGCGGTTTCGACATTCCTGGCAGCACCCTTTGAAGGGTCCTGCCCAAAACCTCAACTCTCCTGCTCCTCAGATGCTGCCTGACCTGCTGTGTTTTTACCAGCGCTACACTTTATCGATTCTAAAATCATACGGCATTAAAGAAAGTTGTCTTCTGCTGTAGTGCATGGCTGGGGTTCAAATAAGCTGCCTACAATGCGAACACCATAATGTGCCAGTAACAACGAGGTCTTCCCTCTCTGCAACCTCCAGATTCAATGAGCAGACACCGTGAAAATGAAATGAACGATAAATATGGTGAGCATGCAGAGAAAATATGGTCCATGAGGGAAACCCTCCACAATACTCCTGAAACTGATACTTAACTAAAATATAGGAAGATACAACCCATTGAGTTTCAATGTCACTGTGGTCAATGGTAGTATAGAGGGGTAAGTCAGCTGATAGATAGTTCAGTTCTGATAAAACCCCATTTGGGCCGTGAATTTCACAAGTGGTTGTGATTTTCCATACTTCAGGCATTCGCTTTAGTCTGAGACCTGTCTAGAGGTGCTATTTGAAAAAGTGTCCTGCCCGAAACGTTGACTCTCTTACCCCTCGGAGGCTGCCTGACCTGCTGTGCTTTTTCCAGTGCCATGCTTTACCAACTCTGATTCTCCAGCGTCTGCAGTTCTCACTTTCTCCTGGGTCATATCCAGCCATTTAAAACCATTTATAATTTGTAACATGCGTTTGCCTGTACTGTACATTACACACTCCAAACTGACACAAGAGGATATGTTTAAACTAGGGAACTGTCTGACTTTGCCACCCACCCAATGGCCAACAATAGGAGTCTGATTATTTTTAAGTAATTTATGTTGCTACCTGAAATTTTGAGCATTATTTTAAATAATATTGATTTTTAAACCCTGAAGCTGCAGTACCATTGCAATAATGGTATGTTATTTTCTTCAAGATGTATTGATTTAATGAAGAATGAACCTATATATGTACAGGACTTATCCTTTACTTTTAGGATAAGTCCTGTACATATATATAGAGCAATCAATGTGAATTTGGGATCAGCTCAATGATTGAGTTAAGACAGTCAATGATAATAGACTTTGGCATCTTATTTGGAAACAAAGACGACTGGCCCTACTTAAATTGTCAGTATTACTTTGCATAATATATTTTAAATTTTCCGTTGTTCTACTTCCTTCATCTAGTTTGGAGGGATCATGTGGTTTATGCGCTGTGAAGGAGCACTTTGGAAACCCATGTTACTGATTAATGCTCTGTGTTTAAGCAGACTGTTCTTCAGTTGGTCATATATTCACATTGTTTTCCCCCAGATTTTCCTGAAAATGGGCAACTTTTAACCTTAAAAATACTTCAATGTGTGTCATATCATTAGCCAAGGTGCCTCAGTTGCTGTACACATGGTTTTTGTAGATTGTTATCTTTAAAACCAAGCCTTGATTTCACATTTCCAGTTGTGAGGCACATAATCTTACACTGCAGCCATTGTGTAATAGGTTCCATACCTGCCAAGTACTGCACTGGTGATTTTAATGTGATGCAGACATTGGTGAAATATAACACTGAAACTTCTTAGAAAGGATGGTGAAGACTAGCAAAGATTAAGCAATTTTGAATAAGAATATGTGTAGAGACTTTGACTTAAGTCTTTTCATATAACAATAAGATTGCTACTATACCAGCTAACATAACTCTAAAGATTCAAAGTATAGTCACTTCACGAATTCTGAACACTGACAGTTAGAAGCTACTAATACATTGATTTTGAACTTTTGTATTAATTCTATATTTTAGTTAGTAACAGACATATAATTCTAAAAGTAAGATCATTGATAAGTAGTGACTTTTAAGTTTTCTTGTACGAAATGGAGTAAAACATAGGAAATGTGAATTTGTTCACATTGGCAGGAAAAATTAAAAAATTATTAAACAGAGAATAACTACAGGATTCTGAGGTGGACAGGAATTGATATGTTTCGTTGTATAGTCCCAAACGGTTAGTATGCAGGTAAAGCATCTAATCAAAAAGACAAATGGAATGCTTTATTATGAGAGTAATTGATGACACCACATCTTAAATACTGTTTTCAGTTTTGGTCTCCTTACTTAAGGGAGAATAGCAATGTATTGAAGGTAGTTCATGGAAGCTCATTTGAATGATGCCTGGAATGAATGGATTGTGTTATGAGAATTGGTTGGACAGGCTGGGTTTGATTACACTGTGTCTAAAAGAGTGACAGGTGTCTTGATTAAAGTGCAGAAGATTCTGAATGGTCTTGACAAGGTGGATTTGGAAAGGATGTCTCCTGTTGTGGGTCAGTCCAGACTTAGGGAGCATTGTTTTAAAGTCAGATAAGTACTTTTTCCCTCTAAGAGTTGTGTGACTTTGGAACTCTCTGCCTCAGAAGGTAGTGGAGATGGGGTCATTGAATATTTTTATCATGTACATAGATTCTTGTTAGCAGGGAAATCAAAATTTATCAGGAGTAAATGGGAATGTGGAATTTGAAACATAAACACAATAATTTATTGAATGGCAGAACAGGTTTGGGGGTCCTGAAAGGTCTACTCTGCTTCTGCTTTGTATCTTGATATTGTTTGTAGCCATTTGCTTAGCCATCTTAAACCTTTACTCCCTCTAGTACTGGCACACTGTGGCTGCATTATCTATCATCTACATGAGGATGACATCAACTCACCACACCTTCCAAACAAAATATGGTCCAGTGGCTCAGATGTTAGCATGCTGCCTCATAGCACCAGGGACCAAGGTTCAACTCTAGGCTCGGGTGACCGTGTGGAGTTTGCACATTCTCCCCTAGTCTGCATGGGTTTCCTCCAGGTGCTCCGGTTTCCTCCCGCAGTCAAAAGACTTGTAGGTTGGGTGGATTGGTCGTGCTAAATTGTCCATAGTGTCCAGGGCTGTGCAGACTAGGTGGATTGACCATGGGAAATGTGATGTTGTGAGATAGGGGAGGGAGCTGGGTGTGGGTGGTATGCTCTTCAGAGGGTCTGTACAGACTTGATGGCCTCTTTTGACACTGTAGGGATTCTATGATGTTAAGTCTGCTTTCTCTGCAGAGATGCTGCTGAGCCTGCTGAGTTTCTCCAGAAATTTATGTTTGTATAACAAAAACATGACTGCATGGGAACACCAGCATGTTCAAGCTTCTCTTAATGTCACACACTATCCTGACTTGGAAATATATTGCCATTCCTTCATGGGATCAAAATCCTGGAATGCCCTATTTGGCAGCAATAGAGAAGTACTTTCACCACAAACATGCAGTGTTTTAAGACCATCAAGGGCAATCGGTTACAGTAACATTTAATGAGTGATTTGATGGTCTTGAAAAGGTAGACATGGCAGTAGCTGGGAACACCCACATGTGTGAATGAGTTTTAAAAAACTTAATTTTCATATTATTGCCTCATCCATAGAACATAGAACATAGAAGAATACAGCGCAGTACAGGCCCTTCGGCCTTCGATGTTGCACCGATCCAAGCCCACCTAACCTACACTAGCCCACTATCCTCCATATACCTATCCAATGCCCACTTAAATGCCCATAATGAGGGAGAGTCCACCACTGCTACTGGCAGGACATTCCATGAACTCACGACTCGCTGAGTAAAGAACCTACCCCTAACATCTGTCCTATACCTACCCCCCCTTAATTTAAAGCTATGCCCCCTTGTAATAGCTGACTCCATACGTGGAAAAAGATTCTCCCTGCTAAAATTGTTTCCTTTTTTCCCACAAAAGTATATTTTTTTCCTCCAATTCCTACATTGTAATAGTATTACATGGCTACATGTTAATAGCAATTAATAGAGTGTAAAGCTATTTGACCAAACCTGAGTTTGCAAAAAGAGCTGCATAAGTTCATTGGCTCATTTACTTTCTGAAGTTAGTGTTGCATCAGTGAAAAATACAGTTCAGGATATCACCTTTCCAAACCCCCACTCCCAAAAATGTGGGATGATTCCACATGTATTTGAGTTGACAATGATGGGTATTTTGAATCATAGAATTGTTATACTATAGAAGACAATTCAACGCATCATTTCTGTGTCATTAGAAACATCCTCCTGCCATTTCCCCATAACTCAGCAAATTGTTTTGATTTAAATAATCATCTAATCGCTTCTTGAATTCCTTGATTGAACTTTCCTCCACCACATCCCATTTACTATGCAAATCACAGTAAGTCTGTAGCTTCTCCTTTTTGATCTTATTACAAGCAGGAATAGTTTACCTCTGTTTACTCTGACCACATGTCTCAAGGCTTATACAATTTCTGTTAAATCTCCCTTTAGCCTAATCATCTACAAAATTACATTTCCAATGTGTCCAATCTAAACATCTAACCATGTAAGCAAAATTTCTCATCTCTAGAAGAATCCTCAAAAATCTTTGATACACTGTCTTGAATGTATTTACATCCTTTCTAAAGTGTGGCACCCAGATATGTGCACAATGCACAGCTGCAATCTAGATTGTGTCTTATACAGGCTCAATATAGTCTCTTTGCTCTTGGACTCTGTGCACCAATAAAGTCTGAGATACAATATGTTTTATTAACAGCACTCTGTACTTGTCCTGCCACCTTTAATGACTTATGCACATGCATCCAAGTCTTTCTGCACCTGTACAGTTTTAGAGTAATACTGTTTATTTCATACAGCCTCCCCAGGATTTTTCCAAAAAAACTTCTCTGTATTGAACTTCATCTGCTATCCATCTGCCCACTCCAAGTTCTCAATGTCCTTTTGAAGTTCTACACAGTCTTCCTCACAGTGTATGATGTTCTCAAATTTTGAATCATCTGCAAACTTTGAAATTGTTCTTTGCATTTCAAGCTCTAACACTTTAACATAATTCAGGAAAAGTAAGGTCTTCAATACCGACCCATGGGGAGCTCCATTACAAAACCTTCCTAAAGTATGATGATGATATTACTCTCTCGTACACTATCCTATTCCCACAACCCTCGAGAGTTAGCTTAATGCCACAAAAACTCCAGAAGAAAAACACCCCAGAAGGAGAACAGCAACAGTCTGACTTGTATAGGTGCCACCTTCCTCGGAATCCCCTCCAGTGTCTCACAATCTGCACAACCTTCCCAGCTACACCTTCTTCTACACATCTCTTATTTCCCCCTACTTCTGTACTCAATTGCTTATGGTATTTGGTGTAAGCAAGTGATGACTACTTCTGAGGTCCTGTTTGCTAATTTTCTATCTAGCACCTTAAATTCTAACTGCATAATGACATCCCCTTTCCCATCCATTTTATTGGTATCATGGACCATGATGTCTGGCTAATCATCCTTCCCCACAAGAATGTCCTGCAGCCATTCTGTGACACCCTTGACCTTGGCAGTAGGGAGGCAATATAATAACTTGGAATCATATCTGCAACCATTGAAACACTTGTCTGTTCCCCAAATTATTGCATTACTTTTCATGAGTGCTCTTCCACTTTTCTTTGTTTCTTTGTGTACAGTTGGCTCAGTGATGGTGCCACAAGCTTGACATCTGAATGGATATACAATTAATCTCTAAGTTCAGAATGAATGAACCTTATTAATATCTTTTGTTTCTAAACAATTACTGATCTCCCTCATCAATGCAGAAAATCCCAAATGTGACTACTAGCGGCAGTTCAGAACTTTTATTTAATGACTTGCACTGAATAAAATACTGAAAATTATTTCATATTCATTCCATGACTTGGGTCTAATGGTTTTCAGTTCTCTTTGTGATTCAGGCCAAGGTGAAAAAACAGCTCCATTGATGATTTACTCTTGCACATGCAGAATTTGTTACGGGGCTAGAGATTCCACAAACAGAAAGGTTAAATGCTTGCAGATTAGTCAGTACTATATCAATGGAGAGAACAGACAGATGTTCATCAGAAGTTTTTGGTTCCAACATTTGTTATATTTTTTAACCATGTTAAGTACAAATCCCTGCCCTGGATTATTTTCAACCCTATTCCTGCAGTGCAGTTTTGATATTGTGGAGCTACAGGAACAGGATAAACTACAACTCCCACAATGCATCTCTGTTTCTCCCTTGCACAAAATATTTGGAAACTTCCAACACAGAAGATTGAGTGACCTGGATCAGCCCTATTTGACGTCTACATGGATTGAGAGATTGTAGCCCTATTTGAAAGGGCACAATTTCTTGTTGCAATTTTGTTTGATTTTTGGCCTCCTGGTGTTGTCGGGGGAAGAAAGTTAAATGGAGTACCACCCCTGTGTCAGCTCCAAGGTGTGGCTTAGGACCCACCAATAGGTCCAGTTTCGATGGATTTTTCGCTATCGATACTTGTCCTTTCTTTGCAGTTATGTCTGTTGCTGTATGGCCTTGCAGAACAAGCACGGAAGTACAATTAAGGTCTTCTGAAACTTAAATGCATTACCAATATTGTAAATTATTAGGATTTACTTCTATAACTTACTACAGATCTTACTCATAATTTGGAGTTTATTGTCTGTGTCCCTTTCAAAAGATGGTATTATTGTTAATTTAGTTTTGATTAATGACGCAGCCATCCTAAATGGCAAGTAAAAGAGTTGAAGGATTAAGTAAGTAAAATGTTAATCTCTGAGTAAAATGAAAGTTAAGTCCCATGGCCCAAATCATGGAACAAATGTATACGCATAAAGGGAAGGAGCTTCTGGCAGGTACTTCCAAATTTAAATGACCAATTTAACGGCAATGTTTAGTCTCTTTTTTCATAATTGCACTTCAAACAATTATAATTTTTAAATGTTATTTTTGCAGTCTATATACTGAATAAATTGGTAAATTGAAGCAATGCAAATAAATTATTTGAGTGATTTGATTGCTTTGATATGGGGTAGTTCTCATTCTAAGTGGACCAAAATTGACCAAAGGAGCAATTTGGTTGGAAATATTTGTGGAGATTGCTTATTAATGAATGGTAATTTCCTAACTAATTAGTGAATGATTTTTGATTGTGTTATATTTAATTAATGAATTATTTGCATAAACTTGTAATTTAACATTCAATGGTTATTTGTTCAGACCACTACATTCATTTTGTCATACCTTCATCTTGAATTGTGATGCCTGTCAGATGTGTACTATTTACAAGACTTAAATAGCAGCAAATTGGGATTTGTACAGCATACATTAGTATCACAAGTAAATGAAAAGATTTGGTATATTGATTGATTGAAAATTAGAAATAATAAAGTATGTAGTTTGGCAAAAATATTTGAGGAAATTTTCAGAAACTTCATCCCTAGAATGTAATGGATCTCATTAATAGGATTACAGAGCAGAGTTGAGGCAGGAATGCTTCTTTTGTGACACTAAAGCCTTTTTTAAAAATTTATTGAATGGATACGTGAGGAATTGGATTTGTTAGTGGCAGTATTAATGAAAAAACTTGCATTTGTAAAACACATTCACAACTGCAGGAAATCGTGAAGTGTTTTATTACCAATCAAGTAATATTGAAATTTAGACAGTTGTAATGCAGAAAATGTGACAGCCAATTTATGCACAGCAAGCTCTCACACATAGCAGATTAATCTATTTTTATGAAGCAAATCTCCAAAATATACCCATGGGATCATTGCAGCAGAGGGCTGTGGAGGCCAAGTCATTGAGTCCGTTTAAGACAGAGATAGGTAGGTTCTTGATTAGTGAGGGGTTGAGGGTTACAGGGAGAAAACAGGAGACTGGGTTGAGAAAAAGCAGCCATGTTTGAATGGTGGAAAAATATCGATGGGCTGAATGGCCTAATTCTGCTCCTATATCTTATGTTCTTGTGGACTTTATGTATACAGGAGAGTACAGAATGTGCCTTGGTTTAATGCCTCATGCAAAAGGCAGCACATTCGACAATGCCAGGCTTGACCTTCGAGCTGAAATCCTGCAGTGAAACCTGAATCTACCTTTAAGCTCATAGGAAACATTGCTACCAACTAAGACACAGCTGGCATTACATTCAATATGTTGCACTGTTCACAGCAAAATGGCAGAAAAATAGAAATATCCAGATCTTTTCTAATTGGTTGAGTTGATATAGGTAATTTATATAACCCTCAGAGCCGAGCATCAAAATTTTTTTTTTACGTGTTTGAAATTACAGGCTTCATACCCAAACCATTTCAAATTAAAAATGAGACTATAAATGTTTCCACATGGTTCATTTCTTGTAGGGAAAAAGTTCAGGTTATCAGCAGAAGTTTGTATGCCACGTCTTTAATCAGTCTGCAGCTAATTAGTGGTGCTCTACACAATGAGTCCGCAAGTCATTAATCATGTGAACTAAAAGCAGTCAGCTCCATGCACGACATTTTAAGAAAAGTGTTTTTTTTCATTCAAGCTAGACTTCAAACTTGTAAGATTGCCTTTCATAGTCAATAATGAATGAATTATGGGCCTTGTCCAGCTGTGACAGATGAGGGACCTCTGTTTAGCTACAAAGCAGCCTTCTCACTTGCTGCTTCAAAAGAGGCTGAATGAATTTTTACTGTTCTGTCTTCCATCTTGCGTCCAGAACTCTGACAATTAGATGAAAAAGAGTTTGTAATTATATTTTCTATTTCAAATGAAAACAGCGAACAAGGTGTTCCCTTTGCTTTAGGGTGGCTCTTGCTACTTCACCACCATCCAGAGACATCTTTAAACAAAATAATAATCTTTGTGAGATTTTGTATTCTGATCACTCCTGATGTTCTCCATCCTTTTTACATGAGGTCACCTGTCTGCTATATTTCATTTAATTTTTGAAGGAAAACAAGGTTTATTCCATTTCCATGTTAAAAATTAGAATGTACTTTTATTTGCAATAGTAGCACCGATACCTCTGAGTTATAGCATTGTAAGTTCACTTCTGTTCTCAGGTTTCAACTCAGAAGGCAGGAGTTTCACAGGAATCAGGGAGTGATGCATTATTGGAGAGGTCCAGAAGTAGAGAAATAGGCCATTCAATCTCTCATGTCTTAGCTGCCTCTTTGAAAGAAGTGACCAATTTAGCCCTGTACCCCAGCGTTTCACCGTATAACCTGACAAGCTACGACATCCTTGAGGAGGAGTATTCAGTGGTCCTCGTAATGGAGCAAGTGTCCCAAATGTTATTGTATTGCTCTTAATTAAATTGCTCTATCCTTAGTCAACCTGCATTTTTATCCTCAAAGATTTATAAATATACAATCCCACTGTTTTTGCATAGTCCTCAAAGTATCCTCAGTAGGTGGTATCTTGCGCTCTGCCAATAGTGGACAGGGTCTCCACAATCTGCCCACTTCCACCTCAATTAAATTCATGGCAATCATGGGTGGCTTTTATTTTATTCATCTATTTTTCTAATTAACCTGTTCATAGACATTATTACACACCTCTGGGACAGGTAGGACTTGAAGCCAGATCTTTTGCCTCAGTGTAGGGTCACTACCACTGTGCCAAGAGATGGCCCTTGGATGGCCTTCTGACCATACAGCCAATTCATACCATTAAGATGCCAATTAATAACCATTAAAGGACTTTATATTTTTGGCTCTATGTGCAGTGCGCCCACACTGTGGGGACACAATAAGAAAAACACATGGGGATGGATGTGGGGTGTGCCCCTCATTCAAAGACACTCCGTATCAGATCGAGGGACCTTGTTTAGGAAATGAAGGTGCCTGCTATATGTCAGACCCTGGCCTTGCTGCAGAAGCCTCCTGTCTCCTCCCCCTACAATCTGCTCTTGGTTGATAGTAGAGTCTTTATGCCCATATGGATGTCACCTACTGTGTCTTGCATTCAATAGCACATGGTTACAAAGAGAAAATTCTGTTCCTCCTTCCACAAAGGGAGTGATGAGATTGCGGCTCATTGGAAACAGCCTCCACAGTTTTAATTGAGATGTGTCCAGGATTTTGTTAGCATTTCTCAGTACTGTCCTCCTCAAAGTGAGACAGGAACAGAGTAGGAGCTAGCAAATAGAAGCTTGACATCAGGCAGAAGGCCATCACTGCTGAGAGCCTGAAGAAATGCTGGGTCGCTGCTGATCAGGTTAAAGGGGGAGGCTGAGGGACAGGAAAGCCCAAATATTTTTGTGAAGTCAAGAGAACAGCATGCACATGGAACAGGACCTAGGAATTTCCAAGTGTGGAAATTGACCAGAAATTTGATCTGTAGAAATAAGCTAAAGTAGTCCTGGGATACAAGCAGATTTCAGAAATTATTATTTGAACACTACAAATACATATTGATTAAAACAACGACTACTGAAAAGGAAAAAGGTGATTGATCATTTTAGTGAACATTTTAATAGATTTTAATCTCACCTGAAAAGAAACTGAAAAGAAACATTCAACCATGAATGCTATTGGAGCAGTTTACAAGGCGAAACCAGAACATTGCCATCTTACACTTGACCTCACTTCTGTTGCCAAATCTTAATCCACATACTCGTCATCTCAAAGGTTGTCTTTCTTTACTTCACTGGAAAATAAACAATGGTATAATGTAAAATAGACTGTCGATGCACCAACACACAACTATTGAAGAAAATGCCACCTCCACAATGTCTTCCCTTATTCAATAAACAACAGTTGACGCATAGGGATAGAAGTGGACCAATCACTCCCAATAAATTCTTAAAAATATAAACTCTTAAAATGTAATGGCATTCTACAGGGTGAGTTTATAATCAGGGGTTATTTAATTGGGCAGGAAGGGTGCCAGCTGGGAACCCCACTGCCTTACTATCTCTGTCCTAATTACATCTGAAGTGTTAAGTCTTGTGGACAGCCTGGCTGTCTTACCCCCAGTTGAAGCCTGTAGTGATTATAACGAGGTCAGCCAGCTGGACCAGAAGAGTATAAGCTCCCTGATTGGGACTGTTAACCTGGTAGAGTCAGGGAGCCCTAGCTGACAAATATAAACAGGAATGCCAGAAGTTCCACTCTAAGAGCTGGTTCAGAGGGAGCTGGATCAGTGTCAAGGATTCTCCACGTGTAAATAAAGATTGTGTTAGTGATGGGATACCAGCCTCTGTGGAGCTATTTCTAAGCCTTTAACTGGTTAATTAATACTCACTGAAGCAGCCCATTTGGTTGCTGAAATTCAATTACAGGCAATGCACCATGAAAGGGGATTGGAAGCAGAAGTGCCCCTCATTGTCAACACTCAGTATTTGATTGAGCAACCTCGAATTAGGAAGAAAGGGAGGCTGTTAAAAATCTGTGTTGCTGAACCTGCCTCTCCTGTGACTCATACCACACCCTCAGTCTGCTGTAGACTGGTTCTCAGCTGCTCCTCTGATGGTCCTGCTTTCTGTGGGAGTAGGTGGTTGGGGTGAATGTCCACCTCCTTAGTATTTGATCCCAAGAAAGACCCACGTCTGGCCACTTAATGCCTGTTGAGAACTTAATATGGGGATCCTTATCCACTTAGTACTTAAGTTTATTAGTTTTGTGTCAACATGAAGTAGAAACAAAGATAAAATGGTCTGTTTGATATACTCTTATTTGTTATTAGAATCCTTCAAAACAGGAACCAAAGGAATGTTTCAACTACATCTCAAGGATAAACTTGCAAGTGAATTTTTTACTTGCTCGGCTTCAAAATATGTTAAAAATAGCAATTAATATTACTCTTAAATTAGGGAATAAAAGCCAGTTGCCTGGTGTTAAAATCATTAAGGTTTAAGGATGTTTGAGACACGAAGAACTTAATGTGCAAAAGCTATCGGAAACAAGTTGTGATGCAAATATGATGAAAGCTAGATTTGTTCACTTTCTAACTATAACTCAGGTTCTGCTTCTTCTTGAGTTTTTTAAAGAATCTTTTTGTGTTCACTTGTTCTTCGGATTCTATTACAACTTTACACTTTTCTGTTCAGTTTCTCAAATGGAATCACTGTTCCCCTTTGTTCTAAATTGTTGTTTTTCACACTTAATTTATGGTTTGATTTTCAAAGCTTTTGGTCTTAATTAGTCACCTATAAGGCTTTCTTCTAGATCAGTTATCTGCAGGTCAATGTGACACAAATGAAAGCTGAAAGAAATTGCACATTCAGCACCATAAAAATTCCATTCAGCTAATTTGCATCAGTAATCCCATAACTGTGTTAAAAATGTCTATTAAAGACTCAAATAGTTATTGATGACATTTTGAAATGATCACAATATGTTTAACAGGGATGTGTTTCTTTTATTAAAATATCTATAAATGTTTCTTATGTATCACCAAAAAAAAATACCTTTTTTTCATAATTATATGTTATGCTTTCTGGTTCCGGTTAGTTAGAAACAATCAGACCTCAGACTCAAATGCTGGAGTTTCATCAAGTGTCTGCTGTCTGTTTGGAGAGGGTTGGAGAAATTCCTGACATGGAAATCAGAGCAGATCTCTGATGCCTCCAGCTTACCGTTTGTTTCTCCCAGGCCTCCATCTTTGCTGTCACTTCCCAGCATCTCAGGGCAAACTCCATGAATAGCGAATGCTTGCATACCTGCTGCATCTGCCTTGAGTCATCCAAAGGTGTTGGTATTTGTTATGGACCAGACCAAATCCCTATAAAATATATTAAGAAGATAATCTAGACACTAGGCAAGTGCCAGACATTGCATTCCAGATGTAGTTTGATTGGTCAAACTACCAGTCTTGAAGCAAGAGACATTTTATTCAAACACTATCATTAAAATAAAACAAATGAAAGAAGAAATTGGAATAATTTAACTCTATTGGAAAACTTAACATAATAATAGATTAGATTAGATTAGATTAGATTAGATTAGATTACATTACATTACATTACAGTGTGGAAACAGGCCCTTCGGCCCAACAAGTCCACACCGACCCGCCGAAGCGTAACCCATCCATACCCCTACATTTACCCCTTACCTAACACTACGGGCAATTTAGCATGGCCAATTCACCTGACCTGCACATCTTTGGACTGTGGGAGGAAACTGAAGCACCCGGAGGAAACCCACGGAGACACGGGGAGAATGTGCAAACTCCACACAGTCAGTCGCCTGAGGCAGGAAATGAACCCGGGTCTCTGGCACTGTGAGGCAGCAGTGCTAACCACTGTGCCACCGTGCCGCCCACCACGATTATTTAACTACTAAACAGCAACTGTTCCAATATAGTAACATCCCATAAACACAACCTTGGCAAAGACAAATTCAGTAAAATAAATTGTCTCACAGGAAATTCTCCAGTCCAGGAGGGAAAACATCAAGAGAAAACTCAGAGAGAGACAGAGAGAGAGAGAGTATCAGGGAGAGAATGTATTGCACCTTCCAAACTCAGCTTCAAGACCACAGCAACAATTGCTACAGAAATTGGGGCGGCATGGTGGCACAGTGGTTAGCACTGCTGCCTCACAGCGCCAGAGACCCAGGTTCAATTCCCGCCTCAGGCGACTGACTGTGTGGAGTTTGCACGTTCTCCCCGTGTCTGCGTGGGTTTCCTCCCACAGTCACAAAGATGTGCAGGTCAGGTGAATTGGCCATACTAAATTGCCCGTAGTGTTAGGTAAGGGGTAAATGTAGAGGTATGGGTGGGTTGCGCTTCGGCGGGGCGGTGTGGACTTGTTGGGCCGAAGGGCCTGTTTCCACACTGTAAGTAATCTAATCTAAAAAAAAACCTAAAACTAGAGATCCAGGCTCTGGGAGAGCTTGACCCTACCCATTCAGGTTGCTTCTCTTGTTACAACTTTGGAAAAGAGACCCCAAGGCCTCATAAGCTGTTTACTTTATTGGATTCAAGTAGACAGCTCATCATCTCTGTCTTAAAACTTCACTTCAAAACAAAACATGATAAAGCCATAGGATCATCATACATCCAGATACACACCTGCCTCACTACATCATCATGGCATATCTCTTCAATAAAATCCTGTTATCTACTTCAATGCTGTGCTTTGCATCTTTGATTATAATGCTACTGCCTGACCACTTTGTGTGTAAGGGTAGGCTCTCATCAATGCATCAGTGCACGGTACCTTAGGGCTCTTTGCTGGTTTTCTTACTGCCTAACTTCTTCACATTTACTTGGATGCTCACATCATCTCTGCCTTACCTTGCCTTGTATGTTTGTGCTGTGCCACTACCTTTATCAGAATTCATGGTTCTTCTAGCACAGATACAAAGCCAGGCAGCTGGTCCTGGTTGTCAGTAGTGATCGCTCAAAGGGGATTGGACATGTTTCTGCGTGGTACAGCACAGCACAACATTAATGGTATGCCTACAAACACCAGCTTATCCAGCAAACACATTGCATGCGTTATCAAACCATTACCATGCCTCAGAAGTGAAGGGAAGTAGTCCTCAGTTAAGTCAAAGGGAGCTCTCGTCAGGGTATCCCACCATACTCCATCAAAAGCAGCACTGGATTTCAGTCCGGGGGATTGGACTTGGTTGGTTGGCTGCTGGTAGTGATCAGGGTTAGGGTTTCGGTTTTATTCCAGTTCGAGAAGTGGATCACTGTTTGTCCTGCATGTCCAGTATAACCGGTCAGATGTTTACTGCTAACTCAGTTGGTCAAGGCCAGTGATGGGAGACTGTTCACTGATAGTCAAGGTGGTTTAACAGAGGCCACCATAATGTTCTGGAAGTTGAGGAAACCAGAGGGGGCAACATTGTGAAGGGGGCAACTCAACATCTGAGAGTCAGAAATGATTGTGCATTGGAGGATATCAGTTACTGGAGGAGGGAGGTGTCATCGATAGTCAACACCACCTTAAGGGGAGGACAATGCATCACAATAATTGGCTTGGCTAAGCTGTATGCCCAGGATTTAGGAGTAATATAGGGAGATTGAGGCTTAAATTATAGAGTTGGCTGGCCCCATGTGGAAGCTCTGTTGTGGTTGACAGGGAGTGCAAGAAAGAAAAGAGCATGAATGTTTGGGGGAATCACTGAGTTTTCCAGGCTGAGCCTTTGACCACTCTGTGAATGTGATGTGTGGCCTTCCATCCCCATCCAAATCACAAATATGCGATAGAAATACAAATTGGCTGCCACCACATACAGTGGATGGGATAAGAATTATATTAAGTTTGAGAACTACTTGTGAGTGATATGAGATCCTTCAAGGGGCAATTATGTTAATCAGACTGTAAAGGCTAAAGACATCTGTGATCATAATATCCTGCATGTGAACTGCAGACAATTCCAACTGCGGGGGAAACAAATCCTGGCCATAAGCAATCATTGCCACTTCATCATTCATTACAAATTGATCTTACTCCTCTCTGTGGAGCAGAAATAATGACAGGTGACTTTAAAAGTGTCACTTGTGGGCGTAATTCACAAAGGCAGTCCAAGGTCTCATAGGCTACACAAGAGCATGGAACTTATTTCCTCTCACCTTGAAATAAAACATGCTCACACGTCATTGATTTTATTGGTTAATGAGGGTTGGGGGGGGGGGCAAGGTTTCAGTAAGCTGACTGTATTTGCAATCTCCTATAGTATCTGTGTAACGTGGCTTGTGCTGGTTACATCAGAATATGGTCTGTGTAAAGGCATTCCACGGTCCTCCCCATTGGAGTTCTCCCCATCCCACAATACTAAACCATCATTGTATGATGTGAATGCTAACTGCTCACATTACCAAGGACCTATTCTGTTTCTGATACTGCCCAAGCATATTCGTTGCAACTGTGCTCAATGGATTTTATCGCAGCAGGGTTATTGTCACTGTGGCCATGCTACAACAAAATATAGAAATACTGAGGAGGTAGAAATGCTTCAGCAAGGTCAGATAACTAGAGTCTGATAAACAGTTTCCACATGAGGAACTTGTAGCTGAAAGGCCCCTCAGGTTGCAGAGGCCCAGGGTCTATCATCCTCAATGCCATTTTCTCCAGAAGAGTGAGATGTGATGCTGCCACAGACAAAGTTCTGGAACACCATCCCAGAACAGTTTGATTTGCTACAGCAGGAATTATTATCTTAAGGGGATAAATTGCCATCCTGTCCCAGTGATCATCAAGGCAACAGTTGTGCTAAATGCTTATGTAACTGGTTGCTACCAAGGATCCACTGGGATTTGTGTGGGATCTCTTAATTCTCAATTCGCAAGTGTACCAACTGTTAATGATGTAAATTATGGTGGATCACACCACTTCTTTTCATTTTCCCTCTGATGAGGTAAGTACTGTAATCTGAGATTAGGCTTTGCCAACATAGCTGACTTCATCCAAGTGGAGTGTGCTAAAGACTGTACTCATATTGCTTTGAGAGTGCTGTAGCTAAACGTGGTTGACTTCATCATGTCATGACTCATTAGGACAGTGTGCTGTAAATCAGGCTCCACTGTTCCCAGAGTCACCTAAACTGAAGATTTCATGTAACTTCCAAAACTTCCAATTTACCTCTGATTGATTGCTGCTCAGGATAAAAACAAGCCACAAGAGGAATCTTACAGTAAAAAAAACTTCTTCCTGTAGCAGTCTTAAATTTAATAAGTGCTGTAAAAGAGGAGGTTTTCTAATTTAAGTAAATTAAACTTTACCCCTGTAAAATATCTTCATTTGCAGACACATAAAAAAGAATGAACAGACACAGCAAGTTATGGGTTGAGGGAAAAAACAATAATCAGAAGAACACAGGTCTTTATCGCAAGTCCAAATCTCCAAAGAAGTTGGTTAGTTTCACAATCCCTTTGATTTTTTTTGTTGATACCTTGATGTTAGCTCTACAGCGGTAATTGGTCTATAGTTCATTGGTTGTTTAATTCGATCCTGCATCAGTCTTATTATCTTTGGCCTTTAGAATTAGTGGGCAAACCTACTGGTCATGACAAATAGCATCAATTGAATGTGAAATGCCAGTTAGACACTGGTGCTACATGCAAATCATGGGCATCAAGGCCTGTATGAGGTGGCTCAAGGTAAGGGATCCAAAGATTAAACCATCAAAGGTAAAACTGTTACTATATGATGGAACAAAACTCACCCGAAAGGATAAGTAAGTTGACAATCCAAAGCAATGGGAAGAGAGAAGCCTTGCAGTTCCAAATATTAGAATCTAAACAAAATCCACCAATCGTGACCAGATCAAGTCCTTGGACTGATAACCCTACTGTGATGACATTATGTTTTACGAGATCTATTTTGTCTGTTATTTTTAAAGAAACATTTTATGCAGACGTGACGAGATGTCTATTGAAAACTCGAAAAGTAAACAACTTGTGAGGCCTTGGGTTTTTTTTAAAGTTGAAAGAACAGAAGCAGCCTTTATTGACTTTGATTTGATTTGATTTATTATTGTCACATGTATATAAGTGCAGTGAAAGATTCTGTTTTGTGAGCAGTACAGGCAGATTATAATATACAAGGACATACAGATCATAGGGTGCTTAGACAGAGCGAGGCATACAAGGTTACAACTGCACGGAGGTGCACAAAAGCAAGGCCAACATTAAATTTGAAGTCAGAGAGGTGCATTCAACAATCTAATAACAGCTGGGAAGAAGCTGTTCTTGAACCTGTTGGTGCGTGTGTTTAAGCTTCTATATCTTCTGCCTGATGGAAGAGGCTGCAAGAGATTATTTCCAGGGTGGAAGGGGTCTTTGATGATGTTTGGAGCCTTTCCGGTGCAACAAGATGTGTAGATGGAGTTCATGGATGGGAGGTTGGCTTTTGTGATGGTCTGGGCGTTTTGCACAGTTTTCTGTAGTTTCTTAAGATCCTGGGCAAAGCAGTTGCCATACCAAGCCATTATCACCTGAGATAAAATACTCACTATGGTGCATCTGTAAATGTTAGTGAGGCTCCTTATGTACACGCCAAATTTCCTAAACCACCTGAGGAAGAGGAGAGTTGTTGTGCCTTCTTAACCATCGCAACTACATGGGAGGTCTAGGACAGATTGTTGGTTATCATCACTTCACGGAACTTGACACTCTCGACCCTCTTCACCTCAGCTCCATTGATGTACATAGGGAGAGCCCTCCTCCATTCTACCTGAAGAGAAATAGGCTTGAATGGTCAAGCTCTCACAGAACCAGGATTTTTAGTTTCTTAGTTTTTCAGTAGCAGTTGTTGCTGAGTCTGTTGCTGCAGTATATCACTCCCTGCTACACTGTCTTGAGTTCTCTTAATGCTTTTCCTCTTGATCTGTTGGAGTTGCATGTGAGACAATCTATTTTCTGAATTTTCCTTTTTGCCAAGGATGTGTTTACTGCATGTTACGATATTGGAACAGTTAATTAGTGATAGTTACTGTAACTATTACTTTGTATAACATTCCAATAGAATTGCAATTAGGCCCATTCTTTTCTTTATTCTTTCTTTTGTTGTATTTTAACAAGCGTCTATGATTAAAGTGTGTTTTGCTTAAAATCTGTAGTTTGACAAATTGAATTGCATCTGAATCACAGCACATTACACTTTCCTTAAGAATAAGTTAGGGTTTATAATATCTTCAGAATATACTTGGAGGGGTTCTAGTCTGGTCCATAACCCTCCACAGATCAGAAGGGATTTGCAGTGTTTCACAAGATAACAGATCATTAACTGCTGAACAGATCCTAAAAAAAATTCAAAGATGTTTCCCTTTGGTCTTGGATGCCTTCCTGGTGAATATCATCTTGAAGTAGTTCCAAGTATGAGACCAACTCAGTATTCACCAAGTAGAGTTCAAGCTGCCATCAATTCTAGTCTTAAAGACAATGTTATATAAAAAGGGAGCATGTAACAACTCCCACAAATGACGTTAGAGCATGGCAGCAATGAAAAAGACCCAAGAAACACCAGAAGAGTATTCAATGGAGAGCACAAAATAGTCCGTAATCGTCTTGGAATGAAAGCCAAAGTCAATGATCTGGTAATCTATAGATATGTACAGTAAGCCAATGGTGACCTTTGAAACCAGTGCAGGCCCTGCTCCGGATGGTCAGAGTCAGGATTCTGTCCTCAGAAGGGAGGAGAAGCCAAATGATAAGCAGCACACCACTCATCTTGAATCTTTCAGCCCTACTTTGGGCTGTTTCTTCCAGGAATGGGAGAGATGCAGGTATAACATGAGATGAAAGTGAGTGGCACAGCTGTTATTTTTAGTGCACGTGAGGAGATGTCCAAAATGATTGATAGGTGGGGCATGGGGTATGCAAGGTGAGTGGCATCAGGATTGGATTTCTTCCTCCACCTATATTCCTGAAGAAGGGTTATACTCAAAATATTGACTTCTCCACCTCTCAGTGCTGCCTGGCCTCCTGTGCTCTTCCAGCCTTCTGCTTGTCTACTCAGGAAGATGCTGCAGGCAATAATAAGAGTGGTAGAGCTTGACCCTTGGTAGGAGATTTACAATAGCAGAGGTGGAATAAGTGTGATATATTGGAAAGAAGATCATAGCACTGAAGTAAGGGAATGGGAATAGGTCATCGACCTTCTTCCTACATTTCTTTACATTCCTTTCATTGGCTGAGAGTGCTTTAATCAGGGTTCAACCTCGGACCGGGTTGACATGGTCTGGTTTACTGGCCTCCACTGCTGGTCCTGGGGGAGTAGGGCATCCTGACTCCGCGCCACTCTATTGAGCAGGATCTCCAGGTCTCTGCCAGCAAAATGGGGCACTGATTCTGCCATGTATGGGGCTAATATCAAGAATCCTATAGGGCAGATCCTGACTGACCGTGCTTGTCTGGGTGCAGAGTGGCCTTTCAAAGATGGCACCGGTGCCAAGGATGCTGGTCAATTCAAGAATATCCCATCAGCGGCAAGTTGTCTGAGAAACAATGTGTGGTAAGATAGGGCTAGAATTGGATGAAAGTGGCACCAGAGGTCGGGGAGATAGTTAATGAAGCGTGGTTGGTTAGATACAGCAAATTATCTTGTTAGGACTTGCAACAAAATTTCTCCAAAAGACTCGACTCAAATGACACACTGCGAAAAATGTAAGATTCAGCCCATTGTTACTCAGCATATGAAATGCCATGCTGTAGTGAAAGTGGCACTTTGGGATATATTAACATAACAATTAGTTCCTAGCTCTTTGTGAAGTCTATAACAATGAAACAGCATGATATCATTGCATTGCATTCAGTGCTCTCATGCAGGTTACTGCTTCTTGGACTTAATTGGTTTTGTCAAGTATCAGTCATGGAAAGACAATTATCAAAGATTTCTTTGAAGAGTGTACTACAATTTCAGCACAGGCAAAATATATTTGGCTATTTAGATTTTAGAAGAAGGAATTTCTTTGGTAAAAGTGAGATAAAGGTAAAATCTTTTGAAGGGCTCATGCCCATTTATGTCAATGCACCTGACATGAATAAACTTTTTAACAGATATATTTATGCTTAAATTAAACAACATACTTCTGTTGTACAAGTGTACCATGATAAATGGTTTTGTCAATGCGATATTAATAACAATGAAAATAGGCTGTTCCAGAAGATTGCCACAACTGTTATATTTCCCTCCCTTTTGGATGAAGATACAACTTCTTTAAGAGGACATTAATTTCCAGCCCTCTGTGGTGTTAAACAGCTTATTAAAAGATCTTATCCTAATTTATTAATAAAGTCATTTAAAATAACTGGGATTATACAATACCATTGCATTGGACTATGCTGATCAAAGTCTCAGGCAGTAGAATGGAAAATATTTAACTTACCTTGCAGGGAGTGGATAAGAACTGAATTTGTATTGTTTTCCTAGTCATTTTATTTTTCATAGCTATGTTTTAAAACATGCTGTCTTTGCATCTTAACTTTTTTTTTGTTTTTTTCTTTTGCCTATTTTACTTTCTGATAACTGCTATTCAGGGGCCATAATTTATTGTGAACAGGCAAACATTGAAATCAAAACAGAAAGTGTTGCAGACCTTTGTCAATTCTGGCAGCATCTGTGGAGAGAGAGACAGAGTTAATGTTTTGAGTCTACTTCATCTGTTATTTCAGAGAAATAATGGATCCTGCTGCTCATTAGACTTGTCACTGCCAAGATACTTTCCATGAGTTTTCTTTTCATTCTGGAAGGTGCTGCATGCCTTCAGTATGAAAGGATATTGGAGCGGGAGGGGGAGGATCCAGTTGTTGTGGTCCACGTTGGTACCAACAACATAGGCAAGACTAGGGTGGAGGACCTGTTTGGGCATTACGAAGCACTAGGCAGGAAATTGAAGCACAGGTCCTCAAGGGTCATAATCTCCAGATTACTGCCCGAGCCACGTGCCAATTGGCATAGGGACAAGAAAATTAGGCAAGTAAACACGTGGCTAAGGGATTGGTGTGGGAAAGAGGGATTCCACTTCATGGGGCATTGGCATCAGTTTTGGAACAGGGGGGATCTGTACCGTTGGGACGGTCTCCACCTGAACCGATCAGGTACCAATGTTCTAGCGAAGAGGATAAATAGGGTGGTCAGTAGGACTTTAAACTTCTGAGTTGGGGGGAAGGGAAAGTGAAAGCGACAGGGAGTATGGAGGTAAATGGCAAGATAAGCAGCAGGATAGCATGTTTCCAGGCGGATTTAAAATTGAGGCAGACTGAGAATACAGGAAAAAGCAAGGATAACTTAGAACATATGACTTCCAACATCTCTAATGATAAGGAAGTTAGCATTAAGGCACTTTACCTGAATGCTCGTAGCATTCATAACAAAGCCGATGAACTAATGGCACAGATAATAGTGAATGATTATGATGTAGTAGGCATCACAGAGACTTGGTTACAGGGGGGTCAGGACTGGCAGTTAAACCTCCATGGTTTTTCAACTTATCGAAAAGACAGAGAGGTGGGCAGAGGGGGTGGGGTTGCCTTGTTAGTTAAGAACAAAATTAAATCTATGGTATTGAATGACATAGCGTCGGATGATGTGGAGTCTGTGTGGGTGGAATTGAGGAACCACAAAGGCAAAAAAAACATAATTGGAGTTGTGTATAGACCTCCTAACAGTGGTCAGGACCAGGGACGCAACATGTACCGGGAAATAGAGAAGGCATGTCAGAAAGGTAAGGTTACATTGATCATGGGAGACTTCAATATGCAGGTGGACAGGGTAAATAATGTTGCTAGTGGATCTAAAGAAAGGGAATTCATGGAATGCTTACAAGATGGCTTTTTGGAACAGCTTGTCATGGAGCCCACAAGAGAGCAGGCTATTCTGGACCTAGTGCTTTGCAATGAACCAGACTCTATAAAAGATCTTAAAGTAAGGGAACCCTTAGGAAGTAGCGACCACAATATGGTAGAGTTCAGTCTGGAGTTTGAAAGGGAGAAGGCAAAATCGGATGTAATGGTGTTACAGTTGAATAAAGGTAATTATGAGGGCATGAGAGAGGAACTGACTAAAATAGACTGGAAGCAGAGGCTAACCGGGAAGACAGTAGAGCAAAAATGGCAGGAGTTTGTAGGTATAATTGAGGACACTGTACAGAGGTTCATTCCCAAGAAAAGAAAGATTAACCGGGGAGGGATTAGACAACCTTGGCTGACAAAGGAAGTCAGGAAATGTATTAAAGAAAAAGAGAGATCCTATAAAGTGGCTAAGAACAGTGGGAAATCAGAAGATTGGGAAGGATACAAAAGCAAACAGAGGATAACAAAGAGTGTAATAAGAAATGAGAGGATCAAATATGAAGGTAGGCTAGCCAGTAATATTAGAAATAATAGTAAAAGTTTCTTTCAGTACATAAGAAACAAACGACAGGCAAAAGTAGACATTGGGCCACTTCAAACTGATGCAGGAAGCCTAGTGATGGGAGATAAGGAAATAGCAGGAGAACTTAACAAGTACTTTGCGTCAGTTTTCACAGTGGAAGACATGAGTAATATCCCAAAAATTAAAGGGTGTCACGGGGCTGAGTTGAGTATGGTTGCCATTACGAAAGAGATAGTGCTAGAAAAGTTAAAAAGTCTTAAAATTGATAAATCTCCTGGTCCCGATGGGATACACCCTAGAGTTCTTAGAGAGGTGGCTGAGGAAATAGCAGAGGCATTGGTTGAGATCTTTCAAGAGTCACTGGAGTCAGGAAAGGTCCCGGATGATTGGAAGACGGCTGTTGTAACCCCCTTGTTCAAGAAAGGATCAAGGCAAAAGATGGAAAATTATAGGCCAATCAGCTTAACCTCGGTTGTTGGTAAAATTCTAGAATCCATCATTAAGGATGAGGTTTCTAAATTCTTGGAAGAGCAGAGTCTGATTAGAACAAGTCAACATGGATTTAGTAAAGGGAGGTCATGCCTGACAAACCTGTTGGAATTTTTTGAAGAGGTAACAAGTAGGTTAGACCAGGGAAACCCAGTGGATGTGGTCTATCTAGACTTTCAAAAGGCCTTTGATAAGGTGCCACACGGGAGGCTGCTGAGCAAGGTGAGGGCCCATGGTGTTCGAGGTGAGCTGCTGGGATGGATTGAGGATTGGCTGTCTAACAGAAGGCAGAGAGTTGGGATAAAAGGTTCTTTTTCAGAATGGCAGCCGGTGACGAGCGGTGTCCCGCAGGGTTCGGTGCTGGGGCCACAGCTGTTCGCATTATATATTAATGATTTGGATGAGGGAACCGGGGGCATTCTAGCGAAGTTTGCCGATGATACGAAGTTAGTTGGACAGGCAGGTAGTACTGAGGAAGTGGGGAGGCTACAGAAGGATCTAGACAGGTTGGGAGAGTGGTCCAGGAAATGGCTGATGGAATTTAACGTGAGCAAGTGCGAGGTCTTGCACTTTGGCAAAAAGAATAAAAGCATAGACTACTTTCTAAATGGTGAGAAAATTAATAAAGCCAAAGCACAAAGGGATCTGGGAGTGCTAGTCGAGGATTCTCTAAAGGTAAACATGCAGGTTGAGTCCGTGATTAAGAAAGCGAATGCAATGTTGTCTCTTATCTCAAGAGGGTTGGAATATAAAAGCAGAGATGTACTACTAAGACTTTATAAAGCTCTGGTTAGGCCCCATTTGGAGTACTGTGTCCAGTTTTGGTCCCCACACCTCAGGAAGGACATACTGGCACTGGAACGTGTCCAGCGGAGATTCACACGGATGATCCCTGGAATGACAGGTCTAACATATGAGGAACGGCTGAGGATACTGGGATTGTATTCGTTGGAGTTTAGAAGATTAAGGGGAGACTTAATAGAGACGTACAAAATAATACATGGCTTGGAAAAGGTGGATGCTAGGAAATTGTTTCCATTAGACGAGGAGACTAGGACCCGTGGACACAGCCTTAGAATTAGAGGGGGTCATTTCAGAACAGAAATGCGGAGACATTTCTTCAGCCAGAGAGTGGTGGGCCTGTGGAATTCATTGCCACGGAATGCAGTGGAAGCCGGGACGCTAAATGTCTTCAAGGCCGAGATTGATAGATTCTTGTTGTCTAGAGGAATTAAGGGCTACGGGGAGAACGCTGGTAAGTGGAGCTGAAATGCGCATCAGCCATGATTGAATGGCGGAGTGGACTCGATGGCCCGAATGGCCTTACTTCCACTCCTATGTCTTATGGTCTTATAGTATAAGTCAGTCAGGTCAGTAGCTAGTGAGTCAGAAAATGAATCACAAGGTCACAAAGTTTTAAGTAATGTTCTTTGTAGTGCAATCCAACTGTTGAATTTTTTTTTCACGTTTTTGTTTCATTTAGAATTTTATGCGAACCTTCCATAAGACACCAGCTTTACCTGTGGAAAGGGCTCTAGGCAGCAGAAACTTTCTCTTGCTTGGTCATTCATCATTTGTGAATATCTGAGATGCTGTTTGATTGTATTTATACATGCATTTGTCAGAAACATGGATAGTCCAGAAGTGTTGTGAAATTTTATTTATTCACCAGGGACATTGAAGTCGAGTGTGTATTTTGTCTGCTAATCTGGCTGTGATTAATGAATGATCATAGATCAAAGAAGGAATCTGGGATATCCATGCAATTTTTATTTCCATAGAGTGTGAGCATTCTGTCCATTTGGCCATCTGTGAACTTTAAATGAAATATTTATGTCTTCTAGACATAAAGTAAAAAGAGCTACACGTAAATTATGCAATAGATTCTTGTGACTGGAGAGGTCACAGAATTTTACTGGATGATGTCAAGGGTACCAAACTTCAGTGCTGAAGAAGGGTCTTCGGACTCCAAATATCCACTCTGTTTCTCTCTTCACAAAGGTAGGGGCTAGGATCTGCTAAATCTCTCCAGAACCTTCTGTTTTTATTTCATTTCAGTGGGGAGATTGGAACAGGGGAGGTGTTGACCAAGGAGTATTATCACTAGACTAATAGTCCAGAGACCAGGTAATGTTCTCGGACCCAGAATCGAATCCCACCGTGGCAGGTGGTGGAATTTAAATTCAATAAAAATAATCTGGAATTAAGAGTCTAATAATGATCATGAATCCATTGTTGATTGTTGGGAAAATCCCATCTGGTTCATTGATGTCCTTTAGGGAAGGAAATTGCCATCCTTACCTGGTGTGGACTACCTGTGACTCTAGACCCATAGCAATGTGGTTGACTCTCAACTGCTCTCGAGACAATTAGGGATGGACAATAAATGCTGGGCTAGCCAGTGACACCCTATCTTATGAATGAACAAAACGAAGAATTATTATGGTCATTATTAAAATTAGGGAGGGTTCTGATAGAGCAGATATAGAGAAAAAATATAATCATTGACTGAAGGTTTGATAATCGAAAAAAACACATTTTTCACATATTGGCTGAAGAATTTAGGATGAAGAGAAGAGAATTTTTGTGGCACTTTTGGAATGCAGTACCTCATTTATGAACCTAATTGACATTTCACCACTGCTAACTATGAACCCAATGTCATCCCACCCACCCTTCCCCTCCCCTCAACTAAATCAGAGTAGGTTTTCCCAATGCCAGGAGACTGGTGCATGGCCTCTCCCAAAGTTTCAGTGATAAGAACAGGAGTAGGCCATTCTGCTCATCGAGACTGCTCAGCCATTTAATATGATCATGGCTGATTGAACATTTCAGCACTATCCCGTAATACTGCACGCAGCTGGTAATAAGAAATCTATCAACTTCTCCTTTAAACATAGTCAAAAGCTTAGCTTCTCACAGCCCTCTCTGGGAGGCAATATTGAAGGTTCACAAACCTTGAGTAAAATCATTCTCCTCATCTCAGTCTTAAATTGTATCACCCTTATTTTCAAAATGTTGCCCGGTTCTGGATTCTTACCCTTAATTCTTGAAAGGTCTACAGAATATGGGCCCAATTTATCCAATTTCTAATCATAGCACAGTCCTTCCATTCTTGGAACAAGTCTGATAAGTCTTTGTTGTATTCCCTCTATGGCAATGATATATTTTCTGCGGTAAGGAGCTCTAAACTGCACACAATATTTTAGGTGAGATCTAACCAAACTTTATAGAGTAATTGTCATACAGCATGGAAACAGACCCAACTCCTCCATGCCAACCAGGTTTCCCAAATTAAACTAGTTACATTTGTCTGTTTGGCCCATATTCTTCTAAACCTTTCCTAATCATGTACCTGTCCAGATGCCTTTTAAATGTTGTAATTGTACCTGCACGTGCCACTTCCTCTGGCATTTCATTCCATATAGGCAACACCTCTGTATGAAAATGTTGCCCTTCAGGTCCCTTTTAAATCTTTCCCCTCTTACTTTAAATCTATGCCCTCTAGTTTTGGATTTCCCTACCCAAGGGAAAGTCCTTTGCTATTCATTTTATCTATACTCCTCTTGATTTCATGAACCTCTATAAGATCACTCCTCACCCTCCAACGATCCAAGGAAAAAGGTTCTATTCTTTCTAGCATCTCTGTATCTCTCAAACTCTCCTGTCCCAGTGACATCCTTGTAAACCCTTTCCAATTTAATAACATCATTCCTATTATATAGCAACTAGAACTTGGCACAAAACTCCAAAAATGGCCTCACCAATATCTTGTACAGCTGCAACATGATGTCCCAACTCCAATTGTTAAAGCTCTGATCAGTGAAGGAAAGGATACCATATGCCTTCTTCACTACTCTGTCTACCTATGATGCCACTTTTGAGGAACTATATACCTGAACTCTGAGGTGTCCCTGCTTCACAATGCTTCCCAGGGCCATTAACTGTCTAAGTCCTACCCTGGTTTGTCTTTCCAAAATGCAACACCTCACATTTATCGAAATTAAACTCCATGTGCCACTTCTTGGCCTGTTGGTCCAGCTGATCAAGATCCCGTTTTACTCTTAGATAACCTTCCTCACTGTTCACTCTACCACCAAGTTTGGTGTCATCTCCAAACTTACTTATCAGGCCTCCTAAATTCTTATCCAAATTGTTTATACAAATGACAAACAACAGTGAACCCAGCACCAATACCTGTGGAAGATTGCTGGTCACAGGCCTCCAATCCAAAAAACAACCCTCTATCACCACTCTCTGTCTCATACAGTAAGGCCAACTTTGTATTCAATTGGCTAGCTCTCCTTGAATCCCACGAGATCTAACTTTGCTAATCAGTCTACCAAGCTGAATCTTATTGGAGGTCTTGCTAATGTCCATGTAGACAACATCTACCGCTTTGCCCTCATCCGCCTTCTTGGTCACATCCTCAAAAAACTCAAGTTTCCCATACACAAAGCTACGCTGACTATCCCTAGTTAGTCCTTGTTGATCCAAATACATGTAAGTCCTGTCTCTCAGAATCACATCCAACCACTTACCCAACACTGATGTCAGACTCACTGGTCTATCGTTCACTGATTTTTCCTTGCAGCCTTTCTGAAAAAAACATTAGCCACTCCAGTCTTTCTGCACCTCACTCATTGCATATGTGATATGAGTATCTCTGCCAGGGGGCCTGCAAATTCTCTCCTGGCTTCCTGGAATGTGCAGGGATATTCTTTATTTGGAAATTTATCTACCTTTATATATTTTAAGACTTCCAACATCTCCTCTTCTATACTGTGGTATTTTTCAAAACCCTATCATTCTGATAGAAAACTGGGATCTTCCTACATATTTACTCCTCAATTTCCTGTTGATTGTTGGGGACCTATAGTATAATCCCATCAAGGTGGTCATCCCCTTTTTATTTCTCAGTTCCATCATGTAGCTTCAATAACGTTTTGATTTGATTTATTACAGTCACGCATACTGAGGTGAAAAGAGTTGTCTTATGTGCATTATAGGCAGCTCATACTATACAAATGCATCAGGGAAGCAGAACAGAGTTCAGGGTATAGTGTTACAGTTGCTGAGATGGTGCAGAGAGAGATCAACATTAACATTAAAGAGGTCCACTAAAAAAATGAAAGAACGGTGGATGCTGTAAATCAGAAACAAAACCAAAAGTTGTTGGAAAAGCTCAGTAGGTCTGGCAGCATCTGTGAAGAGAAATCAAAGTTAACATTTCGGGCCTGGTGACCCTTCCTCAGAACTGATGGTAGCTCGGAAAATGTTGGTTTATATGCAGAAGGTAGGGTAGGGGGAGGGGGTAAGGAGTAAATGATAGGTGGGGCTAGAACCCATAGAAGTGAAGCAGGAACTGGAGAAAGTAACGGTCAAAGCAACAGAGTAGGAGCAGAAGAATCAGGTGAACATTTTACACTGGGGACAGTTTCAGACCCATTGCAATAGAGCATACCAGGAGGAGCAGTGCATGGTCTGTGATCAGGACACAGCCCAAAAAAAGGTGTGACGACATGACTGAGAAATACAAAAACCTACAGGTGCACTCAGAGTCCTGCACTCGACAGGCAAAGAAAACAGACCTGCATTGTGAGCCATTCGCATCCCAGCACAAAATTGAAACATTGAAGTCCCAAACTTTCATGCAAAAGAGAATGATCTGTACAGTCAGGACAATAAAATCAGTCTGGGGACTCCCACCTCTCTTTCCAGATGGAGTAGACACTTCACTATCCCTAGGATCTTGCCCTGCCCCAATGAACCCACTAACCACAACCAGTCAGGACAGCCAGAACAATAATTTAATTACACATATAATCCTGTTTACGGCGAGGTGGACAGCTCATTGAGTTTTTATAGGACACGGTGGGGGTCCAGAACAACACTTAACACATCTCAAGGTTTTGATTAAACATGGCATACCATAAGGAAATCCTTCTGAGTGGAGTGCTACAAGGATCAGTACCACAATTATTTATAATATATATTAATGACATAGATTAGGGAAGTGAAAGTATGATTGCCAAGTTTATGGATGACACAAAACTAGTGGGCATGTTAAATAGTGAAGGTGACACAAGTCGAAAGCAGAATATAAAAGATTCGTGTGAAAAAACTTGCCGGATGGAATATAATGTGGGAAAATGTGAGGTTATGCATGTTGGCAGGAAGATTAGTAAAGTTGAATATTATTCAAATGGAGAAAGACTGCAGAAAGCTGCAGCACAGAGGGATTTGGGGATCCCTGTACAGAATCGTAAAAAGCTACTATCCAAGTTCAATGGTTAAAAGGGAAGGCAAATAGAGTGTTGACCTTTATTTCAAAGGGAATAGAATCTAAAAATAGGGAGGTCTTTGTTAAAACTATATATGCTATCTATCAGACCACATCTGGAATACCACGATCAATTATGTTCCCCTGAGGAAAGATATATTAGCATTGGAGGTATTCCACAGAAAGTTCACTAAGCTGATCTTATCAGGAGAGATTAAGTACATTGGGTTTCCACTCATTGAAGATTAGAAGAATGTGAGGTGATCTTATTGAAACATGTAAGATTCCGAGAGGACTAAGTTTGACAGGATAGACACTGAGAGGTTGCTTATGCTTGTGGGAGAATCTGGGACCAGAGGCCATAATATTAGAGTAAGGGATCTCCCAGTTAGGACAGAAATGAGGAGAAATTTCTTCTTTCAGATGATAGTGAATCTGTGAAATTCTTTATTGCCAAGAGTTGTTGAGGCTGAGTTGTCAATTATATTCAATGCTGAGATAGATGATTTTTAATCATTAAAGGAATTGAGGTTATGGAGAAAATGTAAGAAAGTAGAGTTGGGGATTATTAAGTCGGTCATGATCTCATTGAATGGCAGAACAGAGTCGATGGGCTGAATGGCCCACATCCACTCTTATGTCTTATGATCTTATTAATGAATAGAAATGGGCAGAGGCTGAAAGGTCATCAGAGACACACCAACAGCAGTTCAAAAGGAAGTAGGAAGGATGGGGGGTTGGGGGAAATCTAACTGCACCTCAGGCAGAGTCTGCAATTTGGTCATGAGGACACAAAGGTGAAACGTCAGCAACCTCAATCCAAAGGCAAGCTGCACAATAATAATACAAATTGTCTGCTTCTGGATGCAGAGTGAATGGAGTATGTTTTCTGTTTGGAGGAGGATTATAATTCTCTGATTGTGAGGTCCTGCCAGTGGAAATTGCATTAATCATACATCAACTAATTCAGTAATGACACCATCTGGCATCAAATTGCAATTCATTGGCAGGTCATTCATTGTCCAAGAATGAATGATAAATGTTATGGCCTCAAGTAATCATGATGATTACAGTATTTTGAATTCATTCATAATATGTAGGTGTCACTGGCTAGACTGACATTTATTGCCCATCCATAATTGCCCTGAGGGCAGTTAAGAGTCAACCACATTGCTGTGGGCCTGGAGTGAAATGTAGGCCAGATAAGGCCTAAAGGGAATTAATGAACCAGAGGGCTTTACCCCCAACAATGAGCAATGTTTTCATGGTCATCTTTAGACACTTACAACCCAAATTATTATTACATTAAAATTCCACTATGTGTCTTAGTGACTTTGAACCAAAGTCACCAGACGTTACCTGAGTCTCTAGATTTATAGTATTGCAATAATACTGCTAGGCCATCACCTCTCTACAATTGTGTTTGCAAAAATTGCCCTCTGACATGTCAGATAAGCAAATCTAATCAGAAGTTAATTTAAGAGTTACACCTAGATTTGCCATTTGTTCTGGACCATGCCAGACCCCACAAAATATTTTAAGAAGGTAGTCTAGACCCTAACTTTTCCTCATTTTAAAAGTAGATGTGAAGTGCTGCATTCCAGTTGCAATATGACAGGTCAAATTACTCAACATTAAGCAAAACACAATTTATTTAAACACTATAGTTAAAATACAAACAAAAGGAAGAGGAATTTAGAATAACTTAATTAGAAAACTTAACTAAATAATGGATTCTATCATTAATTAACTATTCCAACACAGAAACATTCCATAAACACACCCCTTCGCAAAAAGGCAAATTCAGACACAGATTCTGACAAGCAGTTCTTCAATTCAAGAAGAAGAAACATCAAGAGAAAATTCAGAGATGTAGCAGCCGAGAGACTTCCAACTCTTTTGAAACCCCAAACAGCTTCTGATGTTACTGACAAAAACAAAACCCAGAAATCTGGATCAATGAGAGTTGGCCACACCCATTCAGGCTGCTTGCGTTATTCCAAATTAAAAAAAACCTAAACACCTCAGAAGTTGTTTATTTAAGTCATATTCAAACAGCTAGTTTGGCACTTCAGCCTGACAACCTCTCTGAAAAAAAAGACAAAATAACCTTTTAAAGTTATAGCATCATCACACATTTCTGAATCCCATTTTGTTCCTGACATTGAAATTTTCAGAATTGCCACTTTCATACATTGAACAGCAAATATATAAGGACATGGTCTGTGTTGATGAAGGCTGTTTTTTTTTTTGTTGCAAGGGGTCTATTATGGTGTATATGTGACAGAATTTCACTTCCCCAACGTGGCATGAACAATTTGTTTCTGAAACATACACCTGGATAAAGTTACATACCTTAGAGTTCTTTATTCAGGCATCACAGTGACTTCCTTGTGAAATGTCCATAATTCAATGTGTCAAGATACAATGTAATCTTTCATTGTCATTGATGTGAGGGTTCAGAAGTACTCTTCCTAAAATGGCATTCTCTTGTTATTGTTCTCCACAGATTCCTGTGTCCATTATTGAATTACAACAGGTGCAGTGCACGTATGTGTTCTGTATGCAAAGAACAGAGCTCTGTGCTTCAATATACATAGCGTCCAGCATACATAAGTACACCATACTGTGAGCCTGAAATTGGTTGTCAAACTAATACCTCAAACACTTCGGATTATCCATCAAGTGTTTTCCACTTGCAGAATCACATCTAATGTTGGTCACTTGAGTTTTGTCAACGTCTGGGCACCATCCTGCCCAGCCAACTTCAGGTCCCTGTCTGAAAAGCAGTTTCCCCCATTTGCCATGTCTGGGGCAAATGACAGGTACACTATAGGGCAGCTTGGATTCACAGACTTGTGAGTGCACAATAGGCTTTTAAAGATGGTGTGTGTGCAATGGATGTCATTGAATTCCAGGATATCTGCTGAGTGGTAAGTTGGTTCAGGAAGATGGGAAGAAATCAAACACATTGGATGCCAGGCTGGGCCTTGTAGTGAAAATTCCTTCTAAAAAACAGAAAATACTCAGATGTAGTCCAAAAAAAAAATCAAGGTTCAGCCCATTGAATCTGTTCTTACTTTGCTGTGTGTTTGGGGTATTTGGGGCTACCAAGACTTCCAAAGGCATGCTGCTTGAGTCGATAGCACTTTTATAACAATTTTTTTTTAAAACTAAGAATATAGAAAGTCTGGACCTTCACATGAGGTTTGAAGCTTCTCTCGCCTTCCAAATCTCCCCGTTAGACATTTGCTCTGACATCATTGTTATATCATCATCACGTATGCTTCTGATGTTAACCCTTTAATCTCCAGTTCTTGTAAATAATCTACAGTATTTAATCACCATCTCCAGTGACAACAGCTTAAATGTTGTGTCTGTAACAAAAAGGTTTAGGGAGATGGGAAATAGGCAATGAGGCGTCAATAAATCTGTAATGTTGCCGTATGGATGTAACAAGTTCAAGAGGATTTGATAATTTCTAGAAAAGTAGAACAGTCTAAAATTGGGAAGATAGCTTATGAGCCTCAACAGGACACACTGGTGGCTTTTTTTCTGGATCCTACGCTGAGAAGATAGACTGCTGGTTTTTTGGGAAGTGCATGAATGGGCTGTTGAAAGCGTTCAAAGCATAGCTACAGGCCCTTAAAGAATTCTTTTGGGTAACAGAGAGAGGGTATGTGTGTGTGTGTGTGCGTGTGCGTGTGTGTGTGTAAACCACATTGTTGGGAGCATTGATATTGTTCATTTGTCTCATTTCAATAATAATTGGACTTTATCATGACTGCTTTTCCCCATCATCAGGAAATGCTTCAATAGGCAGCAGCAGTGTGATACTTTGTCTATTACTCTACAACAAATGTCAGAAAACAGTCTGAAATCCAAGCCTCCATAAATAAATGGCTTCTTTCCAAGTATGATAAAAAAAACATTTCTTGTTCAAAAGGGATAAAAGCCATACACAAGTCAAAAACCATTATAACAATTCATCAGAAATATTTGTCAACGCAGAGCAGAACCAATTGATAAATGTTTAACAATACTTTAGTGTAACATTTTGATTTGATTTATTTATTGTCACGTGTATTTTGTTATGAAATACAGTGAGAAGTGTTGTATAGTGTTGCCATTCTCTGGCACCATCTTAAAGCACAGAGATAAATCAATATGTAGAATATAAAGAAATAAAGCATAAGTGTTCAACTTTATAGTCCTCTTTGTTACATGCTCGGCCATGGGCTACAGGCCAGGTATGGCCCTTTGGTGCACTGACATCACTGGAATGAAAGTCACCACTCTTCAGCACCATCCCACCTCCACCCTCACCCTCGCCACTATGTTTTCTCAATGGACGTCGCCAATGCAGATACCACCAATGTCACTAGGTTTTGTATTGGGTCCAAACATGCCTCAGCCACTGCATCTGTGAATGTGCCCTGGAAGCAGATGCCACCAGGAAACCCAACTCACCTAAATTGCAGCAGCCATACATTGACACTAGAACTGTCTCAATAATGCAGAAGCAGCCGGGAAGCCATCACCACAAGACCATGCTGGGCCAACTCGAATCCACTCTGAGGCTCACTCGAGCCTGCGTTTGGCCCATTCAAGAATACACTTGGCCTACTTGAGTCCATGCTGCGGCCCACTCAAATCCACACTGGGGCTCACTTGAGTCCGCGTTTGGCCCACTCGGCCCACTTGAATCTGTGCTGTGGCCATTCGAGTCCACGCTGGGGCTCACTCAAGTCCGCGTTTGGCCCATTCGAGAGTGCGCTTGGCCTACTCGTGTCCGTGCTGCGGTCCACTTGAATCCACGCTGGGGCTCATTCGAGTCTGTATTTTGCTCATTCGAGAATGCACTTGGCCCACTCGAGTCCATGCTGGGGCCCACTCGAGTCTGCGCTTGGCCCACTCGAGTCTGCGCTTGGCCCACTCGAGTCTGCGCTTGGCCCACTCGAGTCCGCACTTGGCCCACTCGAGTCCGCGCTGGAGCTCACTCACCACTGGCAATGCTATTGCCGTGACCAAAAGATAAATAAAATAAAAGGCCGCAAAAAGAGAGAAATGAGAGTAAAAAGAATAAAGAAACAAAAAAAAAAGCACGTGGAGCAGTTGAGCCCTGGGCTTAGAGGCCATACTCCACTGTCGTCTTACAACATGTCATGTCAGTCATTTGTAATACTGTTGTTCATTTGTTTCATTTTAAAACAATTGATGGTTTTTACTTAGTTTAAAAAAAAAAGTGTAGACATTGTCATGCATAAATGATGCTGAGTTCACTATTGCTAATTTTAGCTATTGGCTTATTTTAACAAAAATACTAAATCCAAGTGAAAATGAAATGAAAAATATCCTGAAGCAATTTTAAAGCTATTGTTTCACAGAGCTTAGATAATGGTTATTTTCTAGGACTGATCTTTAGATTAAATTACCTACAGTGTGGAAACAGGCCCTTCGGCCCAACAAGTCCACACTGACCGCTGAAGCGCAACCCACCCATACCCCTACACCTAACACTACGGGCAATTTAGCATGGCCAATTCACCTGACCTGCACATCTTTGGACTGTGGGAGGAAACCGGAGCACCCGGAGGCAACCCACGCAGACACAGGGAGAATGTGCAAACTCCACACAGTCAGTCGCCTGAGGCGGGAATTGAACTCGGGTCTCTGGCGCTGTGAGGCAGCAGTGCTAACCACTGCATTGTCAATGAGGTGTTTAGCTGACAGTGTCTTTTGGAAATGTATACATTTTGCCCTAGATTTTTCCAACAATTTCTGTACAGCAACAAATCTACTTGTGGTATGAATCATATTAATCTTACAAAGCTAACACTTGTTTCAAAGTCATTATCAACCATTCCTGGAAATACAGAACATCTAGTGCTCTAAGAATTAATACCTTATGATACACTCTACGAGAATATCAAGATGTTAAGAATTAATTATTTATCTGTATTTATATTTTCCTGAATGTTTTTACTTGCCGTAGTGGTATTTAACACATTTAGTTAATCAAAATAAAATAGTTGTCCCTTCCAGCATTAGTGATATTATTGGCATTAAATGCCTGCAAATTCTTGCTAATAGTTAAATATAAATATAACCACAATTTTTTTATTCTTCTTCTTATTCTTCTTCCTTTGTTCCTTCTCCTCCTGAAGTTGCTGCTTCATGTTGTTGTATGATTCTGTGGCTCCTGATCCCAGTTCCTTGCCTTAAAGGGTGTTCTTCATTCAGTTTCAACAGAGACAGGGTATCTGAGACTAGGAGAAAGTGAGGACTGCAGATGCTGGAGATCAGAGCTTAAAAATGTGTTGCTGGAAAAGCGCAGCAGGTCAGGCAGCATCAAAGGAGAAGGAGAATCGACGTTTCGGGCATAAGTCCTTCTTCAGGAATGGAGGGCTTATGCCTGAAACATCGATTCTCCTTCTCCTTTGATGCTGCCTGACCTGCTGCGCTTTTCCAGCAACACATATCTGAGACTATTTGAATAACTCACTGCTCCTTTGACTGGGGTCACAATGCCTGATGAGACCCAGGATCTGATTTAACATAGTGAATCTACCCATGGAGTCTCCCTCTGGTTTTTGATCAAATATTAAACTCATGACCTGCACTATTTCTTCACCAAATATTTGGATGAAGAAGAGAATGAATAATTTTGATATCCGACATTTGATTTCCAAAACACTAAAGCAATTGGTAAAACACTTCCTGTACAAAACTAAAGGTATATTTCCATCATTAATGATTGAAAGCCTGACTTACTAATGAAATCCAAAGAGTCAGACCCACAATGATGCTGCAATTCTTGCCACTTGACTCCAGACAACTCTGCAAGGGCACATTTGCTCTCTCTGGCAGAGAAAAGGAAGCTGATAATGAGTGCTCTGTATTAATTGCCTCTGTGGGCTTTTTGATACTTCCAATATTCTTGTGCAAGCCTGAACGTCCAAAAGTGTCTGAATGTAAATAAATAGTACGTGTTCATGTGGAGGGTTTGCACTCTATGTTGAGCAGATAAATTCGACATGTATGGATTTCTTTGTAGCTTGCCTGAAGGATTTTGTGAACACATTAGCTTTCCATGTGTATCCTCATTTTGGTCTCTTCAACTTTTGAGGTTGCCCGAAAATTCAATAAGCTTTAAGTGTTATAATTGAGGCAGCTGCTGAGTAGCTTAATACATCAGATTTACTTGACAACATTTATGAATGGGAATATTCTGATTGGCATTCAAGGAAGTAAGGTAGGCGAGGAGCCAGATACAGACAGACCAATGGGATGACGTCAGTTATGTTAAAAAGGAGCAATGAGAGCAGAGAGGTTCCAGAGGCAGACACATAGTGAGGGATGCCTTGATATCTTTGCATCTCAGAGCTCTTGTAATCTCTCACCATTTAGGTAATTCGCTTCTTTTGTTGTCTTCCTGCCAAAATGGGCAATTTCACATTTTTTTTCAACGTTACACTCCATTTACTACATCTTTTACCAATTTCCTTTTAATGCTGCTTTTTATAACTTCCTTGTGTCTTCTTCATAACTAAATTTCCTACCTTTCATTACACCATCACGAAATTTGACAACTGTACCTTCCCTCCTTTTATCTAAGTCATTTAAGTAAATTGGAAACAGTTGAGGTCCCAGCACCAATCCTTGTGGCACTATACTTGTTCCATCTTGTCAAACTGGAAAAGACTCTATGCCTACAACCAGTCTTCTATTCATGCCAATATGTTACCTCTGCAATAAACTTTGATGTGGCACTCCATTAAATACCTTTCAAAAATCTAAGTAGAATATATATATCAGTTCCCCTTTATCTGCAACAGATGTTTCTGTGGATTTCCATTACATAGGTCAGACATGATTTCCATTTCAAAAAACCATGTTTACTCTGCTTGGTTATCTTGAACTTATACAAGTGATCTGCTATAACTTACTTAATAATAGCTTCTAATATTTTCCCTATGTCAGATATTAAGCTAACACGCCTGTAATTTCCTTTCTGCCTCCTTTCCTTTTTTGAATAAAGAATTACATTTGCATTCTTCCAACTTATTATGACTGTATCCAAACCAATGACCTTTGGAAAACTATCAACTAACTTCATTTGAGCTTTTCTTTTCAGACTTAGGATAAAGATCATCAGGACCCCAGCCACTTGTCAGCTCACACTTCCAACAATTTACTCAGCACTACTTCTCTGGTGATTGTAATTTTCCTGAGTTCCTTGCTCCATTTAATTTCCTGATTTATTGCTGCTTCTTGGATGGTACTTGTATTCTCAAAAATGAAGACTGCTCCATTTCCTTATTTTCCATTATTAATTCACGGAATCACAGAATCATAGCAATATTATGGTGCTGAAGGACGCCATTCAGCCTAGCATGTCTGCACTAACTCCGCAATGAGCATTATTACATAGTGCCAATCTCTTGCTTTTTCCCCAAATTCTTGCACATTATTTTTAACCGAATAATTGCACATTACCCTACCAACTTCTTCAACTGAACCTGCCTCCACCAAATTTCCAGGCAGTGCACTGCATATTCTAATTACTTGTTGAATGAAAGAAGTTTTTCTCACATCACCCTTGCTAGTTTACACATCACATTAAATCTATGCCCTCTCGATATTGTTCCTTTTACAAGTGAAAGCTGTTTCTCCATATCCACTCTGTCCAGCCTGCTCATGATTTTGAAAACCTCTATTAGATCTTCTCTTAGTCTTCTTCTCTCCAAGCTCTCTCCAAGAAGAACAGTGTCTCCTAGTAAATGAAGTTCTTTATCCCTGGAACCATTCTTGTCAATTGCTTCTGTACTCTCTGCAATTCATTCACATGCTTCCTTTAACATGGTGCCCAGAACTGTACACAATACTCCAGCTGGGATCTAACAAGTGTCTTATACAAGTTCAACATCATTTCCTTGCTCTCGTACTCTATGCCTCTATTAGTAAAGCCAAGGATACTGTATGCTTTGCTAACTGCTCCCTCTACCTGTCCTGTCACATGCAATGACCTGTGCTCCTGTACCCCCCTTAGCATTGTACCCTCTATTTTATACTGGCTTTCAATTCTCTTTCAATCAAAATGCATCACATCACATTTCTGCACATTGGAATTTGTCAACCATCTTTCCACCCACTCAAAATCCTTGGGTGCATCTCAGCTGGACCCTGTGCCTTGTCAACTTTAAGTACCAACAGTCCGTCCAACACTTTTGCCTTCTCTGCCTTCAATGTTTCCAGTGAGAGTTCCCTCCTTTGTCACCATAGCCTGGGTAATATCTCCCTCTAGACAGATGCAAAAAGTCATTTCTTTGTTTCCAAATATGATCCTTTGCCACCACTGCTCATCCTTTCTGTCTCTCTAGATGTCTGGTTGGTAAGAACACCAGCATGACCATGTTTCAGGTGAAAACCATCCCGTCAGTACAAATCCCACTTTCCTCTGTACTCATGCTAGTGCCCATGAACCAGAACTCACTTCTTCCACAGCAGTCTTTGAGGCCTGCATTCGTATCTCTAATCTGATTTGTCCTTTGCCAATTTGAATGTGGCTCAGATAATAGTCAAAAAATTGTGATATTTTAGGCTCTGCTTCCTAATGTAGCACTGAGCTTGTTATACTGATTGTGCAGAAATAGTGCTCAAGCTGCTATCAACTTGTGCAAACTCCTGAGATAGTCAGATAACCAACCTTTTTCAGGAGGGAGGCCATTTGATTACATTTGATTAACAAATATAAAAACACAAAGCATTGATTTTGATGCAAAAGAAAATTGTGTAGTTTTTTTAAAAAATAAGATATTGTTTTGAAGTTCTCTGTCTATTTTCATCTCTGCCCAGTGGTAGGTGTTCTGGTCCAGATCTCTAGCCTCTGGTTCACCTGAGGCCATGCAGATATATGACCTGTTATTGTTGTAAATGCTTCAGCCGTACCTTTTGCTCTGATGTGTTGGGTTCCCATTTTATTAAGCATGGGGATATTTGTGGAGCCTTCCTCTCCATGAGTTGCATAACTGCCCACCAGTGTGGATGTGGAGGGACTGCAGAGTTTAGCTGTGATCTATTGATTGTGGAATCAGTTAGCCTTACCTATAATTGCTGCTTATGCAGTTTGCCACATAGGTAGTCCTGTTTTGTAGCTTCACCAGGTTGATGACTCATTGTGGGTATGTCTGTTACTGGTCTTGGCATGTCCTCCTGCACTCTTCATTGAATACGGATTGATCTTTGTCTTGATGTTAATGGTAGAATGGGAGTTATGCCAAGCCACTTTGCTGTAGAATGTTTTGCAGTATAATTCAGCTGCTGCTAAATGATCCACAGTGCCTCATGGATGCTCAGTCTCGATTTGTTTATAGTCTCTTCCAGTTAAAATTAGAGACATAAAACTGCAGATGCTGGAATCCAAAGTAGACAAGCAGGAGGCTGGAAGAACACAGCAAGTCAGGCAGCATCAGAAGGTGGAGAAAGTCCTGAAGAAGAGTTAAACCTGAAACTTTGACTTCTCCACCTCCTGATGCTACCTTGGCTTGCTGTGTTCTTCCAGCCTGCAGCTTGTCTTCCAGTAATAATGGCACACAACACATTGGGCAGTGTGCTCAATGTAAAGCTGGAACTTTGCCTCCACAAGTATTGTGCGATGGTTTCTCTCGCCAATACTGTCATAGGAAGTGCACCAACAGCAGACAGATTGCTGAGGAAGAGCCAAAGGTGTCGGCACATGGTAATCAGCTAGACATTTCCTGGCCTGATGCCATGCGATCTCAAGGACACCCAGGTAATTCTTCCCTGCATCTCACTATGCCATCACATCTGCTGGTCCTGTTCTTCTGGTGGGACAGGACATGCCCAGGGATGACAATAGTGTTATTTGGGGCATTATGTGTAAGGTCTGATTCCCTGAGCATAATTATGTCAGGCTGTTGCTCTGCCAATTTTGGTACCAGCCTACAGATGTTAGTAAGGCAGACTTTGCAGACTGGGTAGGACTATTTTTGCATGGCCTCAGCATTTCCTACTCACTCACTCATTCACTCTGGACACCTCATTACCTTTTCAGTACCTAAACTGAGAACAATGTCACCCGCTTCCATCTCACTCAATTTCTCCCATTCTATGATTCTAAATGAAAACTGCCCACAATAGAGGAAAAAGAGTCAAAGACGGGTGGTGGGTTGCCTGACATTTGGCTTCTCATCCCCTGTGAGGGGATGATTGAGACCCTGACCTAAATGAGTGGATGAATGAATGTGGCCAACCCCTTGGACTGATATCAGAATCTTCCCTTGACTTACTATGCTGGAACCCCCCAACTGTAGGGTGTTTCTCATGACTTGACTGAAGACTAATCTCCTTTCACTCTGGGACATAGCCATTTGCTTGAAAGACATGCAGTGTCTGTATTGCGTACTCTGGTGGAACGTACTGTACGTGTGACATTAATATAATTTGGTACCATAGAGCAACATGTCCATCTCCTTGACTGATAATTGCTGACAACCATGACAAGCTTCCTGGCTTTGTGTCTGTCCTAAATGGCAAAGCAAGACAAAAATGTGCCTATTAGCTTTGGCTGAGGAGGAAAATTGCTGAAATGCAATACAAGGCAAGGCAGGGACACTGTTAGCATTCAAGAAGCTGCTAAGTGAGCGAATGCTAAGGAAGCAAGCAAGCAACTTGATATGTAGACTGGTCTATTCGTAAGTAGGTGCCTTTCCCGGCGTGCAAAGTTTCGTTATTGCAGCATTGTAATGAGAGGTACTAACGCACTTTAAAGTGCAGCACTGAAGTGCAGAAGCAGACTGTAAGGTTATTGGAGATGTGTCATGGTTCAGACATCGGTTGCATGTAGTTACTGCTCATGGAATACTCATTGATACCAGGCGCCCAAGTTGGAGTTCTGGAGGAGTCACCAGATACCCACTCAAACTTTCACATCAGGTGCTCTTGACATCTAATTTCCATCCTTTGGTAGTAGGATCATAGTAAGGTGCAATTCAATAGTAATGAGAGTGATAAGGCATGGTAATCCATCTCATTAATTACTGGTGAGAATCTTGTCTTTATGTCAGCAACTAAGTTGGAAAATGGAATTTATTGGTCTCAACATTGAGAAAGGCCTCATTTGACTTCTCATGTGATTCTCTCAAATTTCCTGTCATAGTTCAGCTGGTTCAAGTCCTTGGAAGAAACTGCTCAATACAGTATTATCAAAACAAATTTCTTTCTATACACATTGTTCTTTTTAAATGGATCCGTCTTAAGTACTTACCCATGCTAATGTATTTATCAAATCATTAATAGAGCATTGTATACTTTTTACCCACATTTGTACTTGACTGAAAGGAAATTAGTGAAATGACTGAAGCATTTTTATTAACGAGCAAAAAAGAGTATTTTTTAAAAAAATTAAGGATGGATATTTTATAAATACCTTCATTTTCCATCAACTTTTCTCCAGCATGCATTTTAAACCCTATTAGGTTCAAACAATGGTCATATGTTACACTATCTGATTTTCTGTTAATAATTCTCCAATGTGCCACAGTTTTTATGTTAAAAGATTAAAAGCTTCAATATTGCTGTATATAAAAATACAATTTTGTGTACATTTTCTAAAACATTTCTAAAGCAAAAATTAACAACATGCTGTTAAATTGAATTTTGTTTTGGTAATGTTGATTATGCTATGAGAGATGGGTTGATACAAGGTACATTTCTGTGTTTCTAGTTAAGTAAGCATTTTAGTTATAATTTACCAACCTTAGTAAACCAATCTCTCTTTCTTTTTTCTTTGCCTCTATTGTGGCTTGTTTAATCCTGGTTTTTGGCCGGGCAAATTTTGCAGCTGTCTTGAAGGTTATGACAACATCACAATCTGGCTAAAAAGTAGATGCTGGCTATATTCTCTGGGCCAAATCCAGGCAAGTGGATACATTTCCTGATTGCTTTGAAGTGGCAACGCACACAAATTTAACATATCACTTAGCAAAGGTTAATATAGCATGTCATTGGAATGAGCTGATGAAGTAATGATTAATTTTCTTGATGTTTGCAAATGTAAATCCCTGATAAAATATAAATAAACCAGTGTATTTCTCTGGATGATTACATTTACATTTCACAGTTGAAAGGGTGTGCAGAAAGTAATCTATTTTTTTTGCAACTTTGTAAACACTTATGTGAGTTTGCTGCATGATCATTACCATAGGTTTATATTTGGATGCAGATCATTGAAGACAAATTACCACATGGATTTATGTACCACTGAGACTGATGATTAGGTTATATATGTACAGGACAGGTTTATAACCACTAATATACTGTCACGTCCAGCATAATTATTTCGCATATCCTATAAAACCAGACAGAAAATTTAGAGGTTCTCTATAACCATCCATTTAAGGATTTAACCTTGTATCTGATTTTCAATAAATCTGTTTAAGATTGTTAGCAATTACGTAATGCTTAAGAGTTTTTCAATTACTCCATTTCTGAAGAAAGTGCCAAGTATGCATTGATTTTTGTGGCAGCTTTTAGCCAGATAATTTATCAAATGGTGTGTATAACATTTTACACAACCATGCCAAACTTAATCATAGCAGATAATATTGTGCAAAGCTTTAAAAGAAATCCGAGTAGACAGATGGCACACTGCATTTGTATTTACAAAGTGGAGCCTGTGGTAATTGGGCACAGGCTGGGATCCAAGGTTTCTCACATAGAATTCCACTTCTTGACTGGGACATCTGGGAGTCAGGGCAGTGTTGTGAGGTGCAGGAACCTTGGATTAATTTTCCTGCTGTTCATCCTTAAGATGATGTTGCTTGTAGTGTGTCTCATTCCAGCTGAAAGCAACTAATTCAATACAGAGATGAGACTGAACTTGGCCAAGAATAATTTTCTTTCAGTTGATATTAATCGGTTTTGCAGATGACAAAATAAAGTTGTACAGTATCACCCACACAATAGACCATTCCTGTTTTTCTCTTCTAGTCATTAGTTTTAATGAGTTTCTAAACAAACCCTCCACTAAAAATGGCACACAGAGGAAAATATCAGCACACATCTCTTAAGTGGGAGCAGATGATTCAAAGCTCAATGGGGACTAGGTACAAATTGAATTGGAAGTCGAGAATGATCTAAAATAAGCTTATTTAGATTGTTATCACCCATTTTGGATCAGCTTAGATTTGGCTTGCATTAATTTGTTTCTCATTCCTCTCTCTCTTCCCTATTTTAATTTTGAATGAAAAGTTTATTTTTCTGCAATAAAAATCTGTGAAAACATATTTAATAGCAAATAGATGTTATATGGGGTCTGTACTATGTTCAGATTTGCCTTTCTGTGATGTGACACGTTAGCTGGAAATTCCAAGAGTTTCTGTAAAAGCTGAGCTCAAGAGCAGATGTGCTTTTGTACAGCACTGCAATACTTCATAAATCATACACTCAATCAAATTGTGTCAGGTGCAGGTGTTATACTGAACCTAATGCAATGCAAACGTATGCTAGACCCTCATTTTTGGGAGGTGTGAGAGGAGACGAAACATGGTTCTTTATTTCTATTGAATTGATGGACATTATGGTGTATGATTTCCTTTGATTTCTGTATGGCCCGATGCAAATGCCAGAGGAAATCTTCACAAACCCTTTAAAGGTGTCACTACATTTAACTACCATAGGAATTTTTAGTCCATGTTGATATACTACCAATCAGCCTAAAACAAAATGAATCTCTGCCAAAGAGCTCATGTACATTAAAAAGAAACTTTTGCATCAGAAGATCCAAGGGAAAGTGCACTGGAAGCTGAATTAAAAGTATAACTAACCAACTTTGTACTTGTGTTATGGAGCTTCATTGGCCTGATCATTAGAAATTTAGTTGACATGGTTGATGCATGCTTTATTAATGGCCAATAAATCAGATACAGTATTTAACATTTGCTTCTTATTCAGTGCTATTTGTAATGAATTTTCTACAATGGATGCCACTTAAGCAGATGCGATACAAGATGTTCAAACAATATTTTAATTTATTCATTTGTAAATGTCGTTGGCTGGCCAGCATTTATTGCCTGTCCCTAGTTGCCCTTGAGAAGGTGGTGGTGAGCTGCCGTCTTAGAACGCTGCAGTCCACCTACTGTGAGTTGACACACAATGCCATTAAGTAGGGGATTCCAGGATCTTGAGCCAGTGATAGTGAAGGAACGGTGATATATTTCCAAGTCAGAATGGTGAGTAGCTTGTAGGCGAACTTGAAGGTGGTGGTGTTCCCATGTATCTGCTGCCCTTGTCCTTCTAGATGGATGTAGTCGTGGGTTGGGAGGTGCTATCTGAGGATCTTTGGTGAATTTCTATTTGTCGATAGTACACACTGCGGCTACTGAGCATTGAGAGTGGAGGGAATGGATGCTTGTGGATGCAGTGCCAATCAGGCAGGTTGTTCTGTCCTGATGGTGTGAAGTTCTTGAGGGCTGTTGGAGCTGCACTTAACGGGCAAAGGGGAGGGGGGGCACGGTGTGGGGGAGTATTCCATCACACTCCTGACTTGTAGATGATGGACAATCTTTGGGGAGTCAGGAGGTAAGTTACTTGCCACAGTACTCATAGTCTCTGACCTGCTCTTGAAACCACTGTTTATGTGGCACTGTATTTATGTGGTGAATCCAGTTGAGTTTCTGGTCAATGATAACTGCCCCCCAGGATAGGGAATGTTAACTAAATGTACCTATATTATTTGATGCATGTATTTATGTAGGTCACTTTCCCATATTGTCATTTGAGTTGACAGTAGATCAATGGACATCTGTGTGGTTTCATTCTTTTATATCCATAAATGTTATCACACATCACTGAAAGTTTTTTGCCCCACCGCCATGGTACTTTTTGCCATCTACTGACCACCACCAGTGAATCACCCATGCTTCCAATAGAATAATTTGTATGCAAAGCACAATGAGGGATCAATGTAGTTTTATAATTCTTGTAGGGATTGCTTACACCCATTATCCAACCAAGTTTAAATTGATCATCTCTCATTACCATTATTGCATTTGAATCAGAGGGTTCTAGGTTTGAGTCTCATACCAAGCTGAAGCATATAATTTAGCTTGGCACTTCATTATTATAGGTAACTTTTTCTGAAATCTTGAATCTGTTAGGATGGACATTGAAGATTTGCCAACATTACTCCCATGGCTCATTTGTTTTATATTCATTCACAGGACATGGGTGTTGCTGGCCAGGTCAGTATCTATTGCTCATCCCTAAACGCCCAGAGGGCAGTTGAGAATCAACTACATTGCTGTGGTTTTGGATTCACATGAAGGCCAGACAGGATAAGGATGGCAGATTTCCTTCCCTTGAATACAGAATAATTGGTCATTCATCTCAGATTCGTCTCTGAGATGTTTTTTGTTAAGTTGCTGCATATACAATGACTGAAATGCAATGTTTGTAGAGGTGCAGTGTTGGGATCCAGACATGTTCTGCATGCTGGACTTCCAGCCCTGAATTAGCCCTGAGATTTGGCTTTCCTTTTATATATTTCCTTGCATATCATAATGTACAATGACATGGCTAGACTACTTAATGACTACTTTGTGTTTAAAAGCAAGAGTTTTCTTACAAAACATCAATAGAAGTGGTGATGATAGAGGTAATGGGTGGGGTGAGATTTGATGGGTAAATGAGCTGGAAAAGTTGACAATCTTTGAGAGGATGCTGCCTGGTCCAGTTAGCTTTCATCCGAGGTTACTAAAGGAGGCAGGAGCAGAGATGGCATGAGGGCTCGCCATGATTTTTTAATCTTCCCATATGTGGGGCTGATGCCAAAGCATTGTAAAGTGATAAATGTGACAGTCTTGTTCAAGAAAGCATGTATGGACATTCCTAGTAATGTTGTCCCTGTGAATTTAATACCAATGGTGTGAAAGATTTTAGAAACAGTGATCAAGAAAAAAGTTAACAGGCACCTGGTAAGGAGGTGAGTGTCAGTTAGAAAGTGATTTTTTTGAAGACAGAAAGCACGGTCAATGCAAGAGAGCTCTGAACACTTAAATTTATTGCCAATTTCCTGCCTTTTCTCAATGCCTTACACACATTGTTTCTACTTAAATAATCATTTAATGCCCTCTTGAATGCTTTAATTGAACATGTTTCCACCACACTTCCAGACAATGCATTCCATTCCCTTAAATATTCACTCGGGAAAAGATTTTCTCTCATAATGCATTTGCTTCATTTCAGAATTCTTCAAAGTTGTGCTCCTGGTTCTCAATCCTTTTCAGAACAGGACCAGTTTCTCCCACCTACACTATTCAGGACTGTCATGATTTTGAAATTTATATCAAATCTCCTCTTAACCTTTTCTTGTCCAAGGAAAACAAACCCAATTTCTGCAATCTATCCTCATAATTGAAGTTTCTCATCCCTGGAACCATTCTTGTAAACCTCTCGAACACTCTCTCCCATCCCTTTTAAAGTGGGACACCCAGAACTGTACATAATACTGCAACTGAAGTCTAACTTGTGTCTTATATAAGCTACAAATAACCTCCCCTCTCTTGTACTCAATGCCCCAATTAATAAAACCCAGAATATAGTATGTTTTATTAACTACACTGCATAAACATATACATATCTCTGCTCCTGTGCATACCTTAAATATGTATCATTTGTTGTACACTGTCTCTCCATGTTCTTTGAGCCAAGATGTATCACTTCATTCTTCACCACATTGAACTTCATCTGCCATTTATTTACCCACTCCACCAATGTAACAATGCCCAGTGTCTCCCTCACAGTTTACAATTCATCCAAGTTTTGTGCTGTCTGCATTGCCCTAATCAAACCTCTCTGTTATTTCTTCAATCAAACTCCAGCAAGTTAGTCTGACATGACTGTCCCTGAATAAATGTTGGCTGTTCCTTAGTAAGCCACTTTTTCCTGAGTGGCAATGAATTCCATTACAAATAATAGCAGTTTCCTCACTAAACAACAGGCCTGTGATTATTGACCTTAGCTTTACAAACTCTTTGGAAAAAGGCCACAATGGTTACAATTCTCAATCCCTTGGCACCATCCCCAAATCCACTAAAGATTGAAAGATTAGTGCCAGTGCCTCTGCATATGCCTTGATTCTAACCAAATAATCTCCTCTTTGAATGTTCAGTTCCAACTTTTCCTGCCAACCTTTGATTCCTGTCCACCAGATCCAATTCCTTTTTTATCCCATTGAAATAAACTCTCTACTAATTGATTATTCTTACTCTGGATTTACCAGCATAACATTCCACAATCTTGCTGAACCTTATGATGCAATGATCAGTGTCCCCAAAAGCTCCCCCACTCACACATGATCCATTTGGCTCATCTCATTCTGAAGAAGCAGATCTAGCTTTCTTGTGAACTGATTTGATTTGATTTAATAATTGCCACATGTGCTGAGATACAGTGAGAAGTATTGTTTTGCATGCTATCCAGGCAAATCATACCATACAAAAGTACATCAGGGTAATAGAACAGAACGCAGAATAAAGTGTTATAGTTACAGAGAAGGTGCAGAGAAAGATCAACTTTAATATAAAGTCTGATAACAGCAGGGAAGAAGTTCTTGAATCTGTTGGTACGTGTTTTCAAACTTCTGTATCTTCTGCTTCACAGAAATAGGTGGAAGACAGTGTAACCAGAGTGGGAGGGATCGTTAATTATGTTGGCTGATTTCCCAAGGCAGCGGGAAGCATAAATGGATTCAATGGGATTGAAGGCTAGTTTTCGTGATGGACTGGGTTGTGTTCACAAGTCTCTGTAATTTCTTGCAGTCTTGGGCAGAGCAGTTACATATCAAACTGTGATGCATCCAGATGGGATGCTTTCTATGGTGCATTTTTAAAAAAATTTAAGAGTGATTGTGGACATGCCAAATTTCCTTAGTCTTCTGAGGAAGTAGAAATGTTGGTGTGCTTTCTTAACTGTAATGTCGACGTGGCTGGACCAGGAAAGATTGTTGGTGATCTTTACTCCTTTTGGCCATCTCCACCTCAGCACATTGACATAGACAGGATGTGTCCTCCACTCCACACATATTGCTGTAAGAAATTCTCCTGAACACAATCTAAGAATACTCTCCATCTCTGCCCTTAACGCTACTAGTATCCCAGGCTATATTGGTAATTCAAGTTCCCCATTCTAACCACTCTGTGTTTGCACTTCTCTAGTTTTGTTGCAGATTTCTTCTTCTTGATTTTTTCCACTGGTTGGTGGTCGGTCTATAGATTACACCAAGCAAAGTAATTCTATCCTACTTGTTCCTTAGCTGGAGACATATTGCTTCTCTCCTTCTCCAGCACTGAAATGGACTCCTTAACCAATACCACCATCTCTCCTCCTTTTATTTCCTTTCCTATCTTTTCTGAAGACCTGATACCCAGGAATATTTAAAACCTAGTCCTGCCCTTCCTTGAGCCATAACAGCATACTTCTACGTGGCAATTTGTGTGTATAGCTCCCAAATTTTATTTATTATCGGCTGTGCATTCACACACTGCACAGTAACCCTGACTTAGAATTCATTTCTTTCTCCTTTACTCTGACTTCACCTAATGACTTTATACTCTCTATACTTGTCCTATCCATCTCTCTAAGAATTCTATGCATCCTGGTATTCCTCTACAATATTCTCACTTGGTTCCCATACATTAGTTTAGAATCCTCCCAACAACAGTAGCAAAATGGCCCAAGAAGGATCCCAGACTTGGTTCTCCTCAGTTATAACCTTCCCCACTGAGGCAATCACTCCTGCACCATCTTTCAAGCCACACATTCATTGGCCTTATTCTCCTATTTCTGTAGGAATCCAACACCATCATAACATCCTCACTATCAATCTTTCCCCCACCCTAAGAAGCAATTAGGGATAATTGAGATTTCAGCAAAGAAAGATTTCCTTTTCAGCTGATGGTACAAGGTCAATAAGATACAGGTTTAAGCCTTTGGCAAGAGATGCAGTGAGTATGTGAAGAAAAACATTTTGTGCAGCAAGTCATAGATACCAGGAACTTTCTATCTATGAGTTTGGTGGATATGAGACTGTCAATAATTTGAAAAGGAAATTGGATCGGCATTTGAAGGAAATAAATCAGCAGCACCATGGGGATAGAACAGGGGAACAAAACTGACTGGCTTGCTGAAATGGACTCTGAAATAACTCCACAGATGCTGGTATCCCATCACCAGGTCACTCTTTATTTACACATGAGCGGTCTTTGACAATAAGACTGCCTCATACAGAGTCAGGCACCAGAGTGTCAGCATCTATGACACTCAACCTTTTTATGTCAGCCAGAGCTCCCTGATTGGACCACATTAACAGCCCCAATCAGGGAACTCATTCTCGAGGTCCAGCTGGCTGACCTCATTACAATCACTACAGACATGATGGGCTGAATGGTCTCCTAATAGTTCTTCCTAATGTTTCTCAGTTTGTGTACTTTCTTTTTGGCTATATCTTTAACAAATGTAAATTTTCTTCAAGTCCATGCATATCCTGTGCCTATTTTAGAGTGTAACCTTTTTTTTTATTCCTTCATGCGATGTCGGACATGATATCTGGGCCAGCAATTATTGGCTATTAAATCGAGAGCTAGTTAGCCATTAAAGTTTAGTTTACCTAACTTCAGGGATTGGATTTGTGGACCCCACCAGGTGCAGGTATACAGGAAGTCAGGGCCTGCAAATACAGCTGTGCTTGGGATGCCAAATCTCGTTTTGCCACCTGCTATTTTTGAAAAGATGGAAAGTTTTTAGTTGGCTTTTAGCTTCCCAGCAGAAGGTTATTTTTAATTTACTGGAGGTGGACACACAACAGGTAGTTGGGGGCTAACACTCTATGCAGATTCTCAGAGGTTCTCCATAATCTGCCTGAGTGTTGGATCAGCCAAGTGCCATCCCATGTAGAGGGGCTCCCCAGCCTATAGTAGCAGCCTGAATGCAAGAACCATTTTGTAATAACAATGTAACAAAAGTTGGTGAGGAGGTGCCACCATATTGGAACACCCTCTCTGCTATATACTGTGAGTTGTAGGCTGTCTCTCCTGTCAATCTAGAAGGCCTCTAATTGGCCATTCAGATTCAAATGTCCACTGACTATCCTTAATTGGACAGGAAGTCTATCTACATGCCAACTAAGTGTGTGGCTATATCAAAATTGTAATCAGTAATTTTATGCCCCAGAAGTTGAATCAGAATCTGGAAATAATTTCAACTTCTTTCACCCTCCTCCAGTTGGAAATTTCTGCCCAGACTCCTCTACCTGTTGGCAAACTCACAAACTTACATAAAAAGGATCATCTCCAATAGTGTCTGAATTTCTGTGGTAACTTTTGTAATCATTTTGTAACTGGGGTAGTTCTTGAGTACTTCAGGATTTCCAGTAGATTTCCCCCAACATGAAGAAGTTAGAAAACCTCTAATTTGCAGTGATATTCAGTTTTTGTGTACTCTTTAAGTCACGCACTTTCTTCCAAACTGCCTGCCAAGTCTTTCAAATGACATGAGAAAATGAATATGCTATTCAATTCTGAAGTTTCATTCTATTAGAAACAATACTATAAATTAATAACATATGTTGTTTAATAAAGTCTTGCCGAACATTTATCAACTGGTTTCAGTTCTGCAATGTCAGATCTACTGAAATCTTTCTGATGAATTGTTGTAATGGTTTTTGACATATGCATGGTTTTTATCCCTTTGGAGCAAGAAATATTTTTCAAACTTTCAGAAGTTGGAAAGCAGCCATTTATTTATGCTGGTTTATTTTTTCTGCCATAACTGCTTTCTGACATTTGTGAACTACCAAGATAACAGAAATTGGTCTTTTGGGCATGGCTTCACTACTAAGGCAGCAACCTGACTTGCATTGCCTGCCCAATGAATCAAGATAAACAACAGGCATCCTTTATGCCTACCCTTAAAATAGGCCATGGGCAGTTTTCAAATAAGGGGCTTGACATCTGCTGGAGATCCCCTTTGCAAGATTGGTTTGCCTGTGAGGCAGCCAGCATCATTACTACCAGTATTTGAGGAAATTAGCCTTGGTGACTGACTGCAACAGAAAATGTAAGTAGCTTATCTGAATGTGGGAAGTGGAAAAAATTGGAGTGCACCTGCAAACTGCACGTTAAAAGAACTGACGACCACCTCTACTGAACTTTCCTGATCTCAAACTGATCATCCCACTACTGAAACTCTTGTCTCTCCTTATGACCCAAGCTCCAAGTCTGACTTCAGTCCTCCTGCCCTGGGACTATCTAGCAGTTGTATTGACAAAAGCAAGTCAATTACTTGCCAATTATGAATGCTTACAAAGCTTCAAGAATTATTCATGTACTTATATCTCAGCAAATAATATATGTTCATCTTTAGAGGGAAGTGACAGCTTCACTTGATGGACATTTCTGTTATCTTGTAATAACCTGCTGTTCTTTGAAAAGTTTTTTTTGCTGCCTATGTGTCTATTTACACAAGATTGACACGATAAAGATTGCTGACATTGATAATGTGGATGTCTGTGACAACTTTATGAGGAAGTGAGACGGTAAATTTATTTCATTGATGGCTTTTTTCTGTTTGATGATATGAGAATAAGATGCCCATAATTCTCAATTTCTCTGAGAAGGTGTGAGGCATGCTTACTTACGAAAGGGTTCAATTGATTAAAACTTTGTAGGTTTTGAACAACAGAGCTGGCAAGAGCTGGAGTGCTGCATATGGACTTGCTTCACATTATATTATTACGGGCTGACAAAAATTGTCAGGAATGGGAATGGGGTCAGAAATCCAAGAATGGGTCCCACTTGCCTTGTTGAGTTGGCCCAACTCAGCAAAACTCCAGGTTGCTGGCTCTATTTCTCTCTCCATAGCTGCTGCTTGAATGCAGTATATTTTTGGCATTTTATGTTTTTAATTCACTTCTTTTATTTTTTTTTTTCCCCTCTATATTTTAGCAACCTTTCCTTTTAGGATTTATGTTTCATTTCAATTACTTGTTTAGCATATTTTACAACTATTTCAGTACTATGAAGGATCCTTCCTACTTTATGTTGTTGATGATTTCACTGATGTTGAGGGGAATAGTTTTAGAGAGATGGAATAATTGAGACTGTAATTAACATTTTGACTAGACTTGTGACTTCTCCAGGAGAAAGTGAGGTCTGCAGATGCTGGAGATCAGAGATGGAAATGTGTTGCTGGAGAAGGGCTAATGCCAGAAACGTCGACTCTCCTGTTCCCTAGATGCTGCCTGACCTGCTGCGCTTTTCCAGCAACACATTTCCATCTAATTTGTGACTTCTCCAGCCTTACAGAAGTGGACACTGGAATCTTACTTGAGAGAAAAAGAGACATCTATGAAGGAATTGTTAGGCAGTCTACATCAACATTTTAGAGGTACCCTTTAATTAGGTGCAGGCACAATGGGCCAAATAGCTTCCTTCTGCTCTGCAGCAATTCTGTGACAGTTTGGGATCTTAAATTTGTCCAGGCAAAATCATTAAAATTCTGGACATAAGAAATTGCAAACCACCTTTATTTAATCAGGGGATGAGAAATTTGCTGGCTGGGTCAGCATTTATTTCTATTCCTAGTTGCCCTTGAGAAAGTGGTGGCATGCTGTCTTCTTGAACAATTGCCATTTGCCTGCTGTAGGTTGATTCACAATGTTGTTAGGGACAGAGTTCCCAATATTTTTACCCAGCAGCATAGAAAGAATTACAATAATTTTCAAGTCAGGATGGTCAATGGCTTGGAAGGAAACTTGGTATTTCTGTGTTTTTGTAGCCTTTGTCATTCTAGTTGGAAGTGGTCATGAGTCTAGAACTTTGTTGAATTCCTGCAGAACATCTTGTAGATAGTTCACACTGCTGCTACTGAGTGTTGGAAGTGGAGGGAGTGGACATTTGTGGATGCGATGCGAGCTTTCTTCTGGATGGTGCCGGGCATCTTGATTGTTGTGGGAGCTGCACGCATCTAAGCAAGTGGGGAATATTCCATCATACTCCTGGCTTGTGCCGTGTAGATGGTCAACAGGCTTTGGGGAGTCAGGTAATAGCAGTTCAAAACTTATTCTTAGTTAATAAGGTAAGGGTTGGGAAGTGAGAAAACGTATATAATGGATGATTTATACTGAGTTGATAAAAATAGGAAGTTTATTGTTATTTCAATAAGGGACTTGAATTATTGATATCCTAGTTCCCAGATTGAAGAAGCCAAATCTTGGGGCAACTAGGATATCTGGAAAAATTGCTTTGAACTCTATTAGATATATAAATTAATCAAGTGGGTCACAGAATAAAATAGTTGTTTTGAAGGTAATTAACTTAAATTTCTATTTGGAACACCCTAAATCTTCTATCCTTTCATGCAGATAAGTTTCAGGGAACTGACCTTATGATGTGAGATTTATGTATGTCTTTTGCTTATAGAAGCAAACAGTTCAGCTTGGAAACAGACTGAGTGTTGAGGAAGTAAAATGGATAAATATGAGCTTTGCCTACATTTTAAACAGAGAAAATATCAACATGATTGTTCTGCATGCAGAATGCAGTTGGGACCTTGAGATCAATTTGGAATCAGAGTCCGAGAGGGTGAGATTGGAAAACTTGCAAATTACAGAACGAAAGGTGAAAAGAAGATCAACTTGAAAAAAAATGCTGAAAGAATTTTGCTAAGGGCTGTGAATCTGAATAATAGATGTAATAGAAATCAGGGTTTATTCTAGTTTTCTCTTGAAGTTACTCTGCAACAATTGCAAGAGAAGCTCAGTCTGGAATTGAAAAGTCCCAGACTTTACACACAAGTTGTGAAAAAGTTTGAAGTTAATCCCAAGGAAGTGATGGAACCTGCAACAATCTGATAAGTAGTTGAAGGCTTTCTAAGGATTTCAATAGCAGTCATGCTCTTTGCATTTTTTAAATTGTAAAATATAATTGATAATCTAAAATAGCATTTAGCTTTATACTGTTTGCTTTGTCTAACTATTTCTTGTGTTTAGAATGTGAAATAAGCTTTTATCATCTTTTTGGTTAATAATTCAGCATTAAAATTATTTTCAAATATTAATTATCAGTATGGGATTGTAATTATATATTTAAACTGGACAAGAATCATATTTTAATTTTTCTAACTAGTTTCAATTTCATGTTAGTCACTAGTCCTCAGAAATAGAATATTTTCACTTGGAGAAACCACTATGAGTAATCCAACACCTAAGCTCAACTATGATTATAACATGATTAGATGCACAATAAAGCTCCCTCTACTTACTATGACAGTATGTCTCAGCCCTAACATGGAATGACCACTATTTATACAGCAGCACAACGGTTTACCATTTTCCATGATTTGTAGAAATACGCAAGCGGTAGTGTCCCTGAGCTCAAATGTCAAGCCCTGAAGGCCTGATGTGGCATGTAAGTTGGTCCAACATCAAGTTGGGTGATGTGGTGACGGTCGTAGTTTGTCAATGCTGACTTGCATGGAAGAGTAGAAGGCAGAAACTGTCTCTGGGTCATATGGAGATATTGTGGGGAAGACAGAGTTGAGAGATGGTCCAGAGAAGCAAGTGTGAGCTGCTGCCCGAAGGTAAGTGCGCCAACTTTCATAATGAATTGGCGACATCCATCATTTCAGGCAAGGAGTGGAGAATTGGGAGCTACATAGAAATGAGGTGAGTTGAGCTAATCATGAGATGTTACATGGAAAGAAGGCAGTTGTCACTCAACAGCAAGATTCTGACCTTGCTCTTTAAACCCGAAAGGGAAAACCATACATTATTTTCTTTGAGGTGAGATTCTGAATTTTTTTCTTTCAGTTGCACCATATTTTTCCAACTTTCTTGCCATTGTCCATATACACAGGAGAAAAAATTCAATCCTTTGTATCAGTTTTAATCACATTCATTGTCTTCACTTTATTTCAAATTTTTTCTTGGTTGGAAATAACACAAAGCAGTTTGCCCTTGGTTAGTCAGTTGAGTAATACTGCTTTTGTCAACCTAGCAATTAAGCACATCAAATTACACAGGATTGATCAGAACTAATCTTCCAAAAGGCCTTTCTTACAAGAGTTGAATCCAATCAATCAAACGTGGACATTGATTCTTCTCTCGTTTATGAGATTTTTGACCACAGGAAGTGGGCAGACTGTCTAAATACTTTTAAGCAACTTATTCGGACATGTTATAGCACACGTTTGAAGTGTGTGGGACTTGCACATAGGCCTTCTAGCATAGAGGTAAAGACACAGTCACTGTGTCACGGAGTCCTTAATAAGATACCTAAGTTTAAATCATTCCTTTCCAAGATATTTTTAATTAACCTGTTCAGATATGTTATGACTTAAACACAGATTAAATGGCCTTGAGATAGGGACTTTATTGCTATTCTGCAAAACCCAAAAATATTATACCTCTGGAGCAGTTAGGTCTCAGCCAAGAGATAGAGACACTGCCACTTTATGCCAAGAGCCCTTTGGACTATCACTGTATGTTTTGATGTGTCAGTAGACTTGTAAGTAGACCAGCTATACCCCTCCTTAACAACAGTTATTCAACAGAAATCCCAAGCTGGGCTAAATGAATAGGCTGTCTCACTGATAACAGATGTGGACTTCCACAGAAAGTTTGAGACAAGATATCAAATTAACTATTGGCGTCTGAAAACACATCCTTAATACCTGGCTCACTACCATCAAAATTTTTAAAAATCACACAACACCAGGTTATAGTCCAACAGGTTTAATTGGAAGCACACTAGCTTTCGGAGCGACGCTCCTTCATCCTTCATCACCTAAGGAAGGAGCGTCGCTCCGAAAGCTAGTGTGCTTCCAATTAAACCTGTTACACTATAACCCGGTGTTGTGTGATTTTTAACTTTGTACACCCCAGTCCAACACCGGCATCTTCAATTTTTCATTGTCACAATAGTCACAGCCTACCAAGAAGAACAATTCAAGACTGAAATGAATCCACTTTAATATAAAACACCCCAATCAAATGTGGCTCATTTAAAATCCATCCTGTCTAAACGTTACCAGAAATCTTCAAATTTGACAATCCCATGGCAATATGTTATGTCCATTATAATAAATTAAAAAGATTGTTTCTCTTTAGCCAATTTCTATGGTCACATGCAAATGCTAAATCTAAAGTAATGATATCCGATATGATTGTCTCAGCTTATTTTGTTAAAAAACCGGTTGAGATTTCACAGACAACATTAATCAAAGTATCGAAAGAAAAAAAGGCACCAAACTTGATACCAGCATTATTTTCTTGTAGTTATCTCAAAAATGCAAAGCTATTTACGTCAGAAATGAAAGGGGAGATAATTAAATCAAAGTATTGTATGATTGAATAAAATACTAAAGACTTATATTTGTATTATGGATTGTTGGGAAGTTGAGTGAAAAATTGGAAAGGCTTTTATAAAGATCTGTCAAATGTAAAAAAATTGAAGATTGAGTGGCTTTTTTTTGAAGTTCTATTTTTCCATTGTCTCTCCATGCCCTGCCCAACCAAATATCTCAATGCAAATGAGAATGGACAGCTGATTTGTTCCACCATTGTAATTCTTCAGCCAGCTTCTGGAAAATGCATAACAGACTTACAAATATTCTATGATTTGTTTTACTTTCTCTCCTCTCGATCAAACTTGATGAGAGAAGTCTATTATTCAAGGCTTTCCCATAGCAATGAGGGCACAATAAGGATCTTGTTGGACCTGAATAGAGAAATTGGGTACAACTACATGTCCAATGTGCCATACACTCTGGATAGTGAGTAATTACAGTAGAAACATATGCAGTTTGGAAAATACAGGATAACTTTATCGGAAGGCAGTGGTGTAGTGGTAATGACACTGATTAGAACCCAGACTAAAGTTCTGAGGACATGGGTTTGAATCTCACCACATCAGGTTGAATTCAATAAAAATATGGAATTAAAAAGCTGGTCTAATAGTTGACTGTCATTAAAATCTCATCTGGTTCACTAAAATCGGAAGGAATTCTGTCATCCTTTCAAGGTTCATCATACATTTGACTCCAGTTGATTCTTAAGTGCTCTCTGAGCAATTAGGGATGGGCAATAAATGGTGGCATGACCAATGATGCCTATATCCCATGTACAAAAAGAAGAGAAGCCTGCTGCCTTCCTAAATCATTTTCCTCTCTCTCCACTAAATTTATGACAAGTAATAGTCATTAGTTCTGGATGTAGGTTTGTTCGCTGAGGTGGAAGAATCATTTTCAGATGTTTCCTCACCATACTGGATATCATCTTAGCCTCTGGATGAAGCTAGTATGGTGATGAAATGTCTGAAAATGAACCTTCCAGCTCAGTGAGCAAACCTACATCCAGAACCTCAACCTGAGCTACAAATCTTCTCAAAACTTGCTAATAGTCATTAGTATTTCCTCAGCTGCTTACAATTGTGCATTCAGTTCTGCAAAGTCTTACATTTGTTCCAGTCACTCTGATCATTGTCTTTGAATACTAGTAAGAAATGACAAAATACAGGAAGAGACAGAAATGACAGGTTCCTCCAAGCACTGTGACACTTATGTCATCAAAACCATTGTTGACATTTCTGATTCAGGGGCCAGTTTATTGATTGGGATATGGCTGTTCGCAGAATACGTGAGCAGCATTCTTGTCCACAACTTAAATGTATTGACATGAATGGGAGGTGGAGAAGAAGCATTTGAACATGCAAACTTGGCTCATTGTAATCAGTTTCCTGCACAAGTTCCATATTGTTCTTTTATGCATGTCCCTTCCATACATGTCTATTTTGAAGTGCAAACTAATTACTTCAATGGGTGCTATAAATATTACCATTCTATAAATCTAGTCTCCTAGCCAGATACCAATACTGAAATTGAGGGGTAAGCAAAAGAATTGCATATTTCAGTGGAAAAGAGTATAAAGATATGGGTGTACAATCTTGCAGTTATTGTTGGAAAAGGAAAAGTACTGAGACCTTATATAGCTCATCCAATGTTACACAATGAATCCCCATTAAATATTCTCCATTATTTCAATTTGATTGCCCAATATTAAAGTTCACATTTGCATCAATGTACCCAGCATGTGTAGACTTAAAAATGAGAGCTGTCACTATTAGATTACTTACAGTGTGGAAACAGGCCCTTTGGCCCAACAAGTCCACACTGACCCGCAACCCATTCCCCTACACCTAACACTATGGGCAATTTAGCGTGGCCAATTCATCTAATCTGCACATTTTTGGATTGTGGGAGGAAACCCACGCAGTTATGGGGAGAGTGTGCAAACTCCACAGAGAGAGTCGCTTGAGGCGGGAATTGAACCCGGGTCTCTGGTGCTGTGAGGCAGCAGTGCTGACCATTGTGCCACTGTGCCACCCATTATAGCATGGCCAATTCACCTGACCTGCACATTTTTGGACTGTGGGAGGAAACCAGAGCACCCGGAGGAAACCCACAGAGACACAGGGAGAATGTGCAAACTCCACACAGACAGTTGCCTGAGGCGGGAATTGAACCCAGGTCTCTGGCACCATGAGGCAGCAGTGCTAACCACTGTGCCACCGTGCCATCCAACACCATGCAACACCAATTGATAGAAATAATTCATCCAACAGTAATGATGAGGCACAAACAAATACAGTGGTAAGCAAAGACTGAAAAAGTTTAGACAATACAAGTCATTCTGAAAATTAGTATATTCCAAGCCCAAACAATTGGACAATGACATTACAGAAATATTTGACATGGTTAATACTACCAAATAGCAAAATGTGAACATTTTACTACAATTGATTTCCTCTGTTTACTTTCCTGTAATATTTGCAGACAGCCAATTTTTGATACTGTCCTACTGCCTGAAAAGAATACTGAAATAGTTTGAATTTAGGTAATTTCTTTCTAAAGGATGGAGAAGAAACACATTGATCTTTATGAATCTGTGCTTCTCTGATTCATTGATTTTACCTCTACCTTAATCGATTAGTTTTCCTTTTAAGTCTAGTCTGTTATGACCCCTTGTACTGTCAATCACTGTATATGGATCACTGAAACCTGAATGTTGAGTGGAATCATGTTGTAACCACATAGTCTATTCACTCTTATTGGTGTTCTTAAGTTCTTAAAGATTGTCAATACATACTGACATATTTGGACTATGCATCAAAAATTCAATCTCCATTGTCAGGAAGAATCTGGCCCCAATGCTTTTCATCAGTAGTATTCTCACCTCCACTGTATAGGGAGTACCTCGGAAATGGAAAGTTGATGCAGAACATAATGAAGCATGATTTTTGTTGTGTATAAAATGTTAAAGTAACCAAAATTATGGATTCCTACTCAACATTATTTATCAAAGTTAATAATCTGGGTAATGGAAATGACTGTCCTAATTTGAACATCCAAAAAAGTATATTGAAATGGTTTACTAACTACATGAGCAGAAAATGCATGGGTGATATCATTTCTGAACCAATTAATATCTCCAGTGGATAGAGCTGGGCTCTGCTCTTGTACTAAATCTTTTCTGTACACCCTTTATGGCAGTGAGTGATGTCACAATAGATCTGAATGTAGGCATGCATGACATATTTCAGAAAAGCTCTTTGGCTGAAACAGAACATGTGCTTCAAACAATGGATTTTTCATGAAATCATAGTTACTGAGCATGGTGCACTGGAAGTACATGCCAAGGCAGATCTGTAGCTGATTGCAGAAGATTACAAACTTACTACAAACCAAAAGTAACCAGAGGAATGTTTTGCTTAATGTATAATATATGTGTGCTTAAGTCATTAAAGGTTGCAGTACAAGTAGAGAGAGTTGCTAAAAAAAAAGCAAACAACATTATAAGCTTCATTAGTATGAGCACAGAGTACAAAACCAGACAGGTTATGCTTAACCTATGTAGGACTCTGGCCAGACCTCAACTGGAATATTGTATGCAGATCTGGGCACAACACTTTAGGAAGGATGCAAGCATAATTAAGAGAGTGCTAAAGATGCTTAAAAAATAGTTCCACGAGAAACTTCATAGATTGACGAAGTCATGGCTGTTTTCCTTAGAGAGGAGAAGGCTGAGGGGAGATTTAATTGTAGTTTTTCAAACTTCTGAGGAGTCTGGACAGAGTAGAGTAGAAGAAACAGTTCTCACTTGTGAAAAAATCAAGAATGAGTGGGCACAGTTTTAAAGTGTTTGCAAAAGAAAAAGTACGAAGTGAGAAAAAACCTTTTCACAGATAAGTGATCTGGGTTTGGAATGCACTGCCTGAAGTTCAATTGAGGCCTCCAGGAGGATGATTAAATAAAATCAATGTGCAGCGTTTTGGGAAAAAAGCAGGAAGTTGGCATGAAGTTACCATAATGCTCATAGACATTGTGGGCCAAATGGCCTCCTTCTGCAGTGTAACAATTCTGTGGTTGTGATTCTGTTTCCTAAGAGTAGATTGGAACATCAAATCAACCAAGTCTATAAATATATTGAAATTAATACATCAGTAGGCTACCTGGGAGGTGTGCTATGAATTATTGTCTTCAATGATGATTGCTGAGGTCAATTGCTCTTTTATTGAATTGAGTGAAGAGCATGTCATTAGTTTGTAGGTAATCAGCTTTGTAATTAGAAATCAGTGAGGTACTCCACAGTGCAGGGATCTTAGAATTGAATTAAACCTATCCTCCCCTGATTTACATGTAGACTCACTTCCAATAAGGATCAAGGGTGTAAACCCTAGTCTTTTCACCCTGTGGAAAGACAATGCCCTGGACTGACAAAACTCAACACAGAGCAGGATTTGAAGCCAGGATCTTTTTACTGTACTAGCCTTGATATTGTATCACCAGTCAGAAAGGATTTTACCCAGGCAAAAGTGTTAAAAACAACAGTGACATTAAAATTAAGAAATAAAATTATCTTCTGTCATTTATAATCTGTCCTTTTCAAACTTTGTGCAACTGTGACCCCAGAGTGAGAGCCCAGGGGTGGGAGTGTGCGAGTAGAGGGGGTGTGTCGCTGTGAGAGTTGAGTGAGCTAGATGAAGGTAGTTGTGAGAGCGCAGTGGAGTGGGAGTTGTGATACTGTTCTGAAAGCGATAAACTTTTCCCAAAGTCATCCCCAGAAACCAAGACAGAATTCCCCTACCCTCTATATGATTTAAAAGCCCACTGGCCCCCTCCTGCTTGTAAACTCTTCAGAGAGTCTCTACACAGCTTGCCACTCTTAGGTCTCTTGATCACTACATCATTCCTATTCAGCACCACCCCTTCCAATTTGTTGCTTCCCTCTCTCAAACCTTGCTGTGCACTTGGGAGAAGGTTGATGAGATGGGAGAAGAGGAAGTGAGCCTGAGAACAGGAGTGTCAAATTCGAAGTAGGTGATAAATGGCCTGAGAGAAACATAGTGAGTACTGCTGGATCAAGGTCAAAGCAGAAAAGTGGCGACATGCTCCAGTCGATCTAATGATGACCAGATAAGCTTTTGCTGTACAGTGTTCCAGGGAGTTGTATTTCTATCAAAGTGTCTCATTGAAAGCATTTCATTAGGACATCCCACAGCTGCCATCATGGTCTAGCAACTCCAAAATGTCATTGTACTACCTCACAAAGGGTCACAACCCACAGTTTGGGAACCTCAGTCTAATTGCTCCCTCTAGAAACTTATCTTTTATCATGAATGTTTTTGCAATATTTAACTTAAGTCTTTAGGATTGGTTCCCAGGCCAGACACTGCTGGTGAGAAATGTAAGGATTTGTTTGGACACTGTACAGCTACTGATTGGTGCACAGCTACTGATTTTTCACTCACGAATGTAACTGACTGCAAAATACAATTCCTTCATCAAGGATAATACTACTACCAAGTAATCACTGCGACTGTCCAAATAGTCCATCATGCATGTATAGACGAGATTATTCACATCATTTCACCACGATACAACCTCTTTGCCAGGATGCATTTGCAATGTGGGGCTATTGTGGTCTCCTATGCTTTCCCAAGGTCTTTTCAGAAGACCACATAGTTGTATGATGACATCTGAGTTTTAGGGAAAGTTATTTTATATTCGTTCATGGGATGTGAGAGTTGCTGGCTGGCCAGCATTTATTGCCTATCCCTAGTTGCTTTTGAGAAGATGGTGATGAGCTGCCTTCTTGAACCACTGCAGACCATTTGCTGTAGGTTGACCCACAATGTTGTTGGGAAGGAATTCCAGAACGTTGACAGTGAAGGAATAGCGATATATTTCCAAGTCAGGATGGTGAGTGGTTTGAAGGGGAACTTAAAAGTGGTAGTGTACCCATGGGTTGGCTGCCTTTGTCTCTCTAGATGGAAGTGGTTTTCGGTTTGGAAGGTGCAGTCTGAGGATCTTTGGTGAATTTCTGTATTGCATTTTGTCAATAGTGCACACTGTTGCTACTGAGCATTGGTGGTGGAGAGAGTGGATGCTTGTGGATGTGGTGCTAATCAAGCGGGCTGCTTTGTCAGAATGGTGCCAAGTTTCTTGAGTGTTGTTGGAGTCGCATCCATCCAGGCAAGTGGGAAATATTCTATCATACTCCTGACTTGTGCGTTTATAGCTGATGGACAGGCTTTGGGGAGTCAGGAGGTGAGTTACTCGCCACAATATTCTTAGCTTCTGACCTGCTCTTGAATCCACTATATTTATGTGGCAGGTTCATTGAGTTTCTGGTCATTGGTAACCCCAAGAATGTTGATAATGGAGGATTCGGTGATACTAACATCATTGGATGTCAAGGGGCAGTGGTTAGATTGTTTCTTATTGGTGTTGAGCATAGGCTGGCATTTGTGTGGTGCAAATGTTACTTTGTTCTCTGTTGGACTTCAGTTTGTACATCAAGTTTAATCAGGGGATTTTGGACAGGAAATACTTAATGAAATGGAAAAAAATCATTAATCTGACAGGTGATTGCTCACACTTGAGTAGCCTGTCATGTGATGACAGCCCTTTTCCAGTCAGTGTTCACAGGAACTAGGACATGGGAAATAGTCTCAGTAAAATCAGAGAGCTTTGTCTTTGCATAACCCAAACTCCTAATAATTTATTTCGAAGTTCTACATTTAGTATTGAAAGGTTTTAATGTTCCTCACAACAGGAGGTTAAACATCTATTTCTTTCAGTGAAGTTGGCACTCAGGAGTTTGACTCCGCCCTGCATTGTGATTATAGAGACAGTACCGTCTTTGACTCAGGCAGTTGGTGTTTCACTGCCATACTATGATTATGTGTATGTGCCATCACTGCACAACCTAATGGTACCATTCAGGATAAATGCATTCTAGTAACTAATAAACATTTGATTCTCATTTTGACTCTGATTGTCAACCACATGGATCTTAATTCCAATTGGATATGGGAATTAAATGCAATGTTTTAAAATTTGTAGAATCATACAGCACAGAAACAGACCCTTTGGTCCAACTAGTCCATGATGACCACCTTCCCAAAGTAAACAAATCTCACCTGCCTGCACTTGGTTCATATCTGTTCAAATCTTTCATATTCATGCACATATCCAAATTTCTTCTAAATGTTGTAACTATACCTGCATCCATCACTTCCTCTGGCAGTTCATGTCTCACATGAACCATTCTCTGCATAAAAAGTTGCCCCTCATTTTTAAATCTTTCTCCTTTCATCTTAAAAATATGCCCCCTTGTTTTGAACTCCACCACCCTCGGGAAAAGACCCTTGTCATTCACTTTATCTATGCCCTCATTATTTA